>NC_041382.1:72618787-72637956 GCF_002162155.2 Triticum dicoccoides | reverse complement strand
CTATGGTGGCAGGGGGCGCTGCACACGGCTAAGAATATGATCACGTGGATCAACTTGTGTGTCTCTGGGGTGCCCCTACCTCCGTATATAAACGCTCAAGGGGGGGGGGGTGCGGCCGGCCTAGGAGAGGCGCGCCAGGAGGAGTCCTACTCCCTCCGGGAGTAGGATCCCCCCCAATCCTAGTTGGAATAGGATTCGCGGAGGGGGGAAAAGAGGAAGGGGGGCCGACCCCCTCTCCTTGTCCTATTCGGACCAAGGGAGGGGAGGGGCGCGCGGCCCATCTCTGGTTGCCTCTTCTATTTTCCACTAAGGCCCATATACCTCCCGGGGGTTCCGGTAACCTCCCGGTACTCCGGTAAAATCCCGATTTCACCCGGAACACTTCCGATATCCAAACATAGGCTTCCAATATATCAATCTTTATGTCTCAACCATTTCGAGACTCCTCGTCATGTCCGTGATCACATCCGGGACTCCTAACAACCTTCGGTACATCAAAACGTATAAACTCATAATATAACTGTCATCGAAACCTTAAGCGTGCGGACCCTACGGGTTCGAGAACAATGTAGACATGACCGAGACACGTCTCCGGTCAATAACTAATAGCGGGACCTGGATGCCCATATTGGCTCCTACATATTCTACGAAGATCTTTATCGGTCAGACCGCATAACAACATACGTTGTTCCCTTTGTCATCGGTATGTTACTTGCCCGAGATTTGATCATCGGTATCCAATACCTAGTTCAATCTCGTTACCGGCAAGTCTCTTTACTCGTTCCGTAATACATCATCCCGCAACTAACTCATTAGTTGCAATGCTTGCAAGGCTTAAGTGATGTGCATTACCGAGAGGGCCCAGAGATACCTCTCAGACAATCGGAGTGACAAATCCTAATCTCGAAATACGCCAACCCAACAAGTACCTTTGGAGACACCTGTAGAGCACCTTTATAATCACCCAGTTACGTTGTGACGTTTGGTAGCACACAAAGTGTTCCTCCGGTAAATGGGAGTTGCATAATCTTATAGTCATAGGAACATGTATAAGTCATGAAGAAAGAAATAGCAACATACTAAACGATCGGGTGCTAAGCTAATGGAATGGGTCATGTCAATCAGATCATTCAACTAATGATGTGATCCCGTTAATCAAATGACAACTCTTTGTCCATGATTAGGAAACATAACCATCTTTGATTAACGAGCTAGTCAAGTAGAGGCATACTAGTGACACTCTGTTTGTCTATGTATTCACACATGTATTATGTTTCCGGTTAATACAATTCTAGCATGAATAATAAACCTTTATCATGATATAAGGAAATAAATAATAAATTTATTATTGCCTCTAGGGCATATTTCCCTCAGTCTCCCACTTGCACTAGAGTCAATAATCTAGATCACATTGCCATGTGATTTAACATCAATAGTTCACATCTTTATGTGATTGGTTCACATCTCCATGTGACTAACACTCAAAGGGTTTACTAGATTCAATAATCTAGTTCACATCACTATGTGATTAAGACCCAAAAAGTGATCATGTTTTGCTTGTGAGAGAAGTTTAGTCAACGGGTCTGCCACATTCAGATCCGCATGTATTTTGCAAATTTCTATGTCAACAATGCTCTGCATGGAGCTACTCTAGCTAATTGCTCCCACTTTCAATATGTATCCAGATTGAGACTTAGAGTCATCTGGATCAGTGTCAAAACTTGCATCGGCGTAACCCTTTACGACGAACCTTTTTCACTTCCATAATCGAGAAACATATCCTTATTCCACTAAGGATAATTTTGACCGCTGTCCAGTGATCTACTCCTAGATCACTATTGTACTCCCTTGCCAAACTCAGTGGTAGGGTATACAATAGATCTGGTACACAGCATGGCATACTTTATAGAACCTATGACCAAGGCATAGGGAATGACATTCATTCTCTTTCTATCTTCTGCCGTGGTCGGGCTTTGAGTCTTACTCAATTTCACACCTTGTAACATAGGCAAGAAACTCTTTCTTTGACTGTTCCATTTTGAACTACTTCAAAATCTTGTCAAGGTATGTATTTATTGAAAAAACTTATCAAGCATCTTGATCTATCTCTATAGATCTTGATGCTCAATATGTAAGCAACTTCACCGAGGTCTTTCTTTGAAAAACTCCTTTCAAACACTCCTTTATGCTTTGCAGAATAATTCTATATTATTTCCGATCAACAATATGTCATTCACATATACTTATCAGAAATGCTGTAGTGCTCCCACTCACTTTCTTGTAAATACAGGCTTCAGCACAAGTCTGTATAAAACTATATGCTTTGATCAACTTATCAAAGCGTATATTCCAACTCCGAGATGCTTACACCAGTCCATAGATGGATCGCTGGAGTTTGCACATTTTGTTAACACCTTTAGGATTGACAAAAACTTCTGGTTGCATCATATACAACTCTTCTTTAAGAAATCCATTAAGGATTGCAGTTTTGTTATCCATTTGCCAGATTTCATAAAATGCGGCAATTGCTAACATGATTCGGACAGATTTAAGCATAGATAGAGAAACTCTCATCGTAGTCAACACCTTGAACTTGTCGAAACCCTTTTGCGACAATTCTAGCTTTGTAGATAGTAACACTACTATCAGCGTCCGTCTTCCTCTTGAAGATCCATTTATTTTCTATGGCTTGCCGATCATCGGGCGAGTCAACCAAAGTCCATACTTTGTTCTCATACATGGATCCCATCTCAGATTTCATGGCCTCAAGCCATTTTGCGGAATCTGGGCTCATCATCGCTTCCTCATAGTTCGTAGGTTCATCATGGTCTAGTAACATAACTTCTAGAACAAGATTACCGTACCACACTGGTATGGATCTCACTCTGGTTTACCTACGAGATTCGGTAGTAACTTGATCTGAAGTTACATGATCATCATCATTAGCTTCCTCACTAATTGGTGTAGTAGTCACAGGAACAGATTTCTGTGATGAACTTTCCAATAAGGGAGAAGGTACAATTACCTTATCAAGTTCTACTTTCCCCCCACTCACTTCTTTCGAGAGAAACTCCTTCTCTAGAAAGGATCCATTCTTAGCAACGAATGTCTTGCCTTCGGATCTGTGATAGAAGGTGTACCCAACTGTCTCCTTTGGGTATCCTATGAAGACATATTTCTCCGATTTGAGTTTGAGCTTATCGAGATGAAACTTTTTCACATAAGCATCGCAACTCCAAACTTTAAGAAACGACAGCTTAGGTTTCTTGCCAAACCATAGTTCATAAGGCGTCGTCTCAACGGATTTTGATGGTGCCCTATTTAACGTGAATGCGGCTGTCTCTAAAGCATAACCCCAAAATGATAGCGGTAAATCAGTAAGAGACATCATAGATCGCACCATATCTAGTAAAGTACGATTACGACGTTCAGACACACCATTACGCTGTGGTGTTCCGGGTGGCGTGAGTAGTGAAACTATTTCACATTGTTTTAATTGAAGGCCAAACTCGTAACTCAAATATTTTACCTCTGCGATCATATCGTAGAAACTTTTATTTTCTTGTCACGATGATTTTCCACTTCACTCTGAAATTCTTTGAACTGTTCAAATGTTTCAGACTTATGTTTCATCAAGTAGATATCCCCATATCTGCTCAAATCATCTGTGAAGTTCAGAAAATAATGATACCTGTTGCAAGCCTTAATATTCATCGGACCACATACATCAGTATGTATGATTTCCAACAAATCTGTTGCTTGCTTCATTGTTCCGGAGAATGGCGTTTTAGTCATCTTGCCCATAAGGCATGGTTCGCAAGCATCAAGTGATTCATAATCAAGTGATTCCAAAAGCCGATCAACATGGAGTTTCTTCATGCGCTTTACACCAATATGACCTAAACGGTAGTGCCACAAATAAGTTGCACTATCATTATTAACTTTGCATCTTTTGGCTTCAATATTATGAATATGTGTATCACTACGATCGAGATCCAACAAACCATTTCGTTGGTGTGTATAACCATAGAAGGTTTTATTCATGTAAACAGAACAACAATTGTTCTCTAACTTAAATGAATAACCGTATTGCAATAAACATGATCAAATCATATTCATGCTCAACGCAAACACCAAATAATACTTATTTAGGTTCAACACTAATCCCGAAAGTATAGGGGAGTGTGCGATGATGATCATATCAATCTTGGGACTACTTCCAACACACATCGTCACTTCACCCTTAACTAGTCTCTGTTTATTCTGCAACTCCTGTTTCGAGTTACTACTCTTAGCAACTAATCCAGTATCAAATACTGAGGGGTTGCTATAAACACTAGTAAAGTACACATCAATAACATGTATATCAAATATACTTTTGTTCACCTTGCCATCCTTCTTATCCGCCAAATACTTGGGGCAGTTCTGCTTCCAGTGACCAGTCCCTTTGCAGTAGAAACACTTAGTCTCAGGCTTAGGACCAGACTTGGGCTTCTTCACTTGAGCAACAACTTGCTTGCCGTTCTTCTTGAAGTTCCCCTTCTTCCCTTTGCCCTTTACTTGAAACTAGTGGTCTTGTTAACCATCAACACTTGATGTTTTTCTTGATTTCTACCTTCGTTGATTTCAGCATCACGAAGAGCTTGGGAATTACTTTCGTCATCCCTTGCATATTATAGTTCATCACGAAGTTCTACTAACTTGGTGATGGTGACTAGAGAATTTTGTCAATCACTATCTTATCTGGAAGATTAACTCCCACTTGATTCAAGCGATTGTAGTACTCAGACAATCTGGGCACATGCTGACTAGTTGAGCGGTTCTCCTCCATCTTTTAGCTATAGAACTTGTTGGAGACTTCATATCTCTCAACTCGGGTATTTGCTTGAAATATTAACTTCAACTCCTGGAACATCTCATATGTTCCATGACGTTCAAAACGTCTTTGAAGTCCCGATTCTAAGCCATTAAGCATGGTGCACTAAACTATCAAGTAGTCATCATATTGAGCTAGCCAAACGTTCATAACGTCTGCATCTGCTCCTGCAATAGGTCCGTCACCTAGCGGTGCATCAAGGACATAATTCTTTTGTGCAGCAATGAGGATAAACCTCAGATCACGGATCCAATCCGTATCATTGCTACTAACATCTTTCAACACAATTTTCTCTAGGAACATATCAAAATGAACATAGGGAAGCAACAACGCGAGCTATTGATCTACAACATGATTTACAAAATACTACCAGGACTAAGTTCATGATAAATTTAAGTTCAATTAATCATATTACTTTAAGAACTCCCACTTAGATAGACATCCCTCTAATCCTCTAAGTGATCACGTGATCCAAATCAACTAAACCATGTCCGATCATCACGTGAGATGGAGTAGTTTCATTGGTGAACATCACTATGTTGATCATATCTACTATATGATTCACGCTCAATCTTTCGATCTCAGTGTTCCGAGGCCATATCTGCATATGCTAGGCTCGTCAAGTTTAACCTGAGTATTCTGTGTGTGCAAAACTGGCTTGCACCCGTTGCAGATGGACGTAGAGCTTATCACACCCGATCATCACGTGGTGTCTGGGCACGACGAACTTTGGCAACGGTGCATACTCAGGGAGAACACTTTTATCTTGATAATTTAGTGAGAGATCATCTTATAATGCTACCGTCAATCAAAGCAAGATAAGATGCATAAAAGATAAACATCACATGCAATCAATATAAGTGATATGATATGGCCATCATCATCTTGTGCCTGTGATCTCCATCTCTGAGGCACTGTCATGATCACCATCGTCACCGGCGCGACACCTTGATCTCCATCGTAGCATCGTTGTCGTCTCGCCAATCTTATGCTTCCACGATTATCGCTACCGCTTAGTGATAAAGTAAAGCATTACAGCGCGATTGCATTGCATACAATAAAGCGACAACCATATGGCTCCTGCCAGTTGCAGATAACTCGGTTACAAAACATGATCATCTCATACAACAACTTATATCTCATCATGTTTTGACCATATCACATCACAACATGCCCTGCAAAAACAAGTTAGACGTCCTCTACTTTGTTGTTGCAAGTTTTACGTGCCTGCTACGGGCTTAGCAAGAACCAATCTTACCTACGCATCAAAACCACAACGATAGTTTGTCAAGTTGGTGCCGTTTTAACCTTCGCAAGGACCGGGCGTAGCCACACTCGGTTCAACTAAAGTTGGAGAAACTGTCACCCGCAAGCCACCTATGTGCAAAGCACGTCGGGAGAACCGGTCGCGCGAAAGCGTACGCGTAATGTCGGTCCGGGCCGCTTCATCCAACAATACCGCCAAACCAAAGTATGACATGCTGGTAAGCAGTATGACTTATATCGCCCACAACTCACTTGTGTTCTACTCATGCATATAACATCAACACATAAAACCTAGGCTCTGATACCACTGTTGGGGAACGTAGTAATTTCAAAAATTTTCCTACGCACACGCAAGATCATGGTGATGCATAGCAACGAGAGGGGAGAGTGTGATCTACGTACCCTTGTAGATCGACAACGGAAGCGTTTGGTTGATGTAGTCGTATGTCTCCACGGCCCGACCGATCAAGCACCGAAACTACGACACCTCCGAGTTCTAGCACACGTTCAGCTCGATGACGATCCCCGGACTCCGATCCAGCAAAGTGTCGGGGAAGAGTTCCGTCAGCACGACGGCGTGGTGATGATCTTGATGTACTACTGTCGCAGGGTTTCACCTAAGCTCCGCTACAATATTATCGAGGACTATGGTGGCAGGGGGCGCCGCACACGGCTAAGAATATGATCATGTGGATCAACTTGTGTGTCTCTGGGGTGCCCCTACCTCCGTATATAAAGGCTCAAGGGGGGGGGGTGCGGCCGGCCTAGGAGAGGCGCACCAGGAGGAGTCCTACTCCCTCCGGGAGTAGGATTCCCCCCCAATCCTAGTTGGAATAGGATTCGCGGAGGGGGGAAAAGAGGAAGGGGGGCCGGCCCCCTCTCCTTGTCCTATTCGGACCAAGGGAGGGGAGGGGCGCGCGGCCCATCTCTGGCTGCCTCTTCTCTTTTCCACTAAGGCCCACTAAGGCCCATATACCTCCCCGGGGGTTCCGGTAACCTCCCGGTACTCCGGTAAAATCCCGATTTCACCCGGAACACTTCCGATATCCAAACATAGGCTTCCAATATATCAATCTTTATGTCTCGACCATTTCGAGACTCCTCGTCATGTCCGTGATCACATCCGGGACTCCGAACAACCTTCGGTACATCAAAACGTATAAACTCATAATATAACTGTCATCGAAACCTTAAGCGTGCGGACCCTACGGGTTCGAGAACAATGTAGACATGACCGAGACATGTCTCCGGTCAATAACCAATAGCTGGACCTGGATGCCCATATTGGCTCCTACATATTCTACGAAGATCTTTATCGGTCAGACCGCATAACAACATACGTTGTTCCCTTTGTCATCAGTATGTTACTTGCCCGAGATTCGATCGTCGGTATCCAATACCTAGTTCAATCTCGTTACCGGCAAGTCTCTTTACTCGTTCCGTAATACATCATCCCGCAACTAACTCATTAGTTGCAATGCTTGCAAGGCTTAAGTGATGTGCATTACCGTGAGGGCCCAGAGATACCTCTCCGACAATCGGAGTGACAAATCCTAATCTCGAAATACGCCAACCCAACATGTACCTTTGGAGACACCTGTAATGCACCTTTATAATCACCCAGTTACGTTGTGACGTTTGGTAGCACACAAAGTGTTCCTCCGGTAAATGGGAGTTGCATAATCTCATAGTCATAGGAACATGTATAAGTCATGAAGAAAGCAATAGCAACATACTAAACGATCGGGTGCTAAGCTAATGGAATGGGTCATGTCAATCAGATCATTCAACTAATGATGTGATCCCGTTAATCAAATGACAACTCTTTGTCCATGGTTAGGAAACATAACCATCTTTGATTAACGAGCTAGTCAAGTAGAGGCATACTAGTGACACTCTGTTTGTCTATGTATTCACACATGTATTATGTTTCCGGTTAATACAATTCTAGCATGAATAATAAACCTTTATCATGATATAAGGAAATAAATAATAACTTTATTATTGCCTCTAGGGCATATTTCCCTCAGCCCAACACCACTCCAAAGTGGCCCAAAACCCATCCAAACCCCCTCCATCCTCTCGGTCGTTCGATCACGATCGCGTGGCCTAAGGGCATCTCCAGCCGTTGGGCCACTCCATCCTCTCGGTCGTTCGATCACGATTGCATGGCCTAAGGGCATCTCCAGCTGATCCTCCACGCCCCGGGCACCCGCATGTCCGGCGGGACCGGGTACTCGGCCTCGAAAAGGAGGCAAGCCTCGTTCTCGTGGAGATGGCGGCGGCCAAAGCCGTTCATCGCCGCGCCGTAGCCTGGGAAGTGCTCGGCCATTGGTGTGATGAATTGGAGACGGTGAGAGAGAGGAGAGGGAGGAACGACGACGGCGAGGGAGTGTGAGATCGCCGAGTGCGCTGGGGCGCATCTTATATAGACCGAGGCGCCGCCCGTGCGCATGCCGCCGTGTGTACACGTGGCGGGCGAGGGAGGGCGAGGGACGCGCGTCATCCGGTCTTCACTGCGCCGCTCGTGAGGCATCAATGGCGCAGGCTGACCGGCGCGGCAGTGCGGCAGCTTTGGCATTGATTCGCTGCGGGAAACGAGGCGATGAGGACGACGAAGGGCCAAGAAGAGAGCCGTGTCGTTGACGAGGCGGGCCCGCGGCTGTTTCGCGCCAAAACAGTTCGCCCCGGCGCCCCCGGGCGCCCCCAGCGCGCCGGGTTCGGCCTGGGTCCGCCGGCGCTGTTTTCGGCCCAGGCCGGCGAAAATCGGGCTCCTGAGGGCGCGACTGGGCCGATTTTTCGGCGCCGGCGCAAAAAAACGCCTGGAGAGGCCTTCTTGGGGGCGCGGCTGGAGATGCCCTAAAATCGCACCTCATTTGGACTCTCCTAGCTCCCTCTACCTATAAATATGTGCACTCCTCCGAAATTTTCGGGTACAAACCCTAGACTCTTCTTCCCCTTGCCACTGAACACGTGCGGATCGGACCGGATGCGTCCGCCCCGCGGCCTCAGCCACCCCCGTGCCGCCACGTCACCGCCGCCGACCCGCGCGCCGCCGAGGCCCGCCGGGCCCAGATCCGGCCCCCGCTGGCCCAGCCGCCGCCCGCCTCCACCGCGTCCTAGCTCCACCGCCCGGTCACCCGCGCGCCCAGCGCCGCCCCTCGCCGGACTTCGCCCGCCGCCGCATCTCCGCCCGCCGGCGCACCACCGCCACCGCGCCCGACGGCCGCTTGTCACCGGCGCGCCTGCCCGCAGCCAACACCGACGCCGTCCGCCCGGGCCTCCTCGCCGCCCCCTCGCCGCGTCAAGCTCTGGATCCGGCGATCTCAAGTCCGGCCACCACGTCCCCCAACTCCGGCGAGAGCTCCGGCTGCCTCGATTTCCATGTGCCCAGATCTGGATCGGATCCGAAACCCTAGGGTTGACCCGTTTTCCTCTAAGTCATTTTTCTGTTATTTTTTTAGCCATGTTCATCGCATCATATCTCTGGCAGCGTAGCTCCGTTTTGGGCGTGCCATATATCAAATTGTTCGTTAGGATGTGCTCTTCATTTTGTTCCATTGCACCATGCTTGTTTGACACCATGTCGATGCCCTAACGACTGTTGCAAGAGTGCTTCATAATGTTAGTTCCTATTACTTAGCAGATCTTGAGCATTTGTCATTTTTGCCATGATTAATGTGTGCTGCATATGAGCTTGAGCCCTACATGTGTTTTGGGCTATGCCATGCCATCTTTACAGGGGTGTATGCCATGTATTTTTGTGATCAATGTGGTGACTAGCACAAGCATGCTAAGTAGCTCTCGCGATGTTGCTGATTTCAGGGACTTAGAATTTCACTAAGTCATTTCCCTGTTGTTATTTCAGTGCCATGTATTCATGTTGATACAGAGAGATCCATGCTTCTTTTGAGTAGGTTCAGTAAGGATGATTTTGACATATGGTTATCCTCTTTCCATCCATGTCTTTATTTGAAATTATGGAGTACCCTAGCATGACTCAATCTTGCTCTACTTTTGCTATAAAATGTTCCTGGCAGATTGGTTACGTGTTAATCAATTTTGCCAAGGTTGTTGTAGTTGATCCATGCATGCTATGAGATTGTTCTTGCCATGGTTAGCTTCTTGAACATGTCTTCTTGCTGGATGTATGCTTAGTTTGTCATGAAATGCCTTGTGGTGAGTGCATCGAGCTCGCGAACGTGCCTTCGTAACTCTGTTTTTGCCATGTCCAGTTTTCTGCTAAGTCTGAATCTGTTAACGAAACTTGCTATGTTTACATGGGTGCCATCATGTTTTTTGTGCCCTTTTGGCTTATGGTCAGTAATGGACTTTTGTTATATGCTTTGAGTAGATTCATGCCATGCCTTGTGTTGCTATGTTCTGATCATGTAGCATGTTGTTATCTTTCTCTAAACATTGCTTCCTGATGTTAAATCTTGACATGTTATTTTCACGAAGTCTGTGAAGCTGATATCTTTTGCACTTTTGCCATGCTTGTTTGAATCTGCTATTGTGTGATTTAGATGTAGCTTAGTGTTCATCTTTTGTGAAGCATCTTGAGTAGATCCCAGCCATGTGCTTTGTTGCTATGTTAGAGTGCAGTAGCTTAGTTTCTTGTTGCATTTTAGATGGCATCGTGCTATTAATCGCAGGATTGTGCCATTATTGTTTTGCTTGCCATTTGCAAACCGTGCATCCGATTCCGGTGATCTTTATATCGATTTTGACCGAAATCAACTCATCTTTCCAGCGGCGCTCTTGGTTTGCCAAATTGAGGCCTGGTTCAGTCTTTTCCTTCAGGAGCACGCATATGCATTTCATATTACATCCCGCATATCATGTCATGTTTTGCATCATGTTGCTTGCGCATTGCACCGTGGTTGATTGTGGTTTCTTTTGCTTGTGTTCTTGCCTTGGGTAGAGCTGGGAGACGAGTTCATGATCGAGGAACCCGTTGAGTACGCTTACGAGGATCAAGCTTACGTCAACTCGGAGAACTTTGCAGGCAAGATGACCATACCCTCGAAATCACTTCTATCTTTGCTTGCTAGTTGCTCGCTCTATTGCTATGCCTATGCCGCGATACCTACCACTTGATTTATCATGTCCCCCAGATTGCCATGTCAAACCTCTAATCCACATTGTCCTAGCAAACCGTTGTTTGGCTATGTTACCGCTTTGCTCAGCCCCTCTTATAGCGTTGCTAGTTGCAGGTGAAGATTGGAGTTTGTTCCTTGTTGGAACATGTTTATTGTTGGGATATCATTATTATATCTTGTTTACTTTAATGCACCTATATACTTGGTAAAGGGTGGAAGTCTCGGCCTTATGGCTGGTGTTTTGTTCCACTCTTGCCGCCCTAGTTTCCGTCATACCGGTGTTATGTTCCTTGATTTTGCGTTCCTTACGCGGTTGGGTTATAATGGGAACCCCTTGACAGTTCGCCTTCAATAAAACTCCTCCAGCAAGGCCCGACCTTGGTTTTACCATTTTCCACCTAAGACTTTGAGTTTCGTGGACTCAAGGGTCATCTTTATTTTAACCCCCCCCGGGCTAGTGCGTCTCTAAGTGTTGGTCCAACCTAGAGCACCGTGCGGGGCCGTCCCTTGGCAACTTGGGTTACGTTGGCTCCCGTACACTTAGCTTATCCGATGTGCCCTGAGAACGAGATATGTGCAGCTCCTATCGGGATTTGTCGGCACAACGGGTGGTCTTGCTGGTCTTGTTTTACCATTGTCGAAATGTCTTGTAACCGGGATTTCGAGTCTGATCGGGTCGTCCTGTGAGAAGGAATATCCTTAGTTGACCGTGAGAGCTTGTGATGGGCTAAGGTGGGACACCCCTGCAGGTTTTTGAACTTTCGAAAGCCGTGCCCGCGGTTATGTGCAGATGGGAATTTGCTAATGTCCGGTTGTAGAAAACTTGACACTTAACTTAACAAAAATGCATCAACCGCGTGTGTAGCCATGATTGTCTCTTTTCGGCGGAGTCGGGGAAGAGAACACGGTCTCGTGTTATGCTTGAACGTAAGTAGTTCTAGGATCACTTCTTGATCATAGTTTATTGACCGTGCTTTGCTCCTCTTCTTGCTCTCTTTTGCGTATGTTAGCCACCATATATGCTAGTGCTTGCTGCAGCTCCACCTCACTACCTTTTCCTACCCATGAGCTTAAATAGTCTTGATCGCGAGGGTGTGAGATTGCTGAGTCCCCGTGACTCACAGATTACTTCCAAAACCAGATGCAGGTGCCGATGATGCCATTCCAGGGGATGCGACCGAACTCAAGTGGGAGTTTGACGAGGATTCAGGACATTACTATGTTTCCTTTCCAGACGATCAGTAGTGGAGCCCAGTTGGGGTGATCGGGGATCTTATGCATTTGGGGTTGTCTTTATTTTGGTTCCATAGTCGGACCTTGATTGTATTCTGGATGATGTAATGCTATATTTATGTATTGTGTGAAGTGGCAATTGTAAGCCAACTCTGTACCTCTTTCTTATTCAGTACATGGGATGTGTAAAGATTACCCCTCTTGTGACATGCCTACAATGCGGTTATGCCTCTAAGTCGTGCTCCGACACGTGAGAGATATAGTCGCATCATGGGTGTTACAAGTTGGTAATCAGAGCCTTCCCCGACTTAGGAGCCCCCTGCTTGATCGAATCGTTGGCGTTGTTGAGTCTAGAAAAATGTTTTGAGTCTTATAGGATTATATATATCGGAGAGTAGGATTATTTTTTTACTCCTCAGTCCCTTCGTCGCTCTGGTGAGGCCTCCTGACGTAGAGTTTTGACTCTTCTCTTCCCAAATTTCACGAATTTTTTTTAGGATCATGCAGGTATCTTGGAATCGTTCCAATGGTTTTGGACGAGAACATTGTTCTTGGTGCCTCCTGACATTTAGGGGTTGTGGCTGTGTCCCGGAGAGTTGAGCTCCAAGGTGTTGTCATCACAATTTTATCATTGCAGTTCTGGAATACCTGAGTTCGCCGACAACGAAAATCTCTTTTATGCAGTTGTTGGTGAGATAACCTCGACGCCACCCAGTACTGGGGCGGGAGTTCAGGAGTATTGCCATAACTCGTATAAAGGATGCTTTTCGAAGGTTGAGGTAAATGATTTACGAAGGTTTCTTGGTTATGTGTTGAAGGATGGATACAGCTGGACGTAGGATTTGCTAGTTTTGGGTGAGATATTATGCTTCCCCTGTATCCCCAACACCCGATTGCATAACCAGAAAGTTTCGGGAGTTTCATAGGTGGGGATTCATGTAGCTCTAGTATTTCTTCCGCGGATATTTGGTTTGTGATTGGGTAATCCTTACCAAGTATTTGTTCATATCCGTACCTTGTTGCTTTATTCATCTACATCTATCTAAGTGGCTTCTCAATTTATGGAAGTGTGATCATTTACTTTGGATTTCATTCGTTCATTTTTGTTCAAATGTTAAGGCTACATGTTGCAATTTCGGTCCATTGATTCATCTTGAATATATGTCTTGCAAGATGCTAACGGATGTCACCCTCTTCAGGATGGCTCCTCCAATGCGTTAGAATCCGGAACCTCCGCCACCACCTCCACCTCCGGAGGCATGGAAAGCTGTGATGGGCGCCACCAACGCCAACACGCAGATGCTTATGCAACTCTTGCAAGAGCGCAACCAAGGAAATCAAGGCCATGGCAACAATCAAGTTCAGTTTGCTACCCTCAACCAGTTCCTCGCAAACCAGCCGAAGTCCTTCAGTAACTGTGTCGAGGCCACAGACGCTGACGATTGGCTCGTGAATATCTACAAACATTTTGAGTGTAGCAACGTTAGGCCTGAGGATTTTGTCAAGTTTGCTTCGTTCCAACTCAAAGACCAAGCTGCTGAGTGGTATCAACCCTTCGTTCCTAAATGTTAGGTGTATTATTTTTTCAAAAAGTCAAACTTCTCTAACTTTGACCAAGTTTGTAGACAAAAATATTAATTCTTAGAATAAAAAATCATAACTAATAGATTCGCCATAAAATATATTTTTATATTTTACATATATAGTATTGTAAATCTTTATATATCTTGCTATAAAGTTGGTCAAACATAGACATCGTTTGACTTTTTGAAAAACTAATACACCTTACATTTAGGAACGGAGGGAGTACAAAGTAAACGTAAGGAGTACAAAGATTCCAGAGGAGGTCATGTGATTACCTGGGATGATTTCCGCCAAGACTTCAAAGCTCACCACATTCCTCAGAGTGTTGTTAAGAGTAAGCGTGAGGAGTTCCACAATCTGAAGCAAGGCAGCTTGTCTGTTTACCAATACAACATCCTGTTCCAGAGGCTCGCTCGCTTCGCCAAGAAAGACGTCCCTGACGAGAAGAGCATGATTTATCAATTCAGAGGTGGCCTCAGAGAAGATCTACAACTAGCTCTTGTGGATTTTGAGCTGAAAAAGTATGATGAGTTCTACAACATGGCACTAAAGCAAGAGGCTGCTTAGCTCAAGTGCGATGCTTCCAAGAAGAGAGTCAGTGATGCAACTCCTTCTTCTTCAACTCAAGTGACAGCTAAGAAGCAAAAGTACTGGTTGCCTCCTCCTCCTCCTCCGTTCCGTCAGCCTTATCAGCAGAAGAGCAAAGGTGGAAATGGATCTTCCCACCCACCCAACACAGACTTTCAGAACAAAGCTTCGTCTCATGCTCCAAGGTCAAGTGCTCCGTATCACCGTCCGCTCTTAGAGGTTACGTGCAACAAGTGTCAGCAGAAGGGTCACTATGCAAACAAATGCTTCAATCAGAGGCGTCTTCCGCCTCCTCCTCCTGTGAGATCTGCCAGCAATGCAGTGGTCAAGCATAATCCCAAGTTTGCAAAGGTCAACATGGTGAATGCACTCAGGCAGAGGACTCTTCAGAAGTGATCATGGGTAACTTTCCAATTAACTCTACTCCTGCAAAAGTCCTTTTTGATACTGGTGCATCACATTGTTTCATGTCAAGATCATTTGTTTCAAAGCATGACCTTGTTTCGAAAATGTTGAGTAAACCTATGGGAGTGGTTTCTCCGGCCAAGTCTATGAGGGCTACCACGATGATCCCGAATGTTTCTATCAAGATGGGTGACTATAAGTTTCTGTCTTCTCCAATGGTCCTTGGTGACTCGAATATTGATCTAATTCTCGGCATGGAATGTCTTTCTAAGCACAAGGCTCAACTTGATTGTGCTGCCAGGCAGATTCAATTGACACACTCGTCTGAGGATGTGATTGTCTTTGCCGCTCGTGACGATACCATTCGACTGTTTTCTCTCAATGAGAAGGGCGAGTTGAATGCCATCTCTTAGATTCCAGTTGTTTGTGAATATCAAGACGTCTTTCCAGAAGAGCTTCCAGGAATGCCTCCTCACCGGCCAGTTGAATTCTTCATCGATCTTGAGCCTGACACGGAACCTGTTTGCAAACGTCCTTACAAGCTTGGACCAGAAGAGTTGAAGGAGCTGAAGAAACAACTCGATATACAAGAGCGTATGGGTCTGATCCGACCAAGTACTTCTCCATGAGGTTGTGGTGTTCTTTTTGTCAAGAAGAAGGATGGCACGGATTGACTCTGCATCGACTACCGTCCATTGAACAAGAAGACCATAAAGAACAAGTACCCACTTCCCAACATCAACGAGCTTTTCGAACAACTCAAAGGTGCTCAAGTATTCTCCAAGCTTGACCTCCGTATGGGCTATCATAAAATTCGCATTTGTGAAAAAGATATCCCCAAGACATCATTCAGGACAAGCTATGGGTCCTATGAATACACTGTCATGTCTTTCGGCCTCGTCAATACTCCTCCAACATTGTCTCGCATGATGAACTTCATCTTCAACCCTTACACAAATGACTTCGTCTTGGTCTATCTCGATGACATTTCGGTCTTTTCCAAGAACAAAGAGGATCATGCCAAGCATTTGAGATTGGTGCTGGACAAACTCAGAGAACATCAGTTCTATGCGAAGTTTTCAAAGTGCGAGTTTTGGCTCGATGAGGTTCTCTACCTTGGGCATATCATCTCCGCCAAGGGCATAGCTGTTAATCCTGAGAAGGTGTCTGCAATGGTGAATTGGGAACCGCTTCAGAATGTGAAGCAGCTCCGCAGCTTTCTTGGGCTCGCAAGCTATTATCGAAGATTCGTTGAGAATTTCTCTAAGATCGCGAAGCCTCTTTCCAACCTTCTCCAGAAGCATGTGAAGTATGTCTGGACGCCTGAATGTGACATCGCTTTCAACACCCTCAAAGAGAAGTTAGTCACAGCTCCAGTTCTGACTCCTCCTGATGAATCCAAACCATTTGAGATTTTTCTGTGATGCTTCCCTGCAAGGTCTCGGTGCTGTGTTAATGCAAGAGAAGAAAGTTGTGGCCTATACCTCTCTCCAGTTGAAGCCCAACGAAAAGAACTACCCCACTCATGACCTGGAGTTGGCGGCAGTTGTCCATGCTCTTTTAACATGGAGACATCTCTTGTTGGGAAGGAAAGTGGACATCTTCACTGATCATAAGAGTCTCAAGTACATCTTCACTCAGCCCAACCTCAACCTCAAGTAGACTCGTTGGGTCGAAATGATTCAAGAGTATAATCCGAGTATTGAATATACTCCAGGCAAGGCCAATGTCATTGCTGACGCTTTGATCAGGAAGGCTTACTGCAACAGTTTGATTCTCAAGCCCTTCCAACCGGATCTTTGTGAAGCTTTCCTCAAAATTAATCTCCAAGTTGTTCCTCAAGGATTCCTTGCCAACCTCCAAGTCTCTCCTACTTTGGAATATCAGATTCGTGAGGCTCAACTTCTTGATGCCATGGTGAAGAAGGTGAAGATTGGGATTGCCAAGAGCCAACCCAAGTACAAGTGCTATCGCCTTGATGACAAAGATACTCTATTCTTCGAGGATCGAATTGTTGTTCCTAAGGGTGACCTTCGTAAAGTCATTATGAACGAGGCTCACAATTCACTCCTATCTATTCATCCTAGAAGTACAAAGATGTACCATGACCTCAAGCAGTCGTATTGGTGGACTCGAATGAAGCGTGAGATTGCTCAGTTCATGAATGAATGTGATGTCTGCAGAAGAGTGAAAGCAGAACACCAACGGCCAGCTGGTCTCCTCGAACCTCTTTCCATTCCAGAATGGAAGTTTGGCCATATTGAGATGGACTTCGTGACTGAATTTCCCAAGTCCAAGTGTGGCAATGATGCTATCTTCATCGTCATCGACAAGCTTACTAAAGTGGCTCATTTTCTTCCTATCAAAGAATCTATCACAACAGCTTAGTTGGCAGAGCTATATACCTCCAGGATTGTCTCTCTGCACGGCATTTCGCAGTTGATATCTTCAAATTGTGGAAGCATCTTCACTTCTAAGTTTTGGAATTCCTTCCAGAAGGCCATGGGCACCAACATTCGGTTCAGCACAACCTTTCATCCTCAAACTAGTGGACAAGTCGAGCGAGTCAATCAAATTCTTGAAGATATGCTCAGGGCTTGTGTCATTTCTTTCGGTATGAAGTGGGAAGATTGTCTTCCATATGCCGAGTTCTCCTACAACAACAGCTTCCAAGCGAGTTCGGGCAAGGCCCCATTCGAGATTCTCTATGGCAGAAAGTGCCGTACTCCTCTTAATTGGTTAGAGACTAGTGAACGCCAACTTCTTGGCAATGACTTGATCACAGAGGCTGAAGAAATGTGCAAAGTCATTCATGAAAATCTCAAAGCCGCGCAATCGCGCCAGAAGAATTACTATGATAGGAAGCATCATGACTTGGCTTTCGAGATCGGAGACCATGTCTACCTCCGCGTCTCTCCAATGAAAGGTGCTCGTCGCTTCGGTATCAAAGGGAAGCTTGCCCCTAGATACGTGGGTCCTTTCAAGATCATTGGCAAAATATGCGATCTCGCCTATCAACTTGAGCTTCCATCCAACTTTGCAAATGTGCACGACGTATTTCACGTGTCTCAGCTTCGCAAGTGTTTCAAGACTCCTGACCGCACCATCAACTTCGAAGAGATTGATCTCCAAGAAGACCTGTCTTATCATGATCATCCCATTGCTATTCTTGAAGAAACTGAGCGCAAGACTTGCAACAAGTCAATCAAATTCCTGAAAGTGAAGTGGTCACATCATTCCGACCGAGAAGCCACCTGGGAACGCGAGGACCACCTCCGTTCTGAATATTCGGAGTTTTTCCAGTCCTAGATCTCAGGACAAGATTCTTTCGTAGTGGTGGAGTGTTGTAACACCCCGTATGTAACTTGCCATATTTTTATTCCAACTCTTGCCATTTTTGGCTCTAAGTTATGATATTCCCTCATGGTCGGGTTTTGTCTTCGTTTTGCATTTAGTTCATGTCATGCATTTCATATCATGTCATCATGTGCATCGCATTTGCATACGTGTTCGTCTCATGCATCCGAGCATTTCCCCGTTGTCCATTTTGCATTCCGGCACTCATACGTCCTCCGGCGCCCCCCTTTTGCCTCTTTTCGTGTGTGAGTGTTAAAAGTTCCTGGATTGGACCAAGACTTGCCAAGAGGCCTTGGTACACCACCGGTAGACCGCCTGTCAAGTTTCGTGCCATTTGGAGTTCGTTTGATACTCCAACGGTTAACCGGGGAACCGTAAAGGCCTCGTGTGTGTTCCAGCCCAAAACCCCTCCAAAGTGGCCCAAAACCCATCCAAACCCCCTCCATCCTCTTAGCCGCTCGATCACGATCGCGTGGCCGAAAACCGCACCTCATTTGGACTCTCCTAGCTCCCTCTACCTATAAATATGTGCACTCCTCCGAAATTTCCGGGTCCAAACCCTAGCCTCTTCTTCCCCGCGCCGCCGGACATGTCCGGATCGGACCGAACGCGTCCGCCCCGCGGCCTCAGCCACTCCTGCGCCGCCACGTCACCGCCGCCGACCCGCGTGCCGCCGAGGCCCTCCGGGCTCAGATCCGGCCCTCGCGGGCCCAGCCGCCGCCCGCCTCCACCGTGTCCTCGCTCCGTCGCCAGGTCAC
>NC_041382.1:72593651-72618465 GCF_002162155.2 Triticum dicoccoides | reverse complement strand
GCCCTGCGTCGCCCCTCGCCGGACTTCGCCCGCCGCCGCGTCTCTGCCCGCTGGCGCACCACCACCACCGCGCCCGACTGCCGCTCATCGCCGGCGCGCCTGCCCACCGCCAATGCCGCCCGACGCCGATGCCCTCCGCCCGCGCCTCCTCGCCGCCCCCTCACCGCGTCAAGCTCCGGATCCGGCGAGCTCAAGTCCGGCCACCGCGTCCCCCAACTCCGGCGAGAGCTCTGGCTGACTCGGTTTCCATGCGCCGAGATCCGGATCGGATCCGAAACCCTAGGGTTGACCCGTTTTCCTCTAAGTCTTTTTCTGTTATTTTTTTAGCCATGTTCATCGCATCATATCTCTGCCATCGTAGCTCCGTTTTGGGCGTGCCATATATCAAATTGTTCGTTAGGATGTGCTCTTCATTTTGTTCCAGTGCACCATGCTTGTTTGAGTCCATATTGATGCCATAATGACTGTTTCGAGAGTGCTTCATAATGTTAGTTCCTGTTACTTAGCAGGTCTTGAGCATTTGTCATTTTTTCCATGATTAATGTGTGCTGCATATGAGCTTGACCCCTACATGTGTTTTGGGATATGCCATGCCATCTTTACAGGGGTGTATGCCATGTATTTTTGTGATCAATGTGGTGACTAGCACAAGCATGCTAAGTAGCTCTCGTGATGTTGTTGATTTCAGGGACTTAGAATTTCACTAAGTCATTTCCCTGTTGTTATTTTAGTGCCATGTATTCATGTTGATACAGAGAGATCCATGCTTCTTTTGAGTAGGTTCAGTAAGGATGATTTTGACATATGGTTATGGTCTTTCCATCCATGTCTTTATTTGCAATTATGGAGTACCCTAGCATGACTTAATTTTGCTCTACTTTTGCTATAAAATGCTCCTCGCAGATTGGTTACGTGTTAATCAATTTTGCCAAGGTTGTTGTAGTTGATCCGTGCATGCTATGAGATGGTTCTTGCCATGGTTAGCTTCTTGAACATGTCTTCTTGCTGGATGTATGCTTAGTTTGTCATGCAATGCCTTGTGGTGAGTGCATCGAGCTCACGAACGTGCCTTCGTAACTCTGTTTTTGCCATGTCCAGTTTTTTGCTAAGTCTGAATCTGTTAACGAAACTTGCTATGTTTACATGGGTGCCATCATGTTTTATGTGCCCTTTTGGCTTATGGTCAGTAAGGGACTTTTGTTATATGCTTTGAGTAGATTCATGCCGCGCCTTGTGTTGCTATGTTTTGATCCTGTAGCATGTTGTTATCTTGCTCTAAACATTGCTTCCTGATGTTAAATCCTGACATGTTATTTTCACTAAGTGTGTGAAGCTGATATCTTTTGCACTTTTGCCATGCTTGTTTGAACCTGCTATTGTGTGATTTAGCCGTAGCTCAGTGTTCATCTTTTGTCAAGCATCTTTAGTAGATCCCAGCCATGCGCTTTGTTGCTATCTTAGAGTGCATCAGCTTACTTTCTTCTTGCATTTTAGATGGCATCGTGCTCTTAATCGCAGGATTGTGCCATTATTGTTTTGCTTGCCATTTGCAAACCGTGCATTCGATTCCGGTGATCGTTATATCGATTTCGACCAAAATCAACTCATCTTTCCAGCGGCGCTCTTGGTTTGCCAAGTTGAGGCCTGATTCAATCTTTTCCTTCTGGAGCACGCATATGCATTTCATATTACATCCCGCATATCATGTCATGTTTTGCATCATGTTGCTTGCGCATCGCACCGTGGTTGATTGTGGTTTCTTTTGCTTGTGTTCTTGCCTTGGGTAGAGCCGGGAGACGAGTTCGTGATTGAGGAACCCGTTGAGTACGCTTACGAGGATCAAGCTTACGTCAACTCGGAGAACTTTGCAGGCAAGATGACCATACCCTCGAAATCACTTCTATCTTTGCTTGCTAGTTGCTCGCTCTATTGCTATGCCTATGTCGCGATACCTACCACTTGCTTTTTCATGTCCCCCAGATTGCCATGTCAAACCTCTAACCCACCTTGTTCTAGCAAACCGTTGTTTGGCTATGTTACCGCTTTGCTCAGCCCCTCTTATAGCGTTGCTAGTTGCAGGTGAAGATTGGAGTTTGTTCCTTGTTGGAACATGTTTATTGTTGGGATATCATTATTATATCTTGTTTACTTTAATGCACCTATATACTTGGTAAAGAGTGGAAGGCTCGGCCTTATTCCTGATGTTTTGTTCCACTCTTGCCGTCCTAGTTTCCGTCATACCGGTGTTATGTTCCTTGATTTTGCGTTCCTTACGCGGTTAGGTTATAATGGGAACCCCTTGACAGTTCGCCTTGAATAAAACTCCTCCGGCAAGGCCAGACCTTGGTTTTACCATTTGCCACCTAAGCCTTTTTCCGTTGGGTTTGACGGACTCAAGGGTCATCTTTATTTTAACCCCCCCGGGCCAGTGCTTCTCTAAGTGTTGGTCCAACCTAGAGCACCGTGGGGGGCCGTCCCTTGGCAACTTGGGTTACGTTGGCCCCCGTACGCTTAGCTTATCCAGTGTGCCCTGAGAACGAGATATGTGCAGTTCCTATCGGGATTTGTCGGCACAACGGGTGGTCTTGCTGGTCTTGTTTTACCATTGTCGAAATGTCTTGTAACCGGGATTCCGAGTCTGATCGGGTCGTCCTGTGAGAAGGAATATCCTTCGTTGACCGTGAGAGCCTGTGATGGGCTAAGTTGGGACACCCTTGCAGGGTTTTGAACTTTCGAAAGTCATGCCCGCGGTTATGGGCAGATGGGAATTTGTTAATGTCCGGTTGTAGAAAACTTGACACTTAACTTAATAAAAATGCATCAACCACGTGTGTAGCCGTGATAGTCTCTTTTCGGTGGAGTCCGGGAAGAGAACACAGTCTCGTGTTATGCTTGAACGTAAGTAGTTCTAGGATCACTTCTTGATCATAGTTTATCGACCGTGCTTTGCTCCTCTTCTCGCTCTCTTTTGCGTATGTTAGCCACCATATATGCTAGTGCTTGCTATAGCTCCACCTCACTACCTTTTCCTACCCATGAGCTTAAATAGTCTTGATCGCGAGGGTGTGAGATTGCTGAGTCCCCGTGACTCACAGATTACTTCCAAAACCAGATGCAGGTGCCGATGATGCCATTCTAGGGGATGCGACCGAACTCAAGTGGGAGTTCGACGAGGATTCAGGACGTTACTATGTTTCCTTTCCAGACGATCAGTAGTGGAGCCCAGTTGGGGTGATTGGGGATCTTACACATTTGGGGTTGTCTTTATTTTGGTTCCGTAGTCGGACCTTGATTGTATTCTGGATGATGTAATGCTATATTAATGTATTTTGTGAAGTGGCGATTGTAAGCCAACTCTGTACCTCTTTCTTATTCAGTACATGGGATGTGTAAAGATTACCCCTCTTGCGACATGCCTATAATGCGGTTATGCCTCTAAGTCGTGCTCCAACACGTGGGAGATATAGCCGCATCGTGGGTGTTACATAGGCGAATCCTAAGACGAGCGAGGAGGTGTTTAATATTTACTGCCTTTATAAGGGGATAAGGGTTCCCTCTTCCTCTCCTCACGCTCTCTCTCCGTCTCCGCCTTTCCGATCTCAGGCTCCAGTGCCCAAGTTCTCATCTCCTTTCCACTCAAGCGACCATGTCCGGATCTGGTGGTCAGGGCAAGTGGATGGTCTCCTCCGTCAAGGAGGAGGACATTACTAAGCTCCGGGCAGCCAGATATTTGGCGAAGGAGATCGCCCACCGTCTGCCAGCCGAGGGACAAGTCGTCCCCACGCCGGAGCCCATAGAGAGGGTAGTATTCATCCCCCATTTCTTCCGCGGGCTAGGGTTTCCACTCCACCCTTTCGTTCGCGGGCTGCACTACAAAAAAAATACACTTCTGTGATGATACGTGTTTGTCACAGTAGGTCGCTTTTTTGTCATGCATGTACATCCATGACAAATTTATGACAGAATCAAGATAGTCATACCTGTGCTGTCGTAGAAGTGTTCCATGACATTACCAAAATTATCATCACAGAAGTGTCCACTTCCATGACGATAAATCGCGCATCACAGAAGTGCTTTCGTCAAGGGTGACCGACGCGTGGCATCCACCGTAACGGAACGCTGTTAAGCTATCGGGTCGGGTTTTGGATCCGATAACCCGTTAACAGCCCCAACCAATGGGAAATTTTCACGTGTAAAATTCTTATTGGCCGGACGAAACACGTGTCAGCTCGTCAGTGGGTCAGATAGGCACCTATGATACGTCGACACGTGGCATGGCCCAACAGAGGCCCATTCCTATGAAAAGGCCGGCCCATTTGACTTGGTCAAAAGGTGGCGGGCCAGCCCATGGAAAGCCTGTTAATGGCTTGTTCGCATATAGCCCATTTACAGCCCGCTAACCCAAGGCCCGTTACGCCCTATCCGAATTAGGCCCAGTAGCATCATCTAGGCCATCCAATATGATTCCAACCCGTTTTCACTTCTGGCCCATGTATGGCCCATGACGTCTTTCGGCCCATATGAGGCCCTATGTAACTCTTGGCCTATTAACGGCCCGTGGTGAAACTGGCCCGTAATGAACAATGTATCACTTTACACCCATTAACGGCCCGTGGTGAAACTGGCCCATAATGAACAGTGTATCACTTTATACCCATTAACGGCCCGTTATTCCATTGGGCCGTTTCCAGCCCATGTTATCTTTCGGCCTTCTCAGAGCCCATTTATTCTTGGGCTCATTTCCAGCATTCGTTTACTTACGGCCCGTTACTGTCATTTTCTGCTTGCGGGCCAAATTCAGCCCGTGGTTACAGTCGGCCCATTTGTGGTCCGTTAATACATTGGGCCGTTTTCATAGCGTCATCAAATACGGCCTATTAACGACGGCCCGTTACGGTCGGCGCATGAACGGACGATTCCAACTCTAGCCCGTTTACGGCCATAATGCGGCCTGTTATTGGCCCATATTTGGCCAATCGATCATACGGCCCGTATACGGCCCGTTGGAGGCCTAGTGTCACTACAGTAAATATTAGCCCGTGGTTATTGTGGCCTAGTTTTAAAAAATAGGTTATTGCAGCCACTAGTTAACCGCGGAAAAAGAACTGCAATGACTACAAGCAAACAAATAAACAAGACAACAAGGAAATAAATAAACAAGCAACTAACGCTAGGCTATCACGGGTATTACACATATTACATCCACTAGGCATCAAAGTTCGCCACCAGTGCAAATATAGGGAACAAAGCAGCATATCATATACACTGGCCTTCAAAATTGGCCACCAGTGCAAATAAACGCGGTAGCAAAACAAGAGCATAACTGAAACAACTTCAGAAGAGGTCAAGAATCGTCATCCTGGGTATCCACCATGCTGGCAATAAGCTTAGCAAGCTGATTAGCTTTGTCATGTTTGGCGCTAAAATCCTCCAACGCTTGCTGTTGCACCAGAAAGTATGCATCTGAATGCTCCAGGGACTTCCGCAGTCCTTCCGCTTCTTGTCGCAGCACATCTGATCGATGTCTTTCAGCTTCTAGTTGAGACTCAAGAAACCGAACTGATTCAGACAGTGAGTTTGAATAGCTTGTGCAAGCGGTAGTGGCCAGTAACTCCAACACTAAACCAAGACAGGATGTGTCACTATCCTGAACCTTATCTGCATTACTTCCTTTACCGTTGCTTAATAAGGCACTCTTCCCCAATATTCTGTCAGCATTCTAAAAGAAGAAACAAGCAGACACATAACAAGTTTAGCATGTACTAGTATATGAAACTCATTTCGGTGAACCAGTTCATTAGTAAGGTGGATAGGATTAAACTACCAAGTTTTCTATTGCCAAGTACTAGTACATAATAAAAGCATCAAACAAACATATATCAATGTCCTATGGTAGCAATGGAATCTTAAATTAGAACAGTTGTTCTTCAGGTTTAGGCACTTGTTCTACATGAACAGAGTATAGTAAGACGCAAGAATATAATACTTAAAAATAGAAAATGAGCTCATAGACCTTACCACATTCTTGGTTTGGGACCAGTACAGAACAAGGCGTTCCCAGTCATCATCCAGTAAATGTGTCTTAGGCGAACGTAAGGGAATTTGATGAGTTTCTTTGCCGGTGAAGTACGTTTTCTTCAGGTAATTCCGATACTGCCACCAAGCATTCTTGAAGATAGCAGAGGTATTAGCACAGGTTACCTCATCCCGAGTTTCCAAATCGGTCCTTCTCTATAGAGAAAAATGGGAAAATTTGCTGTATTATAACCATCATGGAGGTAGGATGTACGAGACGAAGCAAAGTAATTGCCATGAATAACATTACTTACACATAACTCCTAGACAAACACCTGCAACTGGCATTTTCTTTCATCTTCAGTATAATATTTCCAAGATGGGAAGATATGCACATACGATTTAACAACATCAAATGCGATAGATGCTAAACTACGACTAGCTGGTTATGCTTCCTCCAAAGGAATAAGCGTACTAACTGGTGGAGTTGGGGTTCGCCGTGATAGTACTGGCCCTTTGGGCACTGGAGCTTCCTTACTAACTGCTCTTGTTTGGGAGCTCTGTGGTGGAGATGGTGCTGTATCAACAGGAACTGGGTTACTATCGGCTGGGGTTGGGGTTAGATTGGGTGAAGCTGGTTCTCTGTCCATCGTAGTAGGGGTACAATCTGCGAGAGTTTGGGTTATGTGTGGTAGGGCTGGTTCTTGTGCATGTACAACCGGGATGCTATCTCCACCAAGAGGTAGCACTGTTTTATTTGAAGACCGTGTTTTTAGTCCGCTAGATACTGGCATCACCCGCTCCAATTCAAATGGCTGATAAACATAGTTGAATGTACAAACATTGTATGAGAGACAGATGCAATAGATAGTGTGGAAAAAAAGAGGGCATGCAATAGTTGACATGTATATTGTTTAACTAAAATGGGTAGCATGACATAATTTCACATATATGATGTCTATCTAAACTGGATAGCATAGCATAACATAATTCAAAGATATGATGAATAACTAAACAGGATCGCATGACATAATTCACCTACATGTTATGTAAGTAATCAGGATCGCATCATTTAATTCACATATGTGATTTATATGCTAAATAGAGGGCATTCGATATGATGTCTGAACTAAGAACATGGTGTTGAATATTGTGTATATGGTGTCTAAACTATGCAATGCAAGACACCGTATGCATGATATGAGCATTATAACCGTGCCAAGTTAGAGCATACACCTCAGTGGGGGAATAGGACTGGTCATCTATCTCTGAATCCATCTCTGAGGAGCTATCGGGACCCAACAAGAGATCTGCTTCGACAGGTAGCACTGTCTGCTCTGAAGGCCTTGTTTTCACTCCAGATTTTTCCATCTCCCACCCAAATGGCCGATTCACAGGAAGAATAGTTTAATGTACAAACATTATCAACAAATGGAAATGTAATGAAGAAAAGGATGGGCAAGATATCATTCAAATATATGATGCCTGGTTAAACAGGATGGCATTGCACATTGCACATATATTATGGCTGGCTAAAAGACATGAGACTGCATAATTCCCATATATGATATAGAAACTAAACAGGTGGCATTACAGAACATGTCTAAACTAAGCAGATGACATATATGATGTCAAAAGTAGGCACTGTAAGGCAACATATGCATGATATGACTAACATCATCATGCCAAGGTAGAGCAAACACCTTGGGGGGGGGGTAAATAGGAGTGGTCAGCAGCGTCCGAATCTGCCTCAGAATAGATATCTTCCTCTGGATTACAATCTGGAGAGGGGTGGGGAGGGTTTGCCATTGAACCCACCATGGAGCGATGTATGCATGACATTGTATTGCCGCGCAAAACTCTTCTCTTTTTCTCTACATGTTCAGCATGACTGTGTACAATATCTGACATGCATACGAAAAAAACATGGTGAGATTATGTAAGGAGAGCATGCAGAAATTTAGAGTGATGGTAACAACCAGTGGATCGTTGTTTTTTCGTTGAACCAAAATAGCCCTAATGGATCGACGTGAATGTATAGTAATAAGTGATGCAACAAGTGTACAACCTCTTTGTCGTAGCCGTGTCGACCTCAGCATCATTGGGTTGGTCGCTGAAGCAGTTGAGGCAGAGATGGCTGTCAGAGGTGTGGAGGAAGATCTATAGATGGCGTCCAGGGCACTGCTCTGTTGTGACGGATCGTTCTGTCATTGGAGCAGCTCCGGTGAGCCGTAAGGCGTCAAGGCTGAAGCAGCACAAGACAGACATCGTCAATCTCAAGTGGGATTCTAATAGCATCTCCAATAGATGATGTAAAATGGATGTAAAATTAACATCACCAAAAACCACCTGACTACAACAGATGAGGTAAAAACTGTTGACTCTTAACTTAACTGTTGAAACTAAAATTTACTGTGGAATCTGAATGCTACTGCCGAACCTGAACGCAATGGTAGCAGAGAGGCACTTGACATGTAGTTTAGGGAGGGTCTGCAGTTCATCTTCAACCTGCACCCCCCTGAGCCGCCAGCCACCACCGGCCGAACCGCCGGCCCAGCGCCACCTCGCCACCCTGAAACAACTCGCTACCGCCGCCCCCGCCAGCCCTCTAGCCCCCCCCACCCCACCCTGAACCCTAAGATAGATAGTGGGGTACCTCTCCGGCGAGCCGCCGTCCCCGCTGCGGGTGGTTCTTCCTTAACTCCAGCGAGCCCCCCCAACCCCTGAAAATCGACTGACCCAAAAGTCGATTCAGTCGACTAAAGTGTGGCTTAATCGGAGCAGAGCAGCAGCACGAGCGAGGGGAAGAGCTGTAGCAGATCCGACTGGTATGGCCTCCGCCGCCGAAGGGGCCTCGCACTGGGGGAGAGCCGCCGTGGAGATGTCGCCCGCGGCACCGGCTTCAAGGTAGCCGCTCCATGGGGGTGCGGGATGGAGCACCGTCGACGCCGGGAGGTCGAGTTAAGGAGAAGGTGTGATGCAATGAGTGTACAACCTCTTTGGTGGCGCCGAGTAGGCCTCGGCTTCGTCCGAGGAGTCGGTGAGGATGTTGCGGTTCCGGTGGAGCAGGTTAAGGCGACGCTGTGGGGATGGAGCAGCCGCGATAGACGAGGCGATCGTCGGAGCAGCTCCTTTGAGGTGGAGGACGGGGCGGCTGAACCGGCGGGACGGCGAGATGGACGAGGATCCTCATTCGGGAAGGTGGACGAGGGACGTCGAGCTGTTGCGCTGGACGACGTCATCGGGGAAGAGGCTCCGGCCGGGCAGCGGTGACGTGGCGGACGGAGGAGGGTGGGGTTTCGCGGCTGGAGTGGAGAGGTTATGGCGGCCTGGGATTTCGAATGGCAAAAAGGGGGCGATGGGAGGGGGTGAAGCATGACTTAGGAACGCGCTTGTCCAAAATGTAGGGTGTGTTACAAAAGTACCCCCCACCGATTTGAACTAGCGGCCCTTTCGACTCAGGGTTAGAAGGGGGATTTCGCGTGTTGGGATTTGGCAGCTGGAGGGAGTTTTCGCGCGCGTTGTAATTTCAGGATAGCAAGGCGCGGGTTGTGAAGGCGCCAGTTTTGGGAGTATGATATATGAATTTTCGGGATATAACAAGACGCGGGTTGAATTTTAGGGACAAGCCTAACATGTAGTAATATTGTACTTGTACGTACCAAATCAATTCGCACTTCCCTCAACCAAAAAGAAAGCAAAAAAAATAAAACTATTCACACCACACAAAGAGAGAGTCTTGCCCCGTTTTACTATACAAATGCTATTTAAAGCTACTCCCTCCTTCCATCTATATAGGGCCTAATGCGTTTTTCGATTCTAACTTTGACCAAATATTAGAGCAATGATATATGACATGCAACTTACACAAAGCACACCATTAAATTCGTCTGTGAAAGGTTCTTTCAATGATATAATTTTCACATTGTGCATGTCATGTACTATTAGTCTTGTCAATAGTCAAAGGCGGTCTTAAAAATCTCATTACGCCCTATATAGATGGAAGGAGGGAGTATGAATCCATGTTATGTCCGATTAAATTTTTTCGCTTGCTGTATAATGCATGTAACCTACTCACACCGACATTTTAGTGCATTCCAAATGTCTATACTACCACTGCAATTCGAACTAAATTTGAATTCGTTTCTCTATTTCAATAAGAATCTACAATCATGATTGTTGCCAACTTCAACCATCATAGTTTCCTTGCTATCCGCCAGATATAAATCAGACGGCCTATAATGCAGGATGGCAGGCACACCATCATCGACAACTCCGTTTTTTTATAAGAGTAGAGATAAAACATATTAAATGTAGTATACCATGTTCATAACCAGACCATGTGTATTACCGTTATATATATTCACACATCCGTCGGTTTGAAACACTATGATAAATTCTTCAAATATCCGAATTCGCTTTTTATAATGAAGTATATATGATCTATATTCATCTTTTACACCCACACAACCCTCTTATCTTTGTAGCTAGCGCTAACTTTCTCTTGTGCATGCACACGCCCGCATCCCTCTCACCCTCCCTCAGCATTCTCTAGCTCCATCGCGCAAATTCGTCTTTTCACTTTAGGTCGTTCACCCATGGTGTGTGTAGGCCCCCCAGCTCCTTCTTTACGGCACACATCGATCGATATGCCTCTCTAGCCAGGTGTGCCTAGCACAAACACAAGCTTCCCCTCTTCTCTTGTCACCGTCCACGCCTCACTCCCACCACTCTTTTCATTGTTCTCGTACTCGCACACTCCTCCCCCTCGATATAGTATGCCTCTCGTACCACCTCCTACATGCATCCCTCTCTCTCTCTATCCTTCTCCTCGTGCCTCATTTGCTTCTAACACACACATGCATGTATACCGATCGATCTCCCAACATATACCTAGATCGACTTTAACTACCCCCCATCGATCGACGTACCTCACAAGTTATGTCTCTCCTTTATCTTACAAAGGGCGATTGATCTTCCTATGTAGTTACGTCTACTTACCACAGCCACATCGTCCCCCTCATCATTCGTGCATGCCTCCTGACCCGTCTCTCACATGCACGTGCACAGACAACAAGCAGCCATCTCCTCTCTTATTGATATTGCGGGCGTGCCCTCCGTTTTTCTAGCAAGCCTATCCCACCATTTGTTAGAAGCAAATCCACTACCACCCCTCCAACACTCTAGCTCTGTCTCTCTCCCAACCTTATTCATCTCCTGCACATATGCATGGATGCCGATCGATCTCCCTTAATACACGAGGCAGGCCGATCTGCTTAATACATGAGGTAGGCCTCTCTCCTCCTCCACACATATACCAGCCATTGTACCTCTATAGTTAATTGGGCCTCCCTCTTCCCCCACCACACACCGATAGTCGAGCGCTGCAGGTAAGTATCCATGCCGCAGAGACAAACTGCACATGTCCCATCTCACGTTCCAGTAGGCCAGCCACTCTATATCTTTGATGTGGGCACACACAAATTCGATGGCACTCTTTATCGATCGCGCGCGAACGCACACACACACACATCATCCCTCTCTTCGATTCTATGGGACACCTCAAGCCGATGATACCTCCACTCTCTTCTCGTGGATCGCCCCCTCTATATATATGTTATATCCAGAACTCTATTTCACACACATTGCATATGTTAATTTTTTTTATTGACCCCCCAAGAAAACTCTCAAGAACCCACACACTATATCATTCTAGGTTTGTATCTCTCTCACACTACCCCACGTAGGTGGTGTACGTATACAAGAAGCGAATAGGTGCACCGTGCACGTACTCACGCTTCGTGCCCAGCCACACCTGCGCGGGTACACGGTGGAGCACATTTCTCCGCAGAAGCTGAATTTGTTTTTGAAACATCAAGTGGCCAGAGACTCGAAAACTTATTTGCCCATTAGTGACTTGTAAGGGCGGTGGATTTTAGTTTGTAGGATAATGCTGCATCCACCTAAAGTAACGAAAGTTCTTACGTAAACCTCCTAGTAATTCCATCTTCGTAGGTGCATCATTACTCCTAACATTTGTAATATCAGTTTGGAACTTGTAATATTGCCGTGTCCTATTCCTACGTTTTCAAAATCCTGCGAATCAAACAGGTCCTGAGTTGGTGATGATGTTGTGCCTCCCATCTTTCACCAATAGCCGCCGGATCTAGATCTGACGCATACAAACCAAGCTTCTCCATTTTTGCAAAAAGATGCCCACACTTTTTCCCTATTTACAAACAACTCCTTGTCTCTCACAATCAGCCTCATCTCCTCCCCACCACATCTAGGAGTAGAAGGCCGTGGAAAAATCTGGCACGATGGCTGCTGCCGGAGCCGTCCACCCCAATCTTGGTGTTCCGTGCAATGCAGGGGCATCTACGCACAGGAAATTATGTCGAACAGGGCTAGTTGTAAGCAGCTAGCTCTACAGCCATGATGATAGTGACTGCAGATGGTGAGGCTGACTATGGTATGCCAAACACGGCGCCTATACTCAGGTGTCATCTCCGGCGTAGGGTCTTGTCACTTCACTGTGAGGAGCAGCACGCAATAATTTGACCAACGGATAGTACAGTGCTAGTACTCCTACTACTACATTGGTAGTACTACTACTAGTACTAGTAGCTCCACCGTCTGGATTTAGGAGTACTACCACGTCCATCTGGATTTTAGTATTTGACTAGCAATATCTAGTAATGCATGTCACCAAAAATGTACTACTCCCTCTGTAAATAAATACATGGTGTTTTATTCCTATCGGCGACAGAACTTAATGTTTTTTTGCTACTCCTAACTAGAGTAGTAATAGGATTACATGCAATGAACTAAACACTGCATGTCATGTTTGGTAGTCTCAAGTCATTGAAAGCATGCACGGCCCACATCTCTCATTGGTTGATATGTCACGAAATAAGAAACAAGGAGGGAGTAAATGCGCCGTGCCTAAGTATTTTGGGATTATTTGGTTTCCGTAAGGTGACTTACACAACATTTTTGTTTACATGCATTAACATTTAATAGTTAAATCAAAGGTCAAAACTTGGCGCAAAATGCAAAGGGGACCAATAAACCAGTAAACATCAAACTTCTCTCGTTTGGCCCCAACTAGAGGTCCGGTGAGATGACTATACTGCACCGGCACGGAGGGAGACGTAGCTTCGTTGACTTACGACAAGTGCCTTTGGGTGAATGACATGTGGCCCCAGGGGGTGGTTGGCCCACCTATCATGCAGCCAAAGGCAGGTGCAGTAGAGGGCCGAGGAGTAGTACGAAATCCTATGCACCTACGCACGCTAACCAAGGGATGAGTGATCACTCGAATCGCAAGTTCAGTTGACTAGAAGCTATGCTAGACCCATGGAGGCGATGAGCGCGAGTATCAGCCGGCTGTGCCAGATGGTCCACGACGCCGGCCTGCGGCCCGACACCGAGGAACGTCTCCAGGTAGTATTGCTTGAGGCCGCCAGGGCGAGGGGCCGCTTGGACGACAACTTCGTCTCCTTGTTCGACGAGGTGCTCGTCGGTTTCCTCGACAAGTTCACCATCATCAAGAAGCTTGCGGACGACTTTGATGTAAGCCTCCAGCCGACGCGCCCAGGCTCTGCGATGCCCGCCACCCTCAACGGCCACTATGGTAACAACCTCTTCGACGCACTGGTGGCCCTGCGACTGCCCGCTGTTGCGCCGGAGAATGTCCACCTCGAGGTCGCACTTGCTGCGCAGCGCCTGGTGCAGCAAGACACCATCGACATAATCACCCACGTCTACGCACAAATCGTCCACAAGGACTACTACATGCAAGAGGAGGACGATAGGATGCTGGCCTTCTTGGAGCGCAGGGCAACCTTGGACGACACTGTTCAGAAGCACGTTGAGCTCGCCGCCAACGCCGCTGCTCCTCACACGTCGGTTGGTGACCCGGCGCACTAGGGCGTGAGGATGTCGTTGAACGTTGATGGACCCGTATGTATTTTTATCTTTCCATCAAATCCATGTAGTAGTATATGATACTACAGTAATTATCTTACCTTTCGTATCAACTTCATAATTTTCGTACGTACTCCACGCATGAACGGCGCCAGAACCAAACTTCTCATTACTCTAGGCAAAATCGTTATTTTCTATCTATCGGTCGCGCCATGGAGCAGAACCAAATTTTACAAGTTACGAGTTCAAAAGGAAAAGCCTGCCGTGTTTGCGTCGCACCCCCACACAGTTGGTCCGACACGCCGCTCAAGCGGGAATGCATGCGGTGTTGCATTTTCACTTACAAGTGGGACCGCAGTTGAGCAAACCGACTATCGGCAAACCCCCACCCCGCCCACCGCGTGATGGCTGAGAAAACAGGAGGGAGAAGAGATGGCTGTAGCATGGACTCCAAGAAAATTGGTGTCGAATGGGACTCGTGTGGGTGGCGTGTGCCGTATTGCTAGACGTGAATTCTACTGAGTTATGGCCCATGCCACCCCACTATATCGAGGTATGTAGAACAAATTTCCTGCAGTTCATGCTCAGCCCTCCTCTATCTCTCTTCTCAGCCAGCCAGCGGACGCGTGGAGCCCATCGTATGTTTGCTCACATGCGGCCCAACATGTTAGTGAAAACGCAAGAGGACCCACTGAACCTGCACATCTTTCACCTCGACGTGCTGGTGATGAAAAAAAATCCACTAAAGATCTTCGGTGGCCGCTTTTGGAGTTACTCAAGAGTAGTAAGATTCTATTTACAGTTTAACCCAAGATGCACATCTCGTGGCTTCAACTACCACTCTATTTTCTTTCATGACACGACCTGGATGCTGGATGTCCCACGTGTCGGCAAAAGGAGGAAGAACCGGACCAAATCTTCGGTTCTGCTCTTGGATGAGATTAGTGCACTTGTTGATACTCCTACTAGAATAGAGGCTAGACATGAGACTAGATGCGAGGAAGCAATGTCTACTTCTTTACACTCGAAGAAGAAAGAAGCACGCAAGATCGAGCCTTCGCAGATCAATAATGAATGCATCGAGAAGGCACTAATCCAACTTACAGGAGTAGTAAAATGTATTCTTGTGGTTCTTGTTTTCTTTGGTCTTTCTTTTCTAGTCAAAATTATCATTGGAGTTCATGCAAAACGGAGGTGCATTTGGGGTCGTGCGTTGGAGTTGGCCTTACAAGTGGGACCGCAGTTAAGGAAACTGACTATCGGCAAACCCCCACCTCGCCCGCCGCGCGATGGCTGAAGCTAGAGAAACGACGAGGTTGAAGAGATTGCTCTAGCATGGACTCCAAGAAATAATATGGTGTCAGATGGATGTCGTGGTGGTGGCGTGTGCCGTACTCCTGGACGTGAATGCTTGTTCTGGCCCATGCCACCCTACTACTCCTACTACTTACTCCTACTAGTATATAGTATACTAGTATCAAGGACTCGAGGTGCTGGTTACGTACAACGAACACATTAACATATGGCTACAGTGAAAACACCCGCCCGACGCGCGAAGCACGTGAAGCTAGTACAAATTTACAGAAGTGACTCGAAAGCCATTCATAAATTTAGTAAGTTTATCACATGCATATCATTTTATTACATACAACAGGTCATCAACCCACATCGACAACGAGGATACATTATAAATACTAAAGTTTTCACCACACAACAAATAACAAGCCATGAAATGAACTTCAACTCAACCATTCCTCGGCGTTGGAAATGGCCATCCGTTGTCGATCTGGAGACCAACGCAAGACTGATCATCCAGGCTGAAGCGGCCTACTATATCAGTACCAGGGTAGGGAAACACCCAAATGTCCGAGGTATAGACGCAGTTGCTTCTCATAAATGTGTCAACAGTAGTTGGATCGCCTTTCACCATCATCGGATAGTTTTGTCCAAGGAAGAGCGAGTTTTCTCCAAGACCATCAATTCTATGCCAGGGAGAAGGAGTTGGCGCTAGCACACTAGTATCCATCCCGAATACCATGCAACGGGTGTTGGAATAGGTCCAGAGAGTGCGACCATGGGAGACACCTGCTTCCTTAGCAGTAACATCATCAGTGGGCTGTATGCACACAAGAAGAGGTGATCCATCGGAATTAGTTGCCAGGTACAACAGAGTATATGGGTGCTGCTCGTGATCATCACCATCGGCATCTCCCCCTTGGTTATAAATTTTTTCAAGTATAGGTGGTGGGATATTCACAGGACCTTGGAAACACAAGAAGGTTAATTAGTAAAGGGAAACTTGCTAAACCGCATGCATGTGGATGAAACAATTATAATTATGGTGGAAGACAAACGTACCGAAACTACGAGGATACCATGCAAAAAGAGTGCCATGAGTGGTGGCAGCAAACACAAGGCCCTCATATTGAATTGCATCACAGTACTCATTCGTGCACATAAACTAAATTTTGAGCAATGTCCTTCGAGTCAAACCACTAAGGATGGCAACAAGCTTGTCGAAGATAGCAACAACTTCATAGTTGTTGTAATTCCAAGAGCGGTTGGGAACTCGACAAATTGCTATCTTCCATAGAAGACAGTCACCATGATCGTATTTGAATGTGCGTACATTACCAGTGTGCTCAACCTCTTGGCAGTGTGCTGAGATTTTTGGAAGTGGAACCCGGTGACGAGTGTACACATTCACAAGTTCCCACTTGCAGTTGGACCCAATGTAAACAACCCAATCTCCATTTGCGCCCACCCAAGCCTTGCCCTCGAGCGATGGCATCTTAACATCATATGTATCATTATCAAGCGGCATCAACTGGCACAGGGCGAGGCCTCCGTCGTGTCGGCGCCAGTCATCAGGGTCACGACGAAGAAGATAGGGGAGATCAAACCGCTCCTTGACTCTTGGGTTCTTTGTAATGATGTTATTAGTTGAGTCGAGAATGGGCTTGAACGAACCTGCCATGCTAGCCGAGGTGATGACGTCGCACCGATCAATGAGTTCCACCACGACATCATCTTTCAGATCGGGGCAAGAATAACAGGGTCGTTTCCAGCCTGTTCCCTCCATGGAGAAGAAGATCGAACAATGGCAGAAGAAAGGGTGAAGGGCTGAAGGAAAATGGAGGAGGGAGAGGAAGAGCATTCAACGGCAGTTCCAAATCGAGAGGGAAAGGCGAAGAGTCGGTGGACGGTTGCGAGTTTGCCATGGTTCACGAAGAGGCGCCCCGGCCTACACATCCGTTCGGAAATACTCCTAGTACTCGCCGTCGTCTCACTGATATGTTGGAACGGGACCACATGTCAACGAAACATGGTGTGTAATTTCTCGTGCAAAATTCGATCTGGCCGTGTTGGCCCGAGGTGCCGCATTAGTTATCGACCTTTATTTTTTTAATGGCGTGCCGATCAGTTTTGAAGCACGACTAACTGGTACTGTACGTGGAGAGGATGACAGCAGGTACCCGCCAAGGTCATGGCAGTACGCAAGCAAGTGCCTCCTTATTTCAAGCCAATAAAAAAATGGCTCCTCCTAGTGGATTTCTGACATCTGGGTCCCATGCCATTGTCAACATAGTCAATAAACGAGAGAATTGCACAACAAGCGGCTGACACCAGGGACCCAGCAGCTCGCCCAGTTATTTTTGTTTTGGTTTAATTTGATAAATCCCACTCCAAATCTGGTGTATCCGAGAAATGCCACTGCAATTTCCAAACTTTGAAAAATGCCATTTCATGCCATTTCTAGTGGCATTTTTCGAAGTCTGGAGTGGCGTTTTTCAAAGTTTGCAAACTGCAGTGGCGTTTTTCAAAGTTTGCAAAAATTGCAGTGGCATTTTTCAAAGTTTGGAAATTGTAGTGGCATTTTTTTGAATCGCCATAATTGGAGTGGCATTTATCTAATTTGTTTTTGAGACGGAAGAAGGGTGTCAACTGGGCTGTGTGGGACACTCTGGCCTGTCTAGACAGCCTTTTCTTTTATGTTTACCACAGACCAGCCCAGTAGTTTTTTTTCTTTCTGAAAATGGCTAGCCCAGTTCTTTTGTGATTTGTCAAGTAAGTCGCTTTATCAGGCCTGCTGGGCTGCAAATCTTTCAAGACGAGGAGAGCTTCATTCGGCTGGCCGAGAAAATGGCCTATCAGTAATGAGAAATGGGCTGTACATTTTTAAAACACATCAAACCGGAAATTATTTTCAAATATCTTTTTTTCATTTCGAGATTTTAAATTGCATTGATTTTTATGCGTGGACAATTTGGATTTTATATTGATATACATTTATTTTTAAAATCAGTCTGAATGTGACTTGAAATTTCGGGATTAAAAACAGTTCAGAGCGCACCGACATATGCAAAATTTCATATAATTTTTTAATCGTGGCCACAATATGGGCTGTAATGCTAACATAAAGAATATGGGCTCCAAAAAAACCTGTAAGAATTAGCAAATGGGCTGTAAATTATTTGAAATAATGGCAGATGGGTTGTATGCTGTTTTCCACAGATTTGAGGCTTTCCACAGATGGCTTGTATACTGTTGGATGTCCATCCAACGGCCGTCGTGCTTCTTCAATCTCTGCTCTTCCTGCTCCAGCCGCTCAAACAAGCGCCGGCGGGACTGCTTGCTCCCTCCTCCCCGTGGCCGGCTGTGCGGCCGCGCAGGCCTCACCGCCCCACCGTACTTCCATCGCTGGCCTAGCCATCCCTCTACTCACCCACACCTGCTGTTATTCTCCGGCGACGGCAGACGAACCAGTAAACCCTCGTACACTCGTACTCCCCTCCACATGGGAAACAAAAACAACGGCCGAGTCTTCCCTGCCTCCGTGTCATTCCCTTCCTAGGCCTCGCCATCGCCCACCGCCCTGGTTCTCTCGGCGTGGCATGGTAAGCATGGTCAACGACCGACACGCATCTGAAGTGGCCTGTACGTGGAGAGGCTGACAGCTGGGTCCATGGCCGCATGCAAGGAAATGCCTCCTTATTACGCGGAAAATAATGATTTCCTCCACCTGACATCTGGGAATCACCGAAACGACCTGTTTCGCAAAAAAACGTTACCGCCGCTGATAGCTTAGACCCACCAGCTATATCTTCGCACGCAAGGAAGTGCCTCCTTATTACGCACAAAAAATTTAATACTCCCCCTGCTAGCTGGGACCCAGTATAGTGGGCCTACTAAGTTGACGGGGACGAAGGGCTTTGTCAACTTAGTCAATATGCACGATTCTAGCTCGACTGACCATACGATGTCCATCCAACGGCCGTAGTGCTCCTTCAACCTCTGGTCTTCTTGCTCCAGCCGCCCAAAGCAGCGCCGGTCGTGCCGCCTGTCGTGGTTCTAAGTCTGACAGTGATGTAGGGGGGGGTAAGTATGGAGAGGCAAGATCTTAGCTATAGAGGAGTTGTAGGAATGCAAGATTTACGAGTTTAGGCCCTTCTCGGAGGAAGTAATATCCCTACGTCTCGGAGCCCGGAGGCGGTCGACTGGATTATGCGTGTGTGAATTACAGGCGTGCGAACCCTTGTTTCGGAGGAGGGGGTGGCTTATATAGAGTGCGCCAAGACCCCAGCCAGCCCACGATACAAAGGGTTCAATGTACATTAAGGCAGGGCGTTACTGGTAACGCTAGTAATAAAGTGCTATGATGACCATAAAAGCTACTTAATAACCGACCGTTAGCATGTGGAGCGCCTTTAGGTCACCTGACCGTCGAGTGGCTTGGTCTTGGTCGAGTGATTGCTTCTTGGTCGAGTATCTTCAAGTCTATCGAGTGAGACACCTTCAAGTCGATTGAAAGATGATTTCTTCTGGAGATGTCCTTGGGTAGGTCAGTTTGGACAGGTCCATGACCCTACCCTAGGTACATAGCTTCATCATTAGCCCCCGAATGGATCGAGGTTTGAATGGGACAGGGTTTGAGCATTTTTCCGACTCGTTTTTCATGCCGCGAGCATACTTGTTTCAGATCAATGAACCCGAGTGTTGACAGCGACTTCCTTTCCAGTCGCCTTGATCCATTCTTAATTCTTCGTCGAGTGAGTTTCTTTACTCGAAAGGCTCCGAGTGACGTTGCGGAGGAGATCTTTCGTTTGACAAGTTGTTCTGCTGTCCGCGGATTTTGTGGGATCCGAATTTTGGGAAGCGCGCGGGACAGGGGAGGCCGCAGTAATCGGATGGGATAGAGCGGAGCCGCCTTGATCCCCGCGCCACCTTTTTTGCCACGTATCGCGCGCGCGATTGTTACGGGATTTGACAGAGCCGCCTGGGCCTACCCGTCAGCCACTCGGAAGCGGCCTCATAAAAGGCGTTGGACCGGAGTCTCCCGAACAGTGCGTTCCCATTACCTCTTATCCTCTTCACGCCCCTCCACTGCGCTTGCTCTCGCCCTAGTGCCACCGCTCCGTACGCGTCTCGCCGGTAACAATGGGGAAGGAGAAGACGGCGGCTCTAGAGCGGGCAAAGAAGGCGACGGCGAGGTCGAAGGGGAAGACGACCAGCCGGGGCAGATCTTCCTCGCGAACCGGCCTGCCGAAGGGTTGGATCCAGGGTGACTGGATCCACTCGAGGATCACCCAAGAAGACCTCAACGACCTGGCCGAAGGGGGGCTGATCCCCTATGACTCGGCGCGGCTTCCGGGGAAGGAATCTAAGCCGCAACCTCGGGAGGGTGAGCGTGTTCTTCTTGCCACCCATGTCGACCATGGATTTTCCTTGCCTCCTCGCCCTTTCTTTCGAGGGTTTCTGAACTTCTTTGGGGCACAACTCCACCACTTTACTCCCAACACAATCGTTTATCTCGCCGCTTTCATTTCTTTGTGTGAGAACTTCCTGGGTTGCCGGCCTCACTGTGGTCTTTTCAAGCACATTTTCACTTGTCGCTCTCAGACGGTGAAAATGGCTAATCCGAGTGACGAGAGGACGCAAGTGATTCAGATGTGTGGGGGTCTTGGTATCTAGATGAGAGGAAAAAGTTCTTTTCTGGCCATGATTCTTCCCGACTCAGTCCGCGGATGGCAGTCGACCTAGTTTTACTGCAAGGACCAGTCGACGCCAGGGCAGTCGACTGGCCTTCCTCCCTTTACCATGGACCGAGTGAGGAAACCCTCCCCTTTGAAGGTGCTCCCGGAGGAGAAGGCGCAGGTGAGGGTGCTGGTCGATCGAGTGGTCCAGCTTATCCGTGACGGGGTCACTGGTATGGATCTCTTGGAGGTCTTCCTTCAGCGGCGCATCCAGCCTCTTCAACCCCGAGACCATCCGATGTGGATGTATTCGGGTCTTGAAGACTCCACTCGGGTCCACCCGGAGGAGGCCGACGATGACACACTGGAGAAGTGGCTGTCGGGCATTACCGGGAACAAGGACAACCCCAGGGGAGCCAGGAGAGTCCCTCCATTCGACCAGTCTCATGCACGATTCTGAGTTTTTGCTTTGTAATTTGAATTCGCTCCTGCATACACTATGTCGACTGACTTTGTTCTCTCTGCTTTCTTTCAAGCCATTATTCAAATGTATTCAATGCCCAATGGAGAGCAAGAGCAAGCTCTGGAAGGCGAGGCGAGCGGCGGCGACAGTGGCGAGTGGACTTCCGACGGTGAAGGGGGTGGAGGAAGCGACGACTCAAGTGATGGAGAAGAAGTCGAGTCACCTTCTCACCGGGAGAGGCGATCCAAGCTCGACCAAGAACGACCGAGTGCCCGTGAAAAGGTAACTGCTCAGGCTGGTCAGTCTTCGAAGCGTCCTCGTGTCTCTTCACCAACCCCGACTGAGAAAGCGCCAAAGCACCCCAAAGTTGCAGAGCTGAAGACTCGAAAGGCGTTGTCGAAGATTAAGATTGACATCCCCGTTGCTTCCGCGTGAGTGTCTCCTTTCGTATTCACTCGACGCTTCATGCTGTTTGTTTTTCTTGTTTTAACTGGTCAGATTTTGGGATTGTCAGTGCTGCCACTTCCGGGACCTCAGCTTACAGGGATGAGGACGAGGTGATGGAGGATGCGGTCACTTCTAAGCTGGGTATGATTTCTGCCGTACTGTCTTTGTTTGGTCGATCCAATTGCAATGTGCATCATTGGGTGATGTGACTTTGGCAATTGTACCCTACACAGCTCCCAACGTTATTGACCTCCCTGACGATGATGAAGAGCCCTAGAGGCCTTTGACGAGGAAGAGTAGGCAAGCTCCTACAAGCGAGGCGCTACAGTCGACACAGAGGGCGGAACCAGTCGTTCAGGACGCTGGCGACGCCAATCGGGGTTCTGTTACCTTCGCCGTGCCACTGTCAAGTGCCTTGCCTTCTTCGTCGACTGCTCAGGCCCCTGTTTACCCACCTTCGGTTTTTGCGACCCATCATGTCCCAGAAGACGAAGTGAATGCTGCCAGGGAAGCTATACGCCAGGTGGGTGTCGTGATGGAGAAGATGAAGATGGTGCGAGACGCTAGTCAGGCTGCCTACGACGCCAGCTCGGCTCTCCAAAGCAACGTTCAGGTTAGTTGGTCGCCGCTTGTTCTGTTAGGATATGATATCTGAAGACTCCTTTCTGAAAATCTTTGCGTTAGTACACCCACTAGGTGCGTTGCTTGAACTTTGAATTAGTGGGGGCACGCTGAGTGCACCCACTGGGTGTAGTCCCCGAGACTGCGGTGGACTGCGGGCAGTCGACTATAGTCTTTGTATCTTGTCGAGTGTAAACCGAATTGATAGTTTGTCTCTTCCACTCGGTCTGGTCGAGTGGGGTTGAAACCGGTGGGGGCACGCCAAGTGCACCCACTGGGTGTAGTCCCCTAGATCGCGGTCGACTGCTGGCAGTCGACTGTGGTCTGAGCTCTCTTTTTTTTATTACTCCCTGCACTCGACTTTGGCAGGCCGGTCGAGTGGGCTCAGAATCGATGGGGGCACGCAAAGTGCACCCGCTGGGTGTAGTCCCCGAGGCTATGGTGGACTGCGGGCAGTCGACCGTAGCCTTAGTAACTTTTTTTGCTGTAAAAATAACTTCTCCCCTTTGATTTCAGAAATCTTGCGATCTTGGGGCTCGCTATGCTGACTTAGAGAAACAGCAGATCCAATTGAACCTTGACTTGGAGCTGGCCAAGATAGAGCTGCAAAGGGTCAATGACGACGCCACTGGTAAGATGAATTTGTCGACTGGTCCGCCTTAAGCTTGAGTTCCCATCTGCTCTTTCTGAATCGGGCATCATTTCTTTGTAGAAAAACTGAGAGAAGCTCTAGTGAAGAAGGACCAGGATTTGGATGCTGCTCGAAAGGAGGCTGACGACAAAACCGCTCTAGCTGCACAGAAACTGGCTTCGGTCGGCCAGTTGGAAGAAGAGAATACCAGGCTGAAGTCTGCTCTAAATGACGCCAACAAGGAGTGCTCGCGCTGGAAGAAGGAGAATCTCATCCTAGGCGAGAAGATGGAAAGCATTGCTCGCAGGAGGGACGATCTGGAGAGCTACCTGAGGAGTCTTGCCAAGAAGTTGTTCATCAACCTTGAAGGTGCACATTTTGTTCCGACTGATTTTTTTTGTGTCGACTCGTCGTATGTAAATTGACTTATCCTTGGATCGTGATGCAAAGTTTTGCCAGAACTTCGAGGAGGAGACTGGGCGGATCGAACCTGGTTTGGATCCAATCAATTCTCCTGTGAATGATGAAACTGCCATGAATCTGCTTCGACTGGAATCCCGCATTGACGGTGTCGTGGACTACTTGGCTCGACTGAAGGTCGCCATGTCGCGGATTGACCCAGCACTTTGGCCAGAGGCTGTGCTCCAAAATGATCTTGAGTCCCTGATGACTCGACTAAATGAAATCCCAGACCGAGTGCAGGAGTGGAAGAAGTCTGCTGCTCGGTGTGGCGCTGACGTGGCTTTGTCTTTGGTTCGTGTCCACTGCAAAGAGGTGCGACAAGACAAACTGGCAGCAATCAAGGTCGCCAACACCCAGAAACATGACTTCCAAACTTTTATGGAGACTTTCATCGCTGCAGCCACTCGGATAGCCGATAGCGTCGACCTGGATGAGTTCGTCGAGCCTGCCAGCCCTCCTCCTGCGGAGTGAACAAACTTTATGCCTCACCTTAAATTTGCCTCGGAATGCCGATTGGTTTTTGTAACCGTTAAACTCTTTCGGGCTGAATGCCCGAGTACTTTGATCTGTGGTCCGGAAACCTTTAGGATTTATCCGAACTTGGTTTATCGTCGAATATCTTTATGCATTCCCCGTCGAGTGGAAATCATTCTTTATTCGAGACAACTTTTGTATTTGCGGCGCAGCTCCGAAGGAGACGGTAGCAGTCGACCTGCACCTCGTCGTCTTTGCGGGTCAGCGATGGATCGTACATTGTATTTGTGGCGAAGCTCCCCAAGGAGGAGGCGACAGTCGACCTGCTCCTTGTTACTGCAGAGCAGGATGAAGTGCGTGTTGTATTTGTGGCGAATCTCTCCAAGGAGGAGGCAGTAGTCGACCTGCCCCTTGTTGCTGCAAAGCAGGGTGTGTTTCAAACTTAGGCGAGTGCTGGACTGCAGCTAAGTCCCCGAGTGGGAGGGCTACTCTCCACTCGGTAGGATTTTTTCAAACTTAGGCGAGTGCCTGACTGCAGCTAAGTCCTCAAGAGAGAGAACTTAGGCGAGTACTGGACTGTAGCTAAGCCCCCCGAGTGGGAGGACTGCTCTCCACTTGGTAGGATTTTTGCAAACTTAGGCGAGTGCCCGACTGCAGCTAAGTCCTCAAGTGAGAGAACTTAGGCGAGTACTGGACTGCAGCTAAGCCCCCGAGCGGGAGGACTGCTCTCCACTCAGTAGGATTTTTTCAAACTTAGGCGAGTGCCTGACTGCAGCTAAGTCCTCAAGTGAGAGAACT
>NC_041382.1:72593205-72593565 GCF_002162155.2 Triticum dicoccoides | reverse complement strand
GCAGGATGTGTTTCAAACTTAGGCGAGTGCTGGACTACAGCTAAGTCCCCGAGTGGGAGGGCTACTCTCCACTCGGTAGGATTTTTTCAAACTTAGGCGAGTGCCTGACTGCAGCTAAGTCCTCAAGAGAGAGAACTTAGGCGAGTACTGGACTGCAGCTAAGCCCCCGAGTGGGAGGACTGCTCTCCACTTGGTAGGATTTTTTCAAACTTAGGCGAGTGCCTGACTGCAGCTAAGTCCTCAAGTGAGAGAACTTAGGCGAGTACTGGACTGCAGCTAAGCCCCCGAGTGGGAGGACTGCTCTCCACTCAGTAGGATTTTTTCAAACTTAGGCGAGTGCCTGACTGCCGCTAAGTCCTC
>NC_041382.1:72588443-72593144 GCF_002162155.2 Triticum dicoccoides | reverse complement strand
GTAGGATTTTTTCAAACTTAGGCGAGTGCCTGACTGCAGCTAAGTCCTCAAGTGAGAGAACTTAGGCGAGTACTGGACTGCAGCTAAGCCCCCGTGTGGGAGGACTGCTCTCCACTCGGTAGGATTTTTTCAAACTTAGGCGAAACGGATTTGCAGCTAAGCCACCCACTAGGGGATTTCATTCACAAACAAAAAACGATAACAATCACTGAGAAAATTATAACGCTCTTGTCTTTGAAAAATAAACTACAGGAGTTTTTTCTTATTACATCTCATCCGAGTGAGATTCAAGTATAAAAGGGGCGGAGTAGCTCCGCATTCCAGGCTCGCGGCTCATCAATTTGGCGATCGACATTGTAGAGGTGGTATGCTCCATTGCGAAGGACTCTTGTGACTATGAAGGGGCCTTCCCAAGTAGGGGCGAGTTTGTGTGGTTTCTGCTAATCCACTCGGAGGACTAAGTCTCCCTCTTGGAAGGCTCGACCCTTCACATTTCTGGCATGGAATCGGCGCAAGTCTTGTTGGTAGACGGTTGATCGGATCATGGCCATATATCTTTCTTCTTCCAGGAGGTCGACTGCATCCTGCCGGGCTTGTTCTGCTTCGTCTTCAGAGTAGAGCTCGACTCGGGGAGCGTTGTGAAACAGGTCACTCGGCAAGACTACCTCGGCTCCGTAGACCAGAAAGAATGGGGTTCTTCCGGTTGATCGGTTCGGGGTTGTCCTCAATCCCCAAAGGACTGATGGAAGCTCGTCGACCCATGCACCTGCTGCGTGCTTGAGATCGCGCATCAATTGGGGTTTCAGTCCTTTGAGAATTAGGCCGTTTGCCCTTTCTGCTTGCCCATTCGACTGGGGGTGAGCGACCGAAGCATAGTCGACCCGAGTGCCCTGAGAGGCGCAAAAGGCCCTGAATTTGTCGGAATTGAAGTTTGACCCATTGTCATGATGATGTTGTGCGGAACTCCATATCTGAATATCAACTCTCTGATGAAACTGATAGTAGTGCAAGCATCAAGATTCTTGATAGGCTTGGCTTCAATCCATTTGGTGAACTTGTCGACTGTTACCAGTACATGAGTGAAGCCGCTCCTACCCGTTCTCAGTGGTCCAACCATGTCCAGCCCCCAAACAGCGAAGGGCCAGACGAGTGGAATGGTTTTTAGAGCTGACGCGGGCTTGTGCGACATATTGGAGTAATACTGACATCCTTCACACTTGTCTACTATCTCTTTTGCCATTTCATTGGCTCTTGGCCAGTAGAATCCCACTCGGTATGCTTTAGCCACAATGGTCCGAGAGGACGCATGGTGACCACAGGTCCCCGAGTGGACATCATCAAGGATCATCCGACCTTCTTCTGGTGTAATACACCGTTGACTGACTCCGGTCGCGCTTTCTTTATATAACTGTCATTTTATGACTGTAAAGGCCTTGGATCGTCGGACGATCTGTCGAGCCTCTTCTTCATCTTCTGGGAGCTCTTTCCTTAGGATGTATGCAATGTACGGTACTGTCCAGTCGGGAGTGCTGACCAAGACTTCAATGATCAGGCCGACTACAGCTGGAATTTCAACTTCAGTCGAATCCGTGGCGCTTTTTGGCTGCGGGGCCTCTTCACTGAATGGATCCTCCTAAACTGATGGTATGTGAATGTGTTCCAAAAACACATTGCTAGGGATGGCTTCTCTTTTGGAACCTATTTTTGCCAGATCATCAGCTGCTTGATTTTTCAGTCGGGGTATGTGATGAAGCTCTAACCCCTCAAATTTCTTCTCCAGCTTTCTCACTGCATTGCAATAACCAGTCATGGCTGGACTTCTGACGTCCCATTCCTTCATCACCTGATTAACCACCAAATCTGAGTCGCCATAGACCATGAGGCGACGGACGCCGAGTGAAATGGCCATGCGCAACCCATACATAAGTGCTTCGTATTCTGCCTCACTGTTGGAGGAATCAAAGTGGATTTGAAGAACATAACTGAGTTTATCTCCTCTCGGGGAGACCAACACTACTCCGGCACCGGAACCATTCACCATCTTGCAACCGTCGAAGAACATGGTCCAATGCTCCGAGTGAACCTGAGTTGGCAGCTGCAATTCAATCCACTCGGCGACGAAATCTGCGATTGCCTGGGACTTAATAGCTTTATTTGCCTCAAACTTGATATCTAGAGGAAGGAGTTCAATCGCCCATTTAGCCACTCGACCGGTTGCATCCCTGTTATGCAGGATCTCTGATAATGGAGCATCGCTGACAACTGTAATGGAATGATCAGAGAAGTAATGAGCAACTTTCTTTGTGGTCATATAAATCCCGTATACAAGCTTCTGATAATGAGGATATCTTTGCTTCGACGGGGTCAAAACTTCAGAAATATAATATACTTGGTGCTGAATTTTGAAGGCCTTTCCTTCTTCTTCCCGCTTGACCATAAGTACCTACTGACGACTTGTCCCGTGGCTGCAATGTAAAGCAGCAAAGGCTCCTTACTGATTGGGGCAGCAAGCACCGACTGGGTGGAGAGTAGAGCTTTGAGCTCTGCAAACGCTGCATCAGCTTCAGGAGTCCACTCGAACTTGTCAGACTTCTTCATCAATCGGTAAAGGGGAAATGCCTTTTCACCGAGACGAGATATGAATCGACTTAAAGCGGCCAAGCAACCAGTAAGCTACTGGACTTCGTGCACTCGCACAGGACTTTTCATTCGGAGTATAGTGCCGACTTTTTCTGGATTGGCGTCGATTCCCCGTTCGGAAACGAGAAAACCGAGTAATTTTCCGCCAGGAACACCGAATGTGCACTTTGATGGATTAATCTTGATATCATACCTCCTGAGGTTGGCAAAGGTTTCAGCAAGGTCAGCCAGTAGGTTGGAACCCTTCTGCGACTTGACCACAATATCATCCATATACGCCTCCACATTCCGACTGATTTGAGTGAGAAAACACTTCTGAATCATCCTCATGAATGTGGCCCCGACATTCTTGAGGCCGAACGGCATGGTAACATAACAGAAGCACCCGAACGGAGTGATGAAAGCTATTTTGATCTCGTCAGGTCCATACAGACGGATCTGATGGTACCCGGAATAGGCGTCTAAAAAAGACAATCGCTCACATCTCGCAGTCAAGTCGACTATCTGATCGATGCGGGGGAGAGGAAAATGATCTTTCGGGCAGGCCCGATTGATATGTTTAAAGTCAATACACATGCGAAGTGACTTGTCCTTCTTGGGGACCATAACAACGTTGGCGAGCCACTCAGAGTGGTAAATTTCTCGGATGAACTCCGCTGCTAAGAGTCGAGCCACCTCCTCGCCAATGGCCTTTTTCTTCTGGACGGCGGACCGCCGGAGATGTTCCTTGACAGGTTTTACTTTTGAGTCGACTCTCAGGCGATGCTCAGCCAGCTCCCTGGGAACACCTGGCATGTCAGAAGGCTTCCATGCGAAAATGTCCCAGTTCTCACGGAGGAACTGGATGAGCGCTTCTTCCTATTTGGAGTCGAGTGTTGTCGAGATATGAGTCGGAGCAGCGCCGGGATCGGTCGGGTGGATGTGAGCTGTCTTCGTATCGCCAATCGACTGAAAAGCCGATTCTGTGGCGGGCTTCTTGGCTCGCAACAAATGACTCGGGTCTGCAGTCTTCTGGTATTCCTGCAACTCCACCACTGCCATCTGAGCATCAGCGATCTTCGAACCTTTCTGAAAACATTCTTCCACTTTCTCACTAATAGGAAAAGGGCTATAGATGGAATTGGCACTAATGGCGCACCAGACATATGGTGCGCCATTACTATATACTAATGGCGTACCATGTGTTGGTGCGCCATTAGTGTCCAAATACTAATGGCGCACCACATCCACGGTGCGCCATTAGTAAAAAAAAATTTAATTTTTTTTCAAAACTACTAATGGCGCACCGTGGGAGTCGTGCGCCATTACTAGTTGAACTAGTAATGGCGCACCACTCCCACGGTGCGCCATTAGTACCACTTCCACCGAATGCACCCCCCTTGGACCGCCTTTTCAGTTAAAAAAAATAAAAAAATGATGGAAATGTCAAAAAAATAAAAAATAAGTTTCCCATGTGATATGTGGTCTAGTTGTTGTGAAAATTTACAAATAAGAATTTTGACTTTATTTGCGAAATCTCTCGAGAATTTCTAAAATGGGCATAACTTTTGCGTACGAACTTGGATGAAAAAGTTTTTTATATGAAAAATCATCTACTCGAAAAGTTACATCCGAATTTAAAATTATTACTGTTTCATATTCATATTAATTTTCTAAAAAATAATTATAAAAAATTGTAGACTACAATTGTTGTTAAACAACAATTATTACTGTTTTTATAAAAAAATATTACTGTTTCATATTCATATTCATTTATTAAAAAATAATAATAATAAATATACTAATGGTGCACCGGCCTGGTGGTGCGCCATTGCTATCTAAAAAGAGATTTCTAATGACGCACCGTCGGTGGGTGCGCCATTGCTATCTAAAAAAAAGATTTCAAATGGCGCACCAACGGGTAGTGCGCCATTAGTAAGCTTCCCCCTATAGCTAAGTCCCCCCTCTCTCTCGCCAGAGATCCCCTTTCGTCCCTCTCTCCCTCGCCAGACCCACGACGCCGCCGCCCCAACCCCTGCCGGACTCCACCCCCGCCGCCCACGCGCCCCCGCGCCCCCACCC
>NC_041382.1:72581072-72588085 GCF_002162155.2 Triticum dicoccoides | reverse complement strand
CCCCCCGCGCCCCGACCCTCAACGTCTTTGCCTTCCTCCTCGCCGTCGGCGCCGAGCAGCGACGCTGTTGGGGAACGTAGTAATTTCAAAAAATTTCCTACGCACACGCAAGATCATGGTGATGCATAGCAATGAGAGGGGAGAGTGTGATCTACGTACCCTTGTAGATTAACAATGGAAGCATTTGGTTGATGTAGTCGTACGTCTCCACGGCCCGACCGATCAAGCACCGAAACTACGGCACCTCCGAGTTCTAGCACATGTTCAGCTCGATGACGATCCCCGGTCTCCGATCCAGCAAAGTGTCGGGGAAGAGTTTCGTCAGCACGACGACGTGATGACGATCTTGATGCACTACTGTCGCAGGGCTTCACCTAAGCACCGCTACAATATTATCGAGGACTATGGTGGCAGGGGGTGCCGCACACGGCTAAGAATATGATCACGTGGATCAACTTGTGTTTATCTGGGGTGCCCCTGCCTCCGTATATAAAGGCTCAAGGGGGGTGGGGGCGGCCGGCCTAGAGGTTGCGCGCCAGGAGGAGTCCTACTCCCTCCGGGAGTAGGATCCCCCCAATCCTAGTTGGAATAGGATTCGCGGAGGGGGGAAAAGAGAAAGGGCGGCCGGCCCCCTCTCCTTGTCCTATTCGGACCAAGGGAGGGGAGGGGCGCGTGGCCCATCTCTGGCTGCCTATTCTCTTTTCCACTAAGGCCCACTAAGGCCCATATAGCTCCCGGGGGGTTCCGGTAACCTCCCGGTACTCCGGTAAAATCCCGATTTCACCCGGAACACTTCCGATATCCAAACATAGGCTTCCAATATATCAATCTTTATGTCTCGACCATTTCGAGACTCCTCGTCATGTCCGTGATCACATCCGGGACTCCGAACAACCTTCGGTACAACAAAACGTAAAAACTCATAATATAACTGTCATCGAAACCTTAAGCATGCGGACCCAACGGGTTCGAGAACAATGTAGACATGACCGAGACATGTCTCCGGTCAATAACCAATAGCGGGACCTGGATGCCCATATTGGCTCCTACATATTCTACAAAGATCTTTATCGGGCAGACCACATAACAACATACGTTGTTCCCTTTCTCATCGGTATGTTACTTGCCCGAGATTCGATTGTCGGTATCCAATACCTAGTTCAATCTTGTTACCGGCAAGTCTCTTTACTCGTTCCGTAATACATCATCTCGCGACTAACTCATTAGTTGCATTGCTTGCAAGGCTTAAGTGATGTGCATTACCGAGAGGGCCCAGAGATACCTCTCTGACGATCGGAGTGACAAATCCTAATCTCGAAATATGTCAACCCAACATGTACCTTTGGAGACACCTGTAGAGCACCTTTATAATCACCCAGTTACGTCGTGACGTTTGGTAGCACACAAAGTGTTCCTCCGGCATACGGGAGTTACATAATCTCATAGTCATAGGAACATGTATAAGTCATGAAGAAAGCAATAGCAACATACTAAACGATCGGGTGCTAAGCTAATGGAATGGGTCATGTCAATCAGGTCATTCAACCAATAATGTGATCCCGTTTAATCAAATGACAACTCTTTGTCCATGGTTAGGAAACATAACCATCTTTGATTAAAGAGCTAGTCAAGTAGAGGCATACTAGTGACACTTTGTTTGTCTATGTATTCACACATGTATTATGTTTCCGGTTAATACAATTCTAGCATGAATAATAAACTTTTATCATGATATAAGGAAATAAATAATAACTTTATTATTGCCTCTAGGGCATATTTCCTTCAGTCTCCCACTTGCACTAGAGTCAATAATCTAGATTACACAGTAATGATTCTAACACCCATGGAGCTTTGGTGCTGATCATGTTTTGCTCGTGGAAGAGGATTAGTCAACGGGTCTGCTACATTCAGCTCCATATGTATCTTGCAGATCTCTATGTCTCCCACCTGGACTAGATCCTGGATGGAATTGAAGGGTCTCTTGATGTGTTTGGTCCTCTTGTGAAATCTGTATTCCTTTGCCAAGGCAATTACACCAGTATTGTCACAAAGGATTTTCATTGGACCCGATGCACTAGGTATGACACCTAGATCGGATATGAACTCCTTCATCCAGACTCATTCGTTTGCTGCTTCCGAAGCAGCTATGTACTCCGCTTCACATGTAGATCCCGCCACGACGCTTTGTTTAGAACTGCACCAACTGACAGCTCCACCATTTAATGTAAACACGTATCCGGTTTGCGATTTAGAATCGTCCGGATCAGTGTCAAAGCTTGCATCAACGTAACCGTTTACGATGAGCTCTTTGTCACCTCCATATACGAGAAACATATCCTTAGTCCTTTTCAGGTATTTCAGGATGTTCTTGACCGCTGTCCAGTGATCCACTCCTGGATTACTTTGGTACCTCCCTGCTAAACTTATAGCAAGGCACACATCAGGTCTGGTACACATCACTACATACATGATAGAGCCTATGGCTGAAGCATAGGGAACATCTTTCATTTTCTCTCTATCTTCTGCAGTGGTCAGGCATTGAGTCTGACTCAACTTCACACCTTGTAATACATGCAAGAACCCTTTCTTTGCTTGATCCATTTTGAACTTCTTCAAAATCTTGTCAAGGTATGTGCTTTGTGAAAGTCCAATTAAGCGTCTTGATCTATCTCTATAGATCTTTATGCCTAATATGTAAGCAGCTTCACCGAGGTCTTTCATCGAAAAACTCTTATTCAAGTATCCTTTTATGCTATCCAGAAATTCTATATCATTTCCAATCAGTAATCTGTCATCCACATATAATATCAGAAATGCTATAGAGCTCCCACTCACTTTCTTGTAAATACAGGCTTCTCCGAAAGTCTGTATAAAACCAAATGCTTTGATCACACTATCAAAGCGTTTATTCCAACTCCGAGAGGCTTGCACCAGTCCATAAATGGATCGCTGGAGCTTGCACACTTTATTAGCTCCCTTTGGATCGACAAAACCTTCCGGTTGCATCACATACAACTCTTCTTCCAGAAATCCATTCAGGAATGCAGTTTTGACATCCATCTGCCAAATTTCATAATCATGAAATGCGGCAATTGCTAACATGATTCGGACAGACTTAAGCATCGCTACGAGTGAGAAGGTCTCATCGTAGTCAACCCCTTGAACTTGTCGAAAACCTTTTGCGACAAGTCGAGCTTTGTAGACAATAATATTACCGTCAGCGTCAGTCTTCTTCTTGAAGATCCATTTATTCTCAATTGCTTGCCGATCATCGGGCAAGTCAACCAAAGTCCATACTTTCTTCTCATACATGGATCCCATCTCAGATTTCATGGCTTCAAGCCATTTTGCGGAATCTGGGCTCACCATCGCTTCTTCATAGTTCGTAGGTTCATCATGATCTAGCAGCATGATTTCCAGAACAGGATTACTGTACCACTCTGGCGCGGATCTCACTCTGGTTGATCTACGAGGTTCAGTAGTATCTTGTCCTAAAGTTTCATGATCATTATCATTAGCTTCCTCACTAATTAGTGTAGGTGTCACAGAAACAGTTTTCTGTGATGTACTACTTTCCAATAAGGGAGCAGGTACAGTTACCTCATCAAGTTCTACTTTCCTCCCACTCACATCTTTCGAGAGAAACTCCTTCTCCAGAAAGTTTCCGAATTTAGCAACAAAAGTCTTGCCTTCGGATCTGTGACAGAAGGTGTATCCAATAGTTTCCTTTGGATATCCTATGAAGACACATTTCTCCGATTTGGGTTCGAGCTTATCAGGTTGAAGCTTTTTCACATAAGCATCGCATTCCCAAACTTTTAGAAATGACAACTTTGGTTTCTTGCCAAACCATAGTTCATAAGGCGTCGTCTCAACGGATTTTGATGGTGCCCTATATAACGTGAATGCGGCCGTCTCTAAAGCATAACCCCAAAATGATAGCGGTAAATCAGTAAGAGACATCATAGATCGCACCATATCTAGTAAAGTACGATTACGACGTTTGGACACACCATTACACTGTGGTGTTCCGGGTGGCGTGAGTTGCGAAACTATTCCGCATTGTTTCAAATGTATACCAAACTCATAACTCAAATATTCTCCTCCACGATCAGATCGTAGAAACTTTATTTTCTTGTTACGATGATTTTCAACTTCACTCTGAAATTCTTTGAACTTTTCAAATGTTTCAGACTTATGTTTCATTAAGTAGATATACCCATATCTGCTTAAGTCATCTGTGAAGGTGAGAAAATAACGATATCCGCCACGAGCCTCAATATTCATCGGACCACATACATCTGTATGTATGATTTCCAACAAATCTGTTGCTCTCTCCATAGTACCGGAGAATGGTGTTTTAGTCATCTTGCCCATGAGGCACGGTTCGCAAGTACCAAGTGATTCATAATCAAGTGGTTCCAAAAGTCCATCAGTATGGAGTTTCTTCATGCACTTTACACCGATATGACCTAAACGGCAGTGCCACAAATAAGTTGCACCATCATTATCAACTCTGCATCTTTTGTCTTCAACATTATGAATATGTGTGTCACTACTATCGAGATTCAATAAGAATAGACCACTCTTCAAGGGTGCATGACCATAAAAGATATTACTCATATAAATAGAACAACCATTATTCTCTGAATTAAATGAATAACCGTCTCGCATTAAACAAGATCCAGATATAATGTTCATGCTTAACGCTGGCACCAAATAACAATTATTTAGGTCTAATACTAATCCCGAAGGTAGATGTAGAGGTAGCGTGCCGACCGCGATCACATCGACTTTGGAACCGTTTCCCACGCGCATCGTCACCTCGTCCTTAGCCAATCTTCGCTTAATCCGTAGTCCCTGTTTCGAGTTGCAAATATTAGCAACAGAACCAATATCAAATACGCAGGTGCTACTACGAGCATTAGTAAGGTACACATCAATAACATGTATATCACATATACCTTTGTTCACCTTGCCATCCTTCTTATCTGCCAAATACTTGGGGCACTTCCGTTTCCAGTGACCAGTCTGCTTGCAGTAGAAGCACTCAGCTTCAGGCTTAGGTCCAGACTTGGGTTTCTTCTCTTGAGCAGCAACTTGCTTGCTGTTCTTCTTGAAGTTCCCCTTCTTCTTCCCTTTGCCCTTTTTCTTAAAACTAGTGGTCTTGTTGACCATCAACACTTGATGCTCCTTTTTGATTTCTACCTCCGCAGCTTTCAGCATTGCGAAGAGCTCGGGAATAGTCTTATTCATCCCTTGCATATTATAGTTAATCATGAAGCTCTTGTAGCTTGGTGGCAGTGATTGGAGAATTCTGTCAATGACGCAATCATCTGGAAGATTAACTCCCATCTGAATCAAGTGATTATTATACCCAGACATTTTGAGTATATGCTCACTGACAGAACTGTTCTCCTCCATCTTGCAGCTATAGAACTTATTGGAGACTTCATATCTCTCAATCCGGGCATTTGCTTGAAATATTAACTTCAACTCCTGGAACATCTCATATGCTCCATGATGTTCAAAATGTCGTTGAAGTCCCGATTCTAAGCCGTAAAGCATGGCACACTGAACTATCGAGTAGTCATCAGCTTTGCTCTGCCAGACGTTCATAACATCTGGTGTTGCTCCAGCAGCAGGCCTGGCACCCAGCGGTGCTTCCAGGACGTAATTCTTCTGTGCAGTAATGAGGATAATCCTCAAGTTACGGACCCAGTCCGTGTAATTGCTACCATCATCTTTCAACTTTGCTTTCTCAAGGAACGCATTAAAATTCAACAGAACAACAACACGGGCCATCTATCTACAATCAAACATACATACCAGACGGGACACTGTATTTCGCAAAGAAACGTTTCCCCCTGACTGCGGGGACCCACCAGCTACATCTTCGCACGCAAGGAAGTGCGTCTGAAAAAAAAACGATTCACCCCCTGACTGTTGGGACCCACCAGCTACATCTTCGCAGGCAAGGAAGTGCCTGACAGTCGGGACCCACCTGGTCGAAGCGTACTAGCGTTGTCATTCTGGTCGCGAACGTGTACGTACATATATACTGCTCGATGTAGAGGCGCGCACGTGTCGTAGTAGAGGCGGCCAGGGTGCAAGAAAGAAAATACGGCCACGTATGTGTACATACGGGCGGGGTCTCGAACGCCTACTCACGCATACGTACGGCCAGAGCTCGTGTATATGGCTGGGTCGGAACGGAGAAACAGCGTCGTCGTCGTGTTCATGGGGAGGCAACGGAATGCGTCATGTTCATGGGGAGGCAACGAAATGCGTCGTGTTCATGGGGAGGCAACGGAATGCGTCGTGTTCATCGGGAGGGCTTGGACGGAACATGCGATGGAAACGAGGCCTGGCATACCACAGAACAGAGGAAACAGCCTTGTGTTCTACTGGCCACGTTTGAAATGGAATCCTGTTGATCGGGAGGGGTCTGGGTACCGCAAAACAGAGGAAACGGACCTCCTACGGTCGAAACGGGGGTCCTGTTGATCGGGAGGGGTGTGGCGTACCGCAAAACAGACGAAACAGACTTGTGTTGGAGCGCTACAGTCAAAACGGGGGTCCTGTTCATCGGGAGGGGTGTGGCGTACGCAAAACGGGACTCCACGAGATACTGTTCATCTCCACCGTCGACCCCCTCCAGCCTCCACAAGCTACTGTTCATCCACCGTCGACCTTCTCCAGCCTCCACCTGCGACTGTTCATCCACGGGCTCCTGTTCATCCAGCCTCCACCGTGCGCTACTCAACCGGCTACTGTTCAACCAGCCCTCTCCACGGGCTCCTATTCAACCACCCCTTCACGGGCTACTGTTCATCCTGCCCTCCACCGTCTACTGTTCATCCTGCCCTCCACGGGGTGGTCCTGTTCATCCAGCCCTCCACAGGGTCCTGTTCATCCAGCCCCAACCGGCTCGATCGATCGGGGTCCTGTTCATCCAGAGGCAACACCACGGGGTCCTGTTCATCCACCCCCATTAGGAACTGCTCATCCAC
>NC_041382.1:72563712-72580906 GCF_002162155.2 Triticum dicoccoides | reverse complement strand
GCAACGCTCACTTTTCATCCAGAGGCAGCATCGATCGGCTTCAGTTAGCAGCAGTAGCGAAGGAATCGCTCGATCGGGTTCAGTTAACAGCCATCGATCGATCACTCGGGTTCAGTAACGCGTAGCTTGCAGTGCAATCGCTCGGGTTCAGTTAGAGCCCAACGCCTCACTCGGGTTTAGTTAGAGCCAACGCCTCGCACACACGCGCGTACGTGTACGAGAGAAACGCACATCGCTCGGCCCCCGACCTCCCACCATAACCGGGAACTCCCCAAAATTTTCCTCCCCCTCGCTTCTACCACGGTTTTTTCCTTCATGGACGGCCCAAAGAATGTCATGCAGCTGCGTCTCCGGCCCGCCCAGGACGAAAAGCCCATTTTCTGTCATGATTTTTTGTCATAGAAGTAGGAGCCCACCACATCTATGATGATACCAGGTTTTGTCACAATTATCATCATAGAAGTGTCATATGTATGATAGAAAAAAATTTCGTTCGGCCCAAAATGTCGCGGATGTGTCTTTTTTTTGTAGTGCTGATGTACTACTACAGGATAGATTTCCATGATCTGTCCCCGAATTCTTTCCTCAACATCTCGGCGTTTATCGTCGTGTGCGAGGCCTTCCTCCGCATCCATCCCCACTTCGGGCTACGGCTCAAAGTCTTCAACGTGAAGCCGAAGGTGGTGGATGGCCAGCACACAGAGTGTGGAGGGGCCATGGTGAGCAAGCTATCCAACGTCTCCTGGCCCAAAGGCACCTTTGTGGAGACAGTAAAGGAATGGCAGAAGCAGTGGTTCTACATTACAGAACCTCCCGGCACCACCTGGGTTGCAGCTGCCGAATTCCGCTCCAGTGCTCCCATGCGACTCACCTCCTGGGTCGAGAAGAGTCCGGACTGGTGTCCACCTGACGAGCTGATAGCACTACAGACGCGCGTTCAAAGCATGGTGACCAAGGACGTCAAGCTCGTTGACGTTATCTAGGTGATGCTAAACCACCGGATTCTTCCGTGCCAGCGCCGAAGCCGCCCTTTATGGGAGTTCAATTCGAGGAAGCACCAGACTCTGAAAAGGCTCTTCGATACTTCTCACGAAGGGGCCTGGAAGTTGCTCTTTAAGGGCAACGAGAAGCCACCGGCCACGGATGTAACGCCCTTGATGCGGCTATATCTCCCACGTGTCGAAGCACGACTTAGAGGCATAACCACATTGAAAGCAATGTCGCAAGTGAGGTAATCTTCACACAACCCATGTAATACATAAGGGAAAGAGATACATAGTTGGCTTACAATCGCCACTTCACACAATTACATGAATAAAGCATTACAACATCCAAATACAATCAAGGTCCGACTACGGAACCAAAATAAAAGAAGAACCCCAAATGCGACAAGGTCCCCGATCGACCCCAACTGGGCTCCACTACTGATCAACTAGAACGAAACAACACCGAGGACAAGATCTTCATCGAGCTCCTCCTTGAGCTTGGTTGCATCACCTGCTCGGTAACATCGGCACCTGCAAACTGGTTTTGGAAGTATCTGTGAGTCACGGGGACTCAGCAATCTCACACCCTCGCGATCAAGACTATTTAAGCTTATAGGTAAGGCAAAGGTATGATGTGGAGCTGCAGCAAGTGACTAGCATATATGGTGGCTAACTTACGCAAATGAGAGCGAGAAGAGAAGGCAAGGCACGGTCGATAAAAACTATGATCAAGAAGTGATCCTAGAACAACCTACGTCAAACATAACTGCAACACCGTGTTCACTTCCCGGACTCCGCCGAGAAGAGACCATCACGGTTACACACGTGGTTGGTTCATTTTAATTAAGTTAAGGTTCAAGTTATCTACAACCGGACATTAACAAATTTCCATCTGCCCATAACCGCGAGCACGACTTTCGAAAGTTCAAATCCCTGCAGGAGTGTCCCAACATAGCCCATCACAAGCTCTCACGGTCAACGAAGGATAAACCTTCTAGCGGGAAGACCCGATCAGACTCGGAATCCCGGTTACAAGGCATTTCAACAATGGTAAAAAATCCAGCAACACCGCCCGAATGTGCCGACAAATCCCGATAGGAGCTGCACATATCTCGTTCTCAGGGCACACTCAGATGAGACATCCTACGAGTAAAAACCAACCCTCAAGTTGCCCCGAGGTGGCCCCGCAGTCTACTCGGTCGGACCAACACTCAGAGGAGCACATGCCCGGGGGGTGAAAATAATGATGACCCTTGAGTCTGCAGAACCCAAGGGAAAGAAAAGGCTAGGTGGCAAATGGTAAAACCAAGGTTGGGTATTGCTGGAGGAGTTTTATTCAAGGCGAACTGTCAAGGGGTTCCCATTATAGCCCAACCGCGTAAGGAACGCAAAATCCGGGAACATAACACCGATATGACGGAAACTAGGGCGGCAAGAGTGGAACAAAACACCAGGCATAAGGCCGAGCCTTCCACCCTTTACCAAGTATATAGATGCATTAATTAAATAATATATATTGTGATATCCCAACAAGTAAACATGTTCCAACAAGGAACAACATCTCCATGTTCCAACCAGGAACAAACTTCAATCTTCACCTGCAACTAACAATGCTATAAGAGGGGCTAAGCAAAGCGGTAACATAGCTAAACAACGGTTTGCTAGGACAAGGTGGGTTAGAGGCTTGGTTAAAAATGTGGGAGGCATGATAAGCAAGTGGCAGGTATCGCAACATAGGCATAGCAAAAGAGCGAGCAACTAGCAAGCAAAGATAGAAGTGATTTCGAGGGTATGATCATCTTGCCTGAAATCCCGCAAGGAAGAAGAACGAGTCCATGAGGAAGACAAACGGGCGTAGACGAACGAATCCTCACAAACGCGACGTTATCGGAACCAACCCGAAGAAGCAACACCGGAAAGAAAGCAAACAACATAGTAAACAACCACCACATAAGCATGGCAAGATGCACAACCGAGTATGATGCATGTCCGGATTAATGAGGCATGACATGGCAAAATGCACAAACAATCCTACAAATTAAGTGGAGCTCAATATGCAACGGAGTTGCATATTGAAGAAAACACCACATGACTTATTTAGTTCTCTCTTGTTATGTACCCAACAATATTAAATGTTGATTAACATGGCAAGGGGTGAATCACAACAAAACTACGTATCTAGGCAAGTTTAAATGAGGCCGGAAGCAACGAACAACAATTCCGGAAACTCCTCATATGCATATATTAGGTTTGGTACTGTTCTGCCCTAAACATAATTTTAGAGTTATTAAACATGCAAAGCAAGGTCACCATGTTAAACTAGGCATTTTTCTACCCCATTTACATATAAAGATTATTTAAAACCGAGCTACGGTTATTAAGTTATTGCATGAACATTAAGGGGTTTTCTGAAAACTGCAGTACTCTGATTAAATAGAAAAAAACGTCCTGGCAAGAAAAAAAACATAACAAGGCCGAATCCATGCACTGGGACGAAACAGAGCATGTGAGCTGGGGGGATTTCGCACCATGGGCCATGCCCGGTTGAGATCGAGGCCGTTGGGTCAACGCGAGGCGCAGCGGAGGCGCTGACGGCGTGCGCTCCGCGTGTTTCTGAAGAAAGCTGCAGCCGCAGGTCGAGGCAGCCCGGCAGGGGACAGGCGCAGCGGCAGCTGGTCTTCGGTGACGCAGCGTGGAGCCCTGGAGGCGGGGAGGAACTGCAGGGCCATGGCAGGAAGGATTTAGACAAGAGGCAGGGACAGAGAGAGGGCCGGAGTGTGAGCGAGAGGAGGCAAGGCGACCTAGATGCAGAGGAGGCGCAGGGGACTTGGTGGCCGGCAGCGGGGCTTGCGGCGGCGCAAAATCCGGCCGGTGCTTGCCGTATCCGGCGGGACGGGAATGGGTTCCCTGTGGACCGAGGCAGGTCGGGGCGGCAACAGAGGAGCTCCGGGGCCACGAAGAGGATGCAGGGCGCCATGAGGACGGGCGCGGGGACCTTGGGACCTGGCGTCCATGGCGGAGGAGCTTCAGCGGAGGAGCTTCAGCGGCGGCGCTCGTCGTCGGACGGCGAGGCGAGGAGGGGGCCAGGGACGAGGCATGGCTTGGGTAGGAGAAGACTCGGGCGCGGTCGAGGTGAACGGCGGCAGGAGGTGGCTCCCGTTCATGGCGGCACCGTCCTGGTGGCTTCCTGTAGAACGGGAGGGAGAGAGAGAGATGAGCTCGGGAGAGAGAGCAGGAAAAGGAGAGGAGGAGGAGACGAGGAGTGGTGGCATGACCTGGTTGCCGGAGCGGCGAGGCGACGGGAGGAAGGAGGAGGTGCTCGAGCGGCTCGGGGGCCGCCATGGGAGCTCGTGCTACTTGCGCGGCTGCACGAGGCAGGGTCTCTGGATCCATCCCTCTGCGTGGGGGACTCGGTTGCCGGCGCGGGAAGGCACGGGATGTAGGGGGGGTCGAGCGAGGGAGCAGCAGAGGATGGAGGAGGAGGTGAAGTGGCGTTGGTCGATTGGATCGATCCGATCTAGGAGGATCCCGAGGTGGATGCGGGAGTGTGGCGGTGGCGGGTGAGGGAAAGATGGGACAACTAGCCTAAAACTTAGGGTTTTGTCTGGTTATATAGGTCGGGGATTTGACGTTAGACTATTTGGTCCCTCCGATAAAAATCGGACGGTCGCGAATAAAATAGCTAGGGAGTCCAACTAAGAAAACGGAGACGTTTTTTTAGATGTTTGGGGATGATCCGGATCCAACGGTGATGACTTCCCGGGTCGGGTCCGGGACAAATTCCGGACGCGCGCGCGAGGAGGGCCGCGGGCTGACGAGAGAGGTTAGGTTGGACTTGGCGGTAGGTGATGACCTGTGTAGAGGGGTTTGGGATGAGAGGAGAGGAAGAAGGCAGCCCGGCAACTGTTTCTGGAGACCGAAAACGTCCGACGTTTGACCGACTATATTGCCGCTATAGTTATCCGTTGGGGAGTCAAACGGACTCCGAATGCGATGAAACTTGGCAGGCGGCCTACTAACAACAAAACAACACCGCACACCAACTTTCATCCCATTCCGAGAACATTTTCCTGGCCACTTCTAAAATACTATTTCGGACATGTCGCGGGCGCGTGCAAGGGTGTCTGGGCTCAGAACGGACAACGGAAGGAACTGGGAGAACCCGGGCGAATGCAAGTTTTGAAAACATGAAGATGCAATGCACATGATGCAAAGATGAAATGCAATGGACCAAACAAATCACACGATGAAACCCGGAAACCCTGGAAGGTATCTGAAGCTCCGGTCTTGGGGCGTCACAACACTCCACCACTACGAGAGGATCTCGTCCCGAGATCTAGAATGGCACCGGAGGGAAAACGGAAGAGAAAGAGAAGAGGCAAAACTAAGTTGCTTCTTTGACAAACGAGTGAAACCAAAGAACCTTGAAAAGGTTAAGCCATTTCAAGAAAAGAATACAACGGAGATGAGCGAAGTTGAAAAAAAAAACTCCGTTAGAAAAGAGAAACAAGGAAGAACAACTTCGGGCAGCACTCCGATTGAAAGGAAAAGGAATTGAATAAGAACTTGGCAAGATGAGAGGATACTTGATGAGATCAAATATACTCCCTCCGGAACTATTGAAAGAATGGTACTAGGGGTAAGAACGATTTGAGATGGCACTCCGATTGAAAAGTGAGGCAAAACTTGGTAAGATGAGAGAACTTCAAAAGAGGGCACGATACTCCGGTTAAATGGACAAGCACGAAAAGAACAAGATATTTGACAAAACGAGATCAAGTGAATATAGCAACAATACAAAGCCTTCGGAATGAAATAAAAGAGTGGAGTGGAATGAACGAAGGGAAACAAGATCTTTGAGAGAGCACGCTTACAACAAAAGCTAGAACGGAGTTGTTGGAAAAACCAACAACGAAAATAATAAATTTGATATGGTCTTATGGAATACATCTCAAATTATGAGGTGACAACCTGCCACTCACGGGAAAGAATTTGATTGATAAGAACAAGGAGACGAGAACTTATTTCACCCGGAGGATAAATGAAGAACTTGGATCATATATGAGCAACATAAATATCGACAATCCTTAGGAGAAGCTTTAGGTGAAGTATAGCCCAACATGACTCCAACGAAGAGGTTGATGGATTTAAGATATCTCAATCTTGACAACATGTGAATCATGAACCACATAGGGGAAATCATCAAGAATGACATAACACCACCTCCAATGATATGGTAGAAAGTGTTGCACTCCGGATTGCACGAAGAAGAAATACTTGAGCTCTTCTGAAAAGAATCTTGATGAACGCTTCGAGAAGGGAAAAAAATCCTTGATGGACCATCATGTAGCCTCCATGAACAACTCCGGTAACAAAAGGATAACGAAAAGAAAGAGAAGTTGAAAAAAACACAAGGTGAAACCTTGCAATGATTTAGATGAATCTCCGTGGTGATATAATTGAAAGAGGTTGGAACTCCAGGAAGAAGAGAAGATGAACAATTGGAAACAAGAATTTTGATGAACCTCCGGGATAAGGAATTGAGTTCACTCGATGAAACAAGAATAAGAATTACATTATGCGTATCCTTCACCAATATAATAGATGGCAATCAATGGATTTGGCATACTACTTATTCTCGGAGAAAAGATTAAGAGAGATATTGCGCAAACTTGAGAAGGTCTTCAATGAACCACCGGTAGGATTAGGAAACAACGAATGAATTGATATGATAAGAAAGAAAATCTGGAACGAACCACCGTAAGCATTAACAAAGAATGAAGTAAAGGTATAAATCACCGAGTAAGAATTATAAAATGAACGAAGATGCTTGAGAGGATTTAGATACATGAGAATGAAGAGATCACGAGCTGATTAGAGGATATTTGAACGATGCACCGGTAAGATTTAGAGAAAGAGAGTTGAAAGCCGAGAATGAATACTTCTGAGGTGATGGGCTCCGGGGAAAAGAAATGGAAAACAACTCATGAAATGCTCCGGATGGGTGAAAAGAATTCTCACAATCGAAAAATAATTATGAGACGATGGCAACAAGCTAGAATCACGAATCTTGAAGAGAATGGAGCAAGATATGGAGGAAAAACTCTTCTTCGGTCTTCAAATCCGAGAATGACGATGATAAACACCACCATGAATTGTTGAGGCACTCCGGAATAAAGAAGAATATAAAAGTTGAACCAATGATGAAAAGAATTTGGAAGATCTTGGAAAAAGACATTTGACTGATGATAAATCATTCTTACGTCAAACTTCGAAAAGAAATTTGAGGATAGCTCCGGGAAAAATAAGAAGAGTCAGGTAAGATCCTGGAAAAGACCTGTGGGTTAGGGCCCACTCAAAAGAAACACCATAGAACGATTTAAAAGAGAGAATGCACCAGTAAGATTAAATGGCTAGAATGAGATAATAACCTCAAAAGAGCTTGAAAGGATTACGAAAGCAGACTGGAAACACGAATCTTCGAGATATCTTGAACACTCCGGAACAATTGAATGGCAAGCGGGGAAGATTAAGAGGTGCACTGGCATAAGTAAGCATTGAAACAAGGAAAAGATATGATCAACAAAGCTTGACTTGAAACCACCGGAGAATAAAAGGAATGAGGAATGACGAACTTGAAGCTCCGTTAGAATCTTCATGAGAAACACCGGATAAGAACATTGACGGAGAAAAATAATGGAGAGACTTCACATCAATAAAAGGATACTTGAAAAGAAATCCGAGTCCTTGAGGAAAAAGGGTGGGTGGGCGGGAAAAACAAAGGCAACTTGGAACGGATGAAGCAAACACCGTTGAGAAGAACTGATAATTGATCTTGCAAAAGTTGAAGTGATCGGATCCAGTTGAAGAGAAAACTCGCCGGTTGAAAAGGATTGACATGACAATATCAATTATCAAGAAGGATTAGTATTCACATCGGAGTATGAGAACACCATTTAGGAAAAGGCATGGAATCAACACTTGACATTGAAGCAAATCGAATACCACAACTCAAAACAAAAACAAAGGATTGGCTTGCAGAATAAGCTGGAACAAACATATGATAGAGATTTCGTCCGAAGTTTTTGTGGTGGGGCCTACACGGGCTCGATCGTACATCACCATCATGTACAAGGCAGTGCACATGACATACGAAGCGTCCCCGAGTCGGCATAGCCAAGGACTCTTTAAGACACAAGGAGAGCACTGTAAAACCGACCGTGGATAGGCGGACCACTAGACGTCGAACCCCAATTTCATATCATACATCTGTCGGAAAAGATATCCTACGAACTACTTGAATTCCCACTTATAAACTCCCGAAATTTTCCGGTTATGCAATCAGGTGTTGGAGATACAGGGGAAGCATAATATCTCACCCAAAACTAGCAAATCCTACATCCCGCTGTATCCATCCTTCAACACATAACCAAGAAACCTTCGGAAATCGTTTACCTCAACCTTCGAAAAGCATTCATTATACAAGTTATGGCAATACTCCCGAACTCCCGCCCCAGTACTGGGTGGCGTCGAGGTTATCTCACCAACAACCGCATAAAAGAGATTTTTGATGTCGGCAAAACTAAACTCAGGTATTCCAGAACTGCAACGATAAAATTGTGACGACAACACCTCGGAGCTCAACTCCCCGGGACACTGCCACAACCCCTAAATGTCAGGAGGCACCAAGAACAATGTTCTCATCACAAAACCATCGGAACGATTCCAAGATACCCGCGTGATCCTAATTTTTTTTTAGTGAAATTTGAGAAGAGAAGAGTCAAAATTCTACGTCAGGATGCCTTACCAGAGCGATGAAGGGACTGGGGAGTAAAAAGAATTCCTAAACTCTCCGATATATAATTCCTAAATAACTCAAAACATTTTTTAGACTCAACAACGCCAGCTAATTGATTAAGCAGGGGGGCTCCTAAGGTCAGGGAAGGCTCTGATACCAACTTGTAACGCCCTCGATGCGGCTATATCTCCCACGTGTCGAAGCACGACTTAGAGGCATAACCGCATTGAAAGCAATGTCGCAAGTGAGGTAATCTTCACACAACCCATGTAATACATAAGGGAAAGAGATACATAGTTGGCTTACAATCGCCACTTCACACAATTACATGAATAAAGCATTACAACTTCCAAATACTATCAAGGTCCGACTACGGAACCAAAATAAAAGAAGAAACCCAAATGTGACAAGGTCCCCGATCGACCCCAACTGGGCTCCACTTCTGATCAACTAGAACGAAACAACACCAAGGACAAGATCTTCATCGAGCTCCTCCTTGAGCTTGGTTGCGTCACCTGCTCGGTAACATCGGCACCTGCAAACTGGTTTTGGAAGTATCTGTGAGTCACGGGGACTCAACAATCTCACACCCTCGCGATCAAGACTATTTAAGCTTATAGGTAAGGCAAAGGTATGATGTGGAGCTGCAGCAAGCGACTAGCATATATGGTGGCTAACTTACGCAAATGAGAGCGAGAAGAGAAGGCAAGGCACGGTCGATAAAAACTATGATCAAGAAGTGATCCTAGAACAACCTACGTCAAACATAACTCCAACACCGTGTTCACTTCCCGGACTCCGCCGAGAAGAGACCATCACGGTTACACACGTGGTTGGTGCATTTTAATTAAGTTAAGGTTCAAGTTATCTACAACCAGACATTAACAAATTCCCATCAGCCCGTAACCGCGGGCATGACTTTTGAAAGTTCAAATCCCTGCAGGGGTGTCCCAACTTAGCCCATCACAAGCTCTCACGGTCAACGAAGGATAAACCTTCTAGCGGGAAGACCCGGTCAGACTCGGAATCCCGGTTACAAGACATTTCGATAATGGTAAAACTAATCCAGCAACACCGCCCGAATGTGCCGGCAAATCCCGATAGGAGCTGCACATATCTCGTTCTCAGGGCACACTTATATGAGACATCCTACGAGTAAAAACCAACCCTTAAGTTGCCCCAAGGTGGCCCCGTAGTCTACTCGGTCGGACCAACACTCATAGGAGCACTGGCCCGGGGGGGTGAAAATAATGATGACCCTTGAGTCTGCAGAACCCAAGGGAAAGAAAAGGCTAGGTGGCAAATGGTAAAACCAAGGTTGGGTATTGCTGGAGGAGTTTTATTCAAGGCGAACTGTCAAGGGGTTCCCATTATAGCCCAACCGCGTAAGGAACACAAAATCCGGGAACATAACACCGATATGACGGAAACTAGGGCGGCAAGAGTGGAACAAAACACCAGGCATAAGGCCGAGCCTTCCACCCTTTACCAAGTATATAGATGCATTAATTAAATAATATATATTGTGATATCCCAACAAGTAAACATGTTCCAACAAGGAACAACATCTCCATGTTCCAACCAGGAACAAACTTCAATCTTCACCTGCAACTAACAACACTATAAGAGGGGCTGAGCAAAGCGCTAACATAGCCAAACAACGGTGCTAGGACAAGGTGGGTTAGAGGCTTGGTTTAAAAATGTGGGAGGCATGATAAGCAAGTGGTAGGTATCGCAACATAGGCATAGCAAAAGAGCGAGCAACTAGCAAGCAAAGATAGAAGTGATTTCGAGGGTATGATCATCTTGCCTGAAATCCCGCAAGGAAGAAGAACGAGTCCATGAGGAAGACAAACGGGCGTAGACGAACGAATCCTCACAAACGCGACGTTATCGGAACCAACCCAAAGAAGCAACACCGGAAAGAAAGCAAACAACATAGTAAACAACCACCACATAAGCATGGCAAGATGCACAACCGAGTATGATGCATGTCCGGATTAATGAGGCATGGCATGGCAAAATGCATAAACAATCCTACAAATTAAGTGGAGCTCAATATGCAACGGAGTTGCATATTGAAGAAAACACCACATGACTTATTTAATTCTCTCTCGTTATGTACCCAACAATATTAAATGTTGATTAACATGGCAAGGGGTGAAGCACAACAAAACTACCTATCTAGGAAAGTTTAAATGAGGCCGGAAGCAACGAACAACAATTCCGGAAACTCCTCATATGCATATATTAGGTTTGGTACTGTTCTGCCCTAAACATAATTTTAGAGTTATTAAACATGCAAAGCAAGGTCACCTTGTTAAACTAGGCATTTTTCGAGCCCATTTACATATAAAGATTATTTAAAACCGAGCTACGGTTATTAAGTTATTATATGCATGAACATTAAGGGGTTTCTGAAAACTGCAGTACTCTAATTAAATAGAAAAAACGTCCTGGCAAGAAGAAAACATAACAAGGCCGAATCCATGCACTGGGCCGAAACAGAGCATGTGAGCTAGGGGGATTTCGCACCATGGGCCAGGCCCGGTTGAGATCGAGGCCGCTGGGTCAACGCGAGGCGCAGCGAAGGCGCTGACGGCGTGCGCTCTGCTCGTTTCTGAAGAAAGCTGCAGCCGCAGGTCGAGGCAGCCCGGCAGGGGACAGGCGCGGCGGCAGCTGGTCTCTGGTGGCGCAGCGTGGAGCCCTGGAGGCGGGGAGGAACTGCAGGGCCATGGCAGGGAGGATTCAGACAAGAGGCAGGGACAGAGAGAGGGCCGGAGTGTGAGCGAGAGGAGGCGAGGCGACCTAGATGCAGAGGAGGCGCAGGGGACTTGGTGGCCGGCAGCGGGGCTTGCGGCGACGCAAAATCCGGCCGGTGCTTGCCGTATCCGGCGCGGAGGAGGACGGGAATGGGTTCCCTGTGGACCGAGGCAGGTCGGGGGCGGCAACAGAGGAGCTCCGGGGCCACGAAGACGATGCGGGGCGCCATGAGGACGGGCGCGGGGACCTTGGGGCCTGGCGTCCATGGCGGAGGAGCTTCAACGGCGGCGCTCGTCGTCGGATGGCATGGCTCGGGTAGGGGAATACTCGGGCGCGGTCGAGGTGAACGGCGGCAGGAGGTGGCTCCCGTTCATGGAGGCACCGTCCTGGTGGCTTCCTGTAGAACGGGAGGGAGAGAGAGAGAGATGAGCTCGGGAGAGAGAGCAGGAAAAGGAGAGGAGGAGGAGACGGGGAGTGGTGGCATGACCTGGTTGCTGGAGCGGCGAGGCGACGGGAGGAAGGAAGAGGTGCTCGAGCGGCTCGGGGGCCGCCATGGGAGCTCGTGCTACTTGCGCGGCTGCACGAGGCAGGGTCTCTGGATCCATCGCTCTGCGTGGGGGACTCGGTTGCCGGCACGGGAAGGCACGGGATGCAGGGGGGTCGAGCGAGGGAGCAGCAGAGGATGGAGGAGGAGGCGAAGTGGCGTTGGTCGATTGGATCGATCCGATCTGGGAGGATCCCTAGGTGGATGCGGGAGTGTGGCGGCGGCGGGTGTGAAAGATGGGACAACTAGCCTAAAACTTAGGGTTTTGTTTGGTTATATAGGTGGGGGATTTGACGTTAGACTATTTGGTCCCTCTGATAAAAATCAGACAGTCACGAATAAAATAGCTAGGGAGTCCAACTAAGAAAACGGAGACGTTTTTTAGATGTTTGGGGATGATCCGGATCCAACGGTGACGACTTCCCGGGTCGGGTCCGGGACAAATTCCGGACGCGCGCGCGAGGAGGGCCGCGGGCTGACGAGAGAGGTTAGGTTGGACTTGGCGGTAGGTGATGACCTGTTAGAGGGGTTTGGGATGAGAGGAGAGGAAGAAGGCAGCCCGGCAACTGTTTCCGGAGACCGAAAACGTCCGACGTTTGAGCGACTATATTCCCGCTATAGTTATCCGTTGGGGCGTCAAACGGATTCCGAATGCGATGAAACTTGGCAGGCGGCCTACTAACAACAAAAAAACACCGCACGCCAACTTTCATCCCATTCCGAGAACATTTTCCGGGCCACTTCTAAAATACTATTTTGGACATGCCGCGGGCGCGTACAAGGGTGTCTGGGCTTAGAACGGACAATGGAAGGAACTGGGAGAACCCGGGCGAATGCAAGTTTTGAAAACATGAAGATGCAATGCACATGATGCAAAGATGAAATGCAATGGACCAAACAAATCACACGACGAAACCCGGAAACCCTGGAAGGTATCTGAAGCTCCGGTCTTGGGGCGTCACAACGGACTCAGACCGTGGTCACAATTGTAACTGCCCCGCCAGCGAGGTATGTTACTTTTGACGTATTTCCAACTTAAATGTTTCGAGCATGATGTCTGAGATCTTAGTATTGCTCTCTCAGGACTGGGTGGAGAGGACGAAGCGTATCCAGTGTCCGGCTCCGTTGCCCAAAGAACCATTCATCCCGCGCTTGGCGAAGATGCTGGTACCGGTGCCATATACGGCGCCGGAGAAGAAGTCCAAGAAGAAAGCCAAGGGGGCCAAGAGTGGCCCCCGTCGCAAGGGCACTTCGGACGCGACGTCCGAAGACGACGAGGCCCATTCCTCTGTCCCTGAGGACAACGGCGAGGAAGAGGAGGAGGAGGAGGAGGAAAACAACCCTCCTCCCAAGGAGAAGAAGAAGAAGAGGGTGGCCTCGGCACATCTGGAGGCGAAAGCGCCCAAAAACGGGAAGGGCGCCCCAACGGTCGACACCGCGTGGGACGTTGACAGTAGCCCGGAACGTTGCCCCCGTACTAGGCCCTAGGCCACATCGTAAGTGATATGGCTTATTTATGCGCACATCCAACCCTTTCCTTTTATTACTCTAACATGGTTAATCCACACTATTGTAGTCCGGCCCGTGACCTTATCCAGCGATCCTCATCTGGAGGTTCGTTGGCTCCGTCGGAGATGGCGAGCATGTCGCCACCGCCTTCTTAGTCCCCCGGGGCCAGAGACGACACCGAAGTGTTATCCCGGAGGACCGCTTCGAAGGGAGGAGCCCAGGACGTTGTCCGGGAGGCGCCACAAGGCGGGACCTCCACTGCCGGACACATGGGGGAGTCAATCCCCATGGAGACTGGCAAAGAGGGCCGTATCCAATTCGGCCCTCAGCCGAATACGATTCCGGAGACGAATATGGCTCCGGAGTCGGGTGAGCAGCCCCCTCTGAAGGAGGGGGGTGCGTCGCCTCCACCGGTGGCTCCTATCCATCCAGGAGCACCAGATGACCTGATGGGGGCGCTACGAAGCGTCTCCGTCATGGACGAGCACCGTATCCTTATGGGTGTGGTGATCGAGAAGGTTCAGTCCGCCAAGAGCGGACTGAATGAAGCCTGCAGCAGCCTGTTAACAGGTTTCGAGGTAAGAAAGAGAAAATCCCGTATAGTCCGTAGCCCTTGAGACGTTGTCCGGTGTTCGGCGAGGAGAACCGGACAAGGGATCAATCCTTAATTATAAGAGGCTGACTGAATATGTATCGACAAGCAGGCATCCCTGTTGGCCGTGACCTCGCATGCTGCCGAGGTCTCCGAGCTGAAGCGGAGGCTGGAGCGGACCGAGAACGAGCTCGGCGAGGTTAAGGTTCGGCTCCAGGATAAGCAAGGTGAGGAACGACTTGCTATATGTTCGGGAAAGGATAAGCGTTGTATATTGATAGCGGTATTGTGATATGTGCAGAAGCCGCGACCGAGGTCGAGGCCCTGAGGAAGGCCCTGGGCGAGGCCGAGGAGCAGGTTGTCCAGCAGCAAGCCGCATGTAAGAAGCTAAAGGCCCAGGTCAAAGAAGTCCAGCAGGAGCTCCAGGATGCGGTGAAACAATGCGAGGCCTTGGAGCATGATGCGTCGGTTCGAGGGACCAAACTCGCCAAGGCTCGTCAGAGCATGGAGACCGCACGGAATGAGGCCCAAGCCACCCTCCAGGAGAACCAGGAGGCCAAGAAGATGCAAAGCAAGTATGCGGAGAAGCAGTACCTTTTACTAACCCGGGTTCGGAGTTCCCCAGGGGCTTTTGCGAATTTGCCACGCAGTGTATCAGACACCGTGGAGTTTTATCGAGCCGAAGGAGGGGGTTCTTCTGGTCGCAGTATGCGGCACCAGAGCATCCCGTGTCCTTCACCGATCAGCTGAAACAGCTGGTGGAGCTGCATAGGGTGGCCGAACTAGCCATTAAGGATTTCATAATCCGGCTGTGGCCAGCCGAAGCTATGCCTAGCAGCTACTTCGGACTCGTGAGGCAGATGGTGAACGCCTGTCCTCGGCCGGACGTTATCAAGTGCTCCGTCTGTATTGAAGGTGCCCGTATGGCCTTCGCTCGCTGCGAGATGTGGTGGGCGAAGATGAACGCTGTTGAAGTCGCCAGCGGGCCGCTGGAGGGCAAGGAGCACCGCACACCTGAGCGATATTTCGAGGATGTCGTAGAAGGGTCTCGACTTGCAGCGGTGCAATGTTCGCAGGACATTGTATTTGAATAAATGTATTCATGTTGCCTTTGTCTTGTATTATGGGAACAAAGCCAGTTTTTGTAAAGTAATTTTATTATGCTTTGAATTGTTTCCTCCTGTACGGCCGTGTTGTGTGTAATCTGAGGGTTGGCCAGTCATCGGCTTCTTCCCTCACGTAGATAGTACGGAGGTGTTCGGGGTGGAATCTAAACAATCTTGATCCAATTACCTGGTCCTTGAAGGAGTTGTTTACCGCAACGAACAAGGCAATCATACTTTATGGCTTTAACGCCCTCACTTAGCCATAGTAGTTTTATAATAAAGCATGGGTGCAGCCCCTGATTTAAGCCAGAGTACTGTCAGCATCTGATCAGGAAGTGCCGATCTCTCGCGTAACGCGGAAAAATCTCCAACGTCTGTAACCCTCAAGTAGCTGGCCGGCTCTCGCCACATCATGATAGTCAGTTTTCGGCTTTCTCTACCGAGGTGCTCGTCTGGTCAAAGCCAGGGCACAATCGCAGTAGTTCTCCCTTTACTACCCTAGCCGATGGAGCGGAATGTAGGGTAGCAAGCACAGGAGCCGGGCAACCCAACTATTGACCAAAGACATGATTCGGAGCCAATGCATATAATGTTAAATTCGGGGTGCCGAACTTATATATAAGAAGTGTTCGGACTGTGCTGTCGTATTGTGGGGCGATAGGTAGCCCCTGGCGAATATGGAACGTAAAAGAGTGTCGATGCAACAAATAAGCAGATCGAAATAAAACGAAGTAAGAAGCGAAAACCACAGAAACTGGGCCACGAACCATTTTTATTATATCTGGAAGGATACGTCAAGGCGTATCTTGTACAGATGGTGCGAGAAGTATCAGGCCATTTAACATGTCGGAATCAAAAGGGCGCAGCGTGCGGCTCCTGAGAAATAAGTATGAATACCATCAAGAAGAACGTATAAAGGTTACCCTACACACCTGTGTTGCTTGCCTCCGTTGTATTCCAGTCCTTCTAAATGACTTAATATCAGGCCCGCGGAAAAAAGGTGCCTGAAACAAGAAAGAGAAGTGAAAGTATGTGCGTCCGGGATTGGTTTTGCCGAATTGTGGACCCCGAGTTATCTCGTGCCTCCGTCGATGTTCATGGAATTTTGAGTGCGTAATTGTGTACGCGTGGTACGAATGCCACTACCTCATTGGGGCTGGGACGGAGGCCAAATTGCTGGTCGAGCTCTTGACGAGCTGCGCTGTCCAGTTGCAGTGTAATTCGGACCCTCTTGATGGTGTCCAAGGGCTCGGCAGCTGGATTATAATGCTGCTTGAGAAGGCCGCTATGTACTTCTGCTACTAGGGCGGCGGTTTGCTCCTCTGTTCAGAGGGAGCGTTTCGTATTGCCATTGACTGTTATGACACCGCGTGGACCGGGCATCTTGAGCTTAAGACACGCATAGTGTGGCACTGCGTTGAATCTAGCAAACGCGGTTCGTCCGAGCAGTGCATGGTAGCCGCTGCGGAAGGGGACGATATCAAAGATTAACTCTTCGCTTCGGAAGTTGTCCGGAGAACCGAAAACCACCTCCAGAGTGATTGAACCCGTACAACGGGCCTCTACACCTGGTATGACTCCTTTAAAGGTAGTCTTTGTTGGTTTGATTCGTGAGGGATTAATGCCCATCTTCCGTACTGTATCCTGGTACAACATGTTGAGGCTGCTTCCACCATCCATCAGGACTCGTGTTAGGTGGAAACCATCGATGGTTGGGTCAAGGACCAGTGCGGCCGAACCGCCGTGGCGGATACTAGTCGGATCATCTCGTCGATCGAAGATGATCGGAAATGGAGACCATGGATTGAACTTTCGGGCGACTGGCTCTACCGCGTAGACGTCCCTGAGTGCTCGTTTGCGCTCCTTTCTGGGGATGTGTGTGGCGTATATCATGTT
>NC_041382.1:72547207-72563410 GCF_002162155.2 Triticum dicoccoides | reverse complement strand
GGGTTCTTCTGTCCCCCGGTGTTCGGCTGCCGGGGCTCTTCATCCTCGTCCTCACTTTGTGATCCCTTTTCTTTGTTTTTGGCATTTAACTTGCCAGCCTGCTTGAAGACCCAACAATCCCTGTTGGTATGATTGGCTTGCTTATCCGGGGTGCCGTGAATTTGGCACAGACGGTCGAGTATGTGGTCCAGGATGGAAGGTCCTTCGTTGTTTCTTTTGTAGGGTTTCTTATGTTGGCCGGACTTGGAGCCACTGAATCCGGCGTTGACTGTGGTGTCCTCGGTGTTGTCGACGTTGCTTCTGCGTTTGTGTCTATTGCGCCGGAGCTTGCTGCTGCTGTTCTTGGCCTCGGTGGGGCCTGCCTCGCTGGCTGTGTTTTTTTGCTATGAGCCAGCCAGCTGTCCTCGCCTGCGCAAAAGCGGGTCATGAGTGCCATACGGGCTGCCATTGACTTCGGCTTTTCTTGTCCGAGGTGGCGTGCGAGCCATTCATCACGGATGCTGTGTTTGAAGGCTATTAGGGCCTCGGCATCTGGACAGTCAACGATCTGGTTCTTTTTGGTTAGGAACCTAGTCCAGAATTTTCTTACCGATTCTCCGGGTTATTGAACTATGTGGCTTAGGTCATCGGCATCTGGTGGCCGGACATAAGTTCCTTGGAAGTTGTCGAGGAAATCCTCTTCCAAGTCCTCCCAGCTGCCGATGGAGTTCTTAGGCAGGCTATTTAACCAGTGCCGAGCTGGTCCTTTGAGCTTTAATGGGAGGTATTTGATGGCGTGGAGGTCGTCTCCTCGGGCCATGTGGATGTGGAGAATGAAATCCCCGATCCATACTGCAGGATCGGTTGTGCCGTCGTATGATTCGATATTGACGGGTTTGAACCCCTTGGGGAATTCATGATCCAGTACTTCATATATGAAGCAGAGCGAGTGTGCGGCGCCTCTATATCGGGCCACAACGTGGCAAAGCTCTGATGGAGTCCGTCTGCGGCATTCGGCCCGAGCGTGGCTAGGTTTGTCACGTCCGAATAGGTAGCCGTCGTCGTGCTTTGAGGCACATCCTCGCGATCCATAGATCAATCTTGTGTGTCCTGCTCTGCTGTCCAGAGTTTGTCGGATGTCGTACATATGACTCTAGACTCTTTCGTCCCTATTTTGACGGGGTGGTGGGGCGGTCTGCTGTTCGGCCTGAGTTGCCGCTTTATCACGACCGTGGGGTGGCCGTTCCGCTATCCTGTCCTGACCACGTGGTGGTCGATCCGCATTACGTGAGGGAGATATGTGCTCCGGCGCCTCCTCATCGAATTGAGGTACAGTCTGCGTTTCGAGTAGCTCTTGGCTGGGCGGTTGAGGCCGTATTCCTTGGCTGTTAGGACATCAGTCCATCTGTCAACGAGCAGATCTTGTTCAGCTTGAAGCGGTTGTTGTTTCTTTTTCAAGCTCCTTGCAGTGGCTATGAGCTGAAGCTTAAAGAGCTCCTGCTTGAGAGGACCCTCAGGCACGATGAACTCTTCGTTGCCAAGGCTTGTCTTGTCCTCGGAGGGTGGACGGTAACTATCATCCTCCGAGTCATCTTCTATGGCCTGTTCGTCGGGGTTGTCTTCCCTGCTGTCGTGTTCCTGTTCGGATGTAGCCCCGACAGGGTCTTCATTGTTTTCGGCGTCGCCCGGAGTACTATTTTCTCCGGTGCCAGTGTTGCCATCCTTTGAGTGGCAGGGCTTGGGGCGGCGCCTGGTCCGCCGGCGCTTGGACTGTGTCTCGGAGGTTTTATTCGCATCTGGATCTTCTTTGTCGTCGCCAGATCCTTTAGGTGTATCAACCATGTACACGTCGTACGAAGAGGTAGCCGTCCAACGTCCAGTGAATGGCGGGTCTTGGCCTTGCTCTTTGTCGGCATCGTCGTCCATACCGTCGATGTCTTCGGAGCCATAGTCAAGCACGTCGGTTAAATCATCGACGGTGGCTATGAAGTGGGTGGCGGGTTGGAAGCAAAATTCCTCATCATCCGTCTCTAGCTCGAACCGGACATAGTTCGGCTGTGAGTCCTTCTCCAAGGACAGATTCTTTAAAGATTTTAGCACATCACCCAAAGGTGAGTGCTGGAAAACGTCAGCGGCGCTGAACTCGAAGATCGATAACCGATCTAGCTCGGTGTCCGCGGGCGTACACGTCTGAAACTTATAGCCGGAGACGAGTCCGAAATTCTGTTAAAGCGAATATTGCAGGGCATCGAGTCCATGTGCTGCTCCAGCGCCGCGGGCTCTGCGGCTACGGATGGCTCGATCTTCTTCGGCTCTAAGGTCGTTGCAGCTGCAAGAACCATCTTCTGGGTGTGATCTGATGACATATTTAAGTCACGTTCATTGGGATGAGGGGGAGCGATCGCCGCGGGCTCGAATCCCTCGAAGATCAAGGCTCCACGGATATCTGCGACGTAGTTCAAACTTCTGAATCCGACCTGATGGCCAGGGGCGTAGCTGTCGATCTGCTCTAGATGGCCAAGTGAGTTGGCCTGCAGTACGAAGCCGCCGAGTACGAAGATCTGTCTGGGGATGAAGATTCCTCCTTGGACAGCGTCATTATTGACGATTGAAGGGGCCATCGAACCTTTTGTCGATGGCACAGTGGAACTCTCAATGAAAGCACCAATGTCGATGTCAAAACCGGCGGATCTCGGGTAGGGGGTCCCGAGCTGTGCGTCTAGGATCGATGGTAACAGGAGACGGGGAACACGATGTTTACCCAGGTTCGGGCCCTCTCTATGGAGGTAATACCCTGCTTCCTGCTTGATTGATCTTGATGAATATGAGTATTACAAGAGTTGATCTACCACGAGATCATAATGGCTAAACCCTAAAAGTCTAGCCTATGAATATGCTAATGAGTATGTATGTTGTCCTTTCCGGATTATCCCCTTCAGTTTATATAGACACTGAGGGGATCTTGGGTTTACATGGAGTCGGTTACATGAGAAGGAATCTTCAGTCGCCAAGCTTGCCTTCCACGTCAAGTAGAGTCCAATCCGGACACGATGCAATCTTCGGCTTTCATATCTTCACAGTTCATCAGTCCGACCCATGGATAACAGGCCGGACGCCCGAGGACCCCTTAATCCTGGACTTCCTCATTGGGCTCCTAGGTGTTATTCCTGTTTTATAATCTTTGTTTTTTTTCTTCTAAGCGCCTCTATAAGCAGCTGTCATTGTAGACGTGGTGAGCCCACGCTTGTTTCAGGCGTCTCATTCCTGTTGTTAGTACATCCTGTTTTGCGGAGATTTTGCAGGTTCTCCTTCCGTGATGAAAAACTTTACAACTAACAAACATGCAGGGAGCGAATCAACCTATGGTTAAATGGTTAGAGGGACTGTGGTATTCTCAGCCCATCAGGTTCAAATCCTGATGCTCGTATTTATTTCAGGATTTTCGGCGATGCGCATTTGATGGGAGGAGATGTTTCCGTCGACAACGAGACACCTACAGTGAATTCGTAAATCTCAAGATAATATGCCGACTCAGTTTTTCGGAGATACTCATAAGGGTAAGGTGTGCGTGTGTGTGCGTTTATAGAAATGAGTGTATACACGTGTATATGAGCGTTTGTGTCTATACGGATGTTAAAAAAACATACAGGCAAGGTTCGTTACATCATGTGCCTAGCGCGAGAGCATGTGGTCTGGTCAGTGAGCACCTTATATTCTGAACAAAAAAACTAAACAAAGCTATGTAAACATTCAAGCCAAATGCAGCGAGCCAAAACAAAAAGATTTCTTTTGACGCGACACTTCAAGTGTACATACTCCCTTGTGATCTAAACTATCTTATAAAAATTTACAAAGGGGGTAAGTTAGAAGGCGTGCTTTTGATGGCTGGACCAAGAGCCTATCGACAGCTGCTATGAGTCCAACAATGATCGCCGACGGGGGTGCAGTGCAGCGGTGAATCTCTATAGAAGCAGAAGCATGCCGAGCGCCGACGACAGGCCAAACGTCAGCCTGAGAGATTGAGTATTTGACAAAAAACTATCATATTTCACGTCATCGTTCTATAGAACTATCACATTTTAAAAAGTGACCGAAAACTATAGATTAGTATTAATTTTGTGACAAAAAACTACCAACTTAAGTTGATGACCTGTTTATGACATACGGAACCCGCATGTTAAAACTGACGTGGCGGAAAAGTCAGCTCTGTTTATTTTGGCAGTTAGATTGACCGTTATTACAGATGGGTCCCATATGTCAGCATCTACCTTCTTCTTCCTCATCCTCTTTCTCTCTTAAGCATTTCAACGAACACCTGGTGTTCGTACCCGCGTGGTGAAACAGCGCATGGGCACGCCGTCGAGGACATGGAGCTCGCCCTACCGCGTCGCGGGTGGCCTTGTCTGCAAGCTTCGCGAGCGCCGTGGTGTTGGCCACCGCGAGCTCCGGCGCGCCGCGCGCGGAGTTGCCCAGGCTGCCGCACAGCCGGTCCAGTGGCGAACAGGGCGTGACGCCGGAGCTGGACGCGTCGTGGACGCCGGCCGCCGAGAAGAGGACGAGGAGGGGGAGATCGCGGAGCATAGGAGAGGAGGTGCCCATGGGCGGCGCGGGCGAGCACTGGCCTAAGGGTGCCGGAGCTGGCTTTCTTTCGCGTGGAGGAGGAGGTCTTTGGCATGAACGGACCACTCCGGCGATGGGCTGGGCGGATGCGACGGCGGAGGAGCGGCGACGCCCTGCCCGACCATGGGATGCTGCTCCAGATGGTGGTGTAGGGGAGCTCCCCGTCAATAGCCGTGGTGACGCTCGCGGCCGCGCCCATGGCCGCACCTGACATGCGTGCTCGAATAACAACACCAGTCACTCCTTTTGTCGGATGATGTATATGAAGTGTTTGTTAAAATGTCGAACAGGAAAAGAGGAGAAGAAGAAGAAGAATGACATGTGCGCCTCATCCGTCATAATGGTCAACATGACAGTCAAAATAAACAGAGTTGACGATCTTCGCCACATCCGCCCTGACAAGCTTGGCGACTGAAGACAAGGTTGGAAGACACGCCTCAATTGCGAACATTTTAGATGGCAAATTTAGTTGTATGGTACGTCAATTTCTGCAAAGAAAAAGAAAAAATTGTGGCAAAAAGGCTGAATTTGCCATCTCGTACCAATAAGTAAAGTTGCAAAAACATTTATGTGCCATCTCCTGCCATGTGACGTTCGCCCGTTATCATTTCCGTAAATAGAAACCCTTTTGGATTTTCAATTGGAGTGAAAGAATATTCAAATATCACACAAGAAATTGATTAGAAAAGAATTAATTCTTTACATCAGAATAATATAATACTAACTTAGTAGAAAAAGAAGTTTCAGCTCTTTTCAGGCTCGTTTCTAGCCAATTCTTCCGTAACTCTGGCAACTTCTGGGCTTTTTCTGCCCCGGAAGCCGTCGTTTCACGCAGCCCGCGAGAAACAGCAAATTTGAATTTGCCAGCCGGCCGGCCACCTACCGACCCTCCCGCCGTCGTGCCGCGTGCCCCATCTAGATCTAGAGGCCAGAGTCACGAACGTGATGGAAGAAGCCCGACACGCGCCTCTCCCCCACGCAACGCGTGGCCTCGGAAGAGTGACTCCGCGCGCCACCCATGCTGACGCCGCAACCCCCGACCTCCGGGGAGCTTGCGCGCGGCGCTCGCCCACTGAGCTCTCTGCACGTACGCACGTCGACGGTCAGCGCCCTCGCGTTTCCAGACACGATCACTCCGCCTATAAATCCACGCGCCCCGCCGGACGCAGATCACACAGCAAGAAGAAGAATTCAACTCCGGCACTGTTAAGCTGCACTGCACTCCTGTACCCAGTAGCCCCATCCACAGCCACGTCCGATCGATCGCCATGGCGCAGGCGGAGAGCGAGCGCATGCGCGTGGTCATGTTCCCGTGGCTGGCGCACGGCCACATCAGCCCGTACCTCGAGCTGGCCAAGCGCCTCATCGCCAGCGCCTCCGACGGCCACCACCTAGACGTCGTCGTCCACCTCGTCTCCACGCCGGCCAACCTCGCGCCCCTCGCGCACCACCAGACGGACAGGCTCAGGCTCGTGGGGCTCCACCTGCCGGCGCTCCCTGACCTCCCGCCCGCGCTGCACACCACCAAGGGCCTCCCCGCCCGCCTCATGCCCGTCCTCAAGCGCGCCTGCGACCTCGCCGCGCCGCGCTTCGGCGCGCTCCTCGACGAGCTCTGCCCGGACATCCTCGTCTACGACTTCATCCAGCCGTGGGCGCCGCTCGAGGCCGAGGCGCGCGGCGTCCCGGCGGTCCACTTCGCCACCTGCGGCGCCGCCGCCACGTCGTTCTTCATCCACTGCCTCAAGACGGACCGGGCCCCCAGCGCCTTCCCGTTCGAGAGCATCAGCCTCGGCGGCGCCGACGAGGACGTCAAGTACACGGCGCTGGTCGCCGTCCGCGAGGACAGCACCGCCCTGGTTCCCGAGCGCGACCGCCTGCCGCTCAGCCTGGAGCGCTCGTCCGGGTTCGTGGCCGTCAAGTCCTGCGCCGACATCGAGCGCAAGTACATGGACTACCTGTCCCAGCTCTTGGGCAAGGAGATCATCCCCACCGGCCCGTTGCTCGTCGACTCCGGTGGGTCGGAAGAGCAGCGCGACGGCGGGCGCATCACGCGGTGGCTCGACGGCGAGGAGCCTGGCTCCGTGGTGTTCGTCTCCTTCGGCAGCGAGTACTTCATGTCGGAGCGCCAGATGGCGCAGTTGGCGCGCGGGCTGGAGCTCAGCGGGGTGCCCTTCCTGTGGGCGGTGCGGTTCCCGAACGCAGAGGACGACGCCCGCGGCGCGGCGAGGTCCATGCCGCCGGGGTTCGCGCCCGCGCGCGGGCTGGTGGTGGAAGGGTGGGCGCCGCAGCGGCGCATCCTGTCGCACCCTTCCTGCGGCGCGTTCCTGACCCACTGCGGGTGGAGCTCGGTGCTGGAGTCGATGGCGGTGGGGGTGCCGATGGTGGCGCTGCCGCTGCACATCGACCAGCCGCTGAACGCCAACCTCGCGGTGGAGCTGGGCGCGGCGGCCGCGCGCGTGAAGCAGGAGCGGTTCGGGGAGTTCATGGCGGAGGAAGTGGCGTGGGCGGTGCGCGCGGCTGTGAAGGGGGAGGAAGGGGAGGCGGCGAGGCGCCGCGCGAGGGAGCTGCGGGAGGTGGTGGTGCGGAACAACGGCGACGGCCGGCAGATCGCGACGCTGCTGCAGAGGATGGCGCGGCTCTGCGGCAAGGGCCAGGCCGTGCCAAATTAGTGGGCCTTTTAAAATGTTTTTGGTCGAAAATGAAATGCGTCTAACAATATGTTAATGCATGTCAACAAAAATTATATCATTCGATTTGTATTTGAACATAGTTTGTAATGACATAACTTTTTGTGACATGCATGAAATTTTGTTAGTTAAATTTACGTTCTAAATTTGGCATAAAATATAATGAGAGCCAATAAACCAGGACAAAGGTAGTAGCAATTATATGTGCTTATTTCCTTAACTGGTCCACACAACTAGCCAGCAGCATTGCCTCCTCGCTTGTGAGCTTGTCGTAGATCTAGCCAAAGCGAGGTTGGCTCGTGAGCTCGTCTTAGATCTAGCCATCTGTCAGTCGGTGATGCGAGGAGAGCGAGGTTGTAGTGCTCTTTCTCCTGTGTCTGTCTTATAGTGCAGTCGGTATGAAACAATGCGAGCAAGGGCGTCGACTCGTTGTCGTAGGCTTCTTCCACCGCCATGTCATTGTCACTCACCCTCGGCGAGCTCATCAGGATGCCTATTTCTATCTACCTGCATGGCGGTCCTAGCAGTTTGCCGCAAGGCCGATTACCTCGTGCTTTTGCTTCGCCGAGAGGCTTCCACAACACTCTCGAGCTTGCGGTCATGACAGAGGTGATGCACGGAGGAGGATTGTAAGTGGACGACTGGGCATGTTTGTGATGTAGATGGTGCCGGCCGAGAACATGGTTAAATAGCCAGACCAAGCGTCTGTTCAATTTTGAACAGTTGACCAATAGATTGAATTTTTTATTTTTTATAAATATTATCTAAAAATTAAACTAGAATTACCATGCATTCCAAATATGGAGCAAGCGTTTTGGCCATGATTTATTTCCTTTCTTTGGCCGCTATAGTCACTGTTGCCCTCCGCCCGAAATTGACGGCAGATATAGCGCAACGTGAATGGTCTCGCTGTTTTGGCCACGATGATATTTGACCGTCTCTACGACTCAACAGTCAGTCCAACGACACGAAGGAGAAATGAGCCGCCGGTCCCGCTCCCCCTCGGCCTCGCCGCTGGGTGACCTAGACCTCCGCGTCCACCGTCGCTCCTCCCCGCCGGACGACGGCCGCTCCTTCCTCGCCTCCACGCCCCCGCTGGAGGACGACAACCTCCTCCGCGAGATCCTCGTCCGCCTCCCTCCGCTGCCGACCTCGCTCCCGCGCGCCGCCCTCGTCTGCAAGCGCTGGCGCCGCCTGCTCAAGGACCCCGCCTTCTTCCGCCGCTTCCGCGCGCACCACCGGCGGGCCCCGCTCCTCGGCTTCTTCGCCGGCCTGTGCCGCCCGATCTTCTTCACGCCCACGTTCGACCCACTGGATCGCATCCCCGCCGGGTGGCTCAACCGGTTCACGTCGAGCGGCGAGGGGCGCGGCCACTTCTGCGGCTGCCGCCACGGCGTCGCCCTCCTCCTCGGCCCGGAGCGGCCCGAAGCCCTAGTGTGGGACCCCATCCCCGGCCACCAGCGCCGGGTGCCTTTTCAGCCAGGGTTCCACATCAACAGGTAGGAGACCATCGTTCGGCACGCCGCGATGTTGTGCCCTGCCACCGCCGGCGATGGCGATGGCGGCGGCGATAGCCCGTTTAAGTTGGTGCTACGCTACAGCCACAATGCGATCCTGGCTTGCCTCTACGAATCGGAGTACGGTGTGTGGGGAGATGCGGTCAACACAGCCACTCCTCACGAGATTGATCCGTTAAGCCATAGCATTCTGATTGGGAATAATGCACTTTGATGGAGGATCGATCATGGTGCCCTCCTTGAGTTTGACATTGAAAGGCAGAGCCTGCGTGTGATTGAGCGGCCGACGGATGCTCAACGTACCGCGCAGTCCTTCTTCCATATCTTGCGGACAGAGGATGGCGGCCTCGGCCTTGCCATGTCTTCAGGCGCACCATTCAGCTGTGGGAGAGGAAGTCTAGCCCGGATCGTTGGGTGCGTGGAAAAAACATTGATCTATCTCAGCTCCGTTTATTGGGGCCGACGGAGAGAACATTGGTAGTGCCCATACACTACTAGAAAAAAGGCTACTAGTAGCGTTGGTAAAATAGTTACTAGCAGCATGGGTACCCGCATTACAACTAATAATTAGTAGTAGCGCGGGTAGACCCACGTCACTACTAACTTTGCTATTACAGAACCGTGCTACTACTAACAAAGTAGTAGTAGCGTGCTTATAATACCAACGCTAGATACTAGTAGTGCTTAATTTGTTCCCACGCTACTACTAACTATGTAGGATTAAAACAAATAAAATCAACCAATTCCATTTTATGCATACAATTTTAAGAAACAATAGTGATGGAAAAATGTCACTATGACACACTTGCCATATTCCTTATTCCTGATTCTACTATCACACAGTTGCCATATGTGCTACCACACAGTTTCTCATTCTACATTTCCTCACTCCAATAGTAAGAAAAATGAAAAGGAAAAATAGAGCTAGTCTGCCGTTGAAATGTCCTTATTCCTGAGTAATATTCAATGGAACGGTGCAATTACACTACAATCTCATGGATTCACTTTGCCGCTTCAACATCTCATTATCCTGCAGCGGTAGAAATGAGCATCAGCAAGGCATATAGATATAATGAATAAATGGAGAGGAAGCATAATCTCAGACGATACAGGAGAAAAGGACCAAGATTCTGATACAATGCGAATATGCACGGTAAGTACACATATATTTCAGTTACAAAAAATATTCAATTAAAAAGTGACAAATAACAATAGTTTTAAATAGCCGGCTATAGCCTCGCTATAGCTCCGCTATAGCTGTTTGAGGGTGTTGCCGCTAAATGATTTCATGTACAATTTGCCGGTATAGCTCCGCTATAGCCCACTATAGCCCAGCTATAGCTGTTTTTAAGGGTCGCCGCTACATGCCATAACCCATTATTTAAAACATTGCAAATAACTGAATGAAACTCAGACTATATATTTCAGTTACAAAAAATATTTCAGCTTAGGAATGCACTGTATAAATCAGACTAAATAGATAACACTACCGAAGCTTAAATTTTAAATGTGCAGTTTAAGTATGAGCACCTACCAACTGAATATAGCTAGCTAGCATAAATGTCAATTGGCACATGATTTTTCTTGGTGCATTTGCACTAGGAAACTAGTCCTAACATATCAATATTTTGATCAGCATTATCCTACAGACCCATCACTCAAGTGCATAACTAACAGTAGTAACCATCAACAGTACAAACGTATGTAATAACATTACTAACTCAAAGAAGATGCTAGGGGTTCATTAAGAATGCTAAATATCTCTAAGTTACCAAAGCTAGTGAGAATGGTCTCGAATTCGTAAACCCACTTCATTTATCTTGTTCCGACTTGTGAATGGCGACTGAATTTGTTTTAGACAGTAAGTAAGGTTGGTAATGGTGCAGCAGAGTGGCAGGATTCAGATACTATTGTAGAAAGAATGGTGGTGGTAATGCAGGAACAGAAGGCGGCACATCTCTAGGAGGAAGCTTAGAGGCACAAAAGTCAATAGGACAATTCCGTCGAGGAATCTGGGCTCTAGGGGTGACTACGTTCAGTTCAGGCAACTTCATCATCCAAGATGACATGTACGGGCACAACTCCCAACCCGCCGCCTCACCTAGGAGGAGAAGCCAAGAGCGCAGAGAGAATCAACACCCAGGCAGAACAGAGTAAGTCGAGAAGAGAGCACCCACCTCCGTTCCCGGCGACGGCGTCGATGCGCCACCCTGAGGCGGCGGCCGCCGATCTCCCAATGCATCTGGCAAAGGAAAATGCGACAGACGACCAGGGCGGACTCGCCGCGTGCCGGCGCACGGAGGGGCCGCTGGCAACGGACGTGCAGCTCATGCAGGCGAGCGCCATGGGCCCTCCCTTGGTCGCTCGGTGGCCGTCTATGTCCCTGCCATAACCACCAACTAGCAGCAGTAGCAATCCATCAGACCAGCGACCAAATACGAAATAGAACTGGGGTCAACCTCTAGATCACCTGCAGAGTGCTCAGAACTGTTCCCTCCTTTACCTGAACCCAAATGCACCATCAATCATATTTCCAAGATCCATAAAAACATAAGTAGGTCTGACTTATGAACCCATGGCAATCTGACTTATGATGTTCAATTTTCCATATCAAATGGATAAGTTCGGTCTTCGAACAAAAAAAGCATAAGTTTCAGAAGAATCGAATATATATAGCATTAGTTACATACTAGGTTCTTTTGGTGTCATGCCACGACTGAATAAAAGAAAATGTTTCTTTAACCCAAGAAAATGTCAGAATTTCGATGGCACGTGTCTACAGACTAGTTATGCGCTGGGGTGTTCTTCTCATGTCAGGAAATAGCATAATTGTGTAGTATGGTTTTTCTGAATCAAGATGTGATTGATCTCTGAATCAAGGTATACACAAATTGGCAATACTTATGCTAGAAGAAACCAGTAAATTTAAGAACATTAAGATCACTACTTTTTTGCAGATTGGAAAGTACTCCCTCTGTAAAGAAATATAAGAGCATTTAGATCACTACTTCAGTGATCTAAACGCTCTTATATTTCTTTACGGAGGGAGTACTAATTTTTTTATCTAATTTAAGCTAATTAACTCACATATTCACACTACAGTAAGCATTCTAGTATCTGGGTTTACACTTCATGCTAAAAATTATCTACCTTTCTTTGAACAACACCAAATTTGTCTACCTATGTCGAGAAATAGGTACAGATAGCGCCAAATTTATACAGAAACTTAAATTACCGACAGCTGAACCAAACCCCGTGTCATTCACATGTATCACATCATTCTCTACTCTTTTCTACTAACATGCACATATTTAACTAATTCATTGGGCATGGCACATCATACTCTTCTCACGGCGCATTACACGGTTTTCTTGTAATAACCCTATTATCTGAGATAAACATCTAAGATCATACTATGTGCACTTGACATTACCTAAGCTCTCCTAGAACTGCATTCTCTATGTCTACATATGCTACAAACATTGCCAAATTTGTACTGAAACATTTTTCTGTCTGTGAATGCTGAAACTCAAATTCAAGAGTCCAATTATCTTTCGGATTATTGAAATGTTGTCGAGGGGGCTCTACCGGTTCATATATAGGTTATAGTACTTGTTTCTCTGTTTGTTACCTAAATTGTTGCCAATAGTTTGTGATATGATTGTTGAACCCGGCGAAATCTAGAACAAAACCGTTTTCGTTTCTATGCACATACAATATATGGATGGTTAAGTTCAGAAATGCTATTTGAGTAATTTGATTTGCACATTTCCCTTTTGTTGTCTTCGTTACAATATTTTCTCTCTCTACAAGTTAGTGTTCATGTCTGTTGATCTTACCAGTAATCCTATATCCGCATTTACGACGTGCATCTATATCTTTCCTTATTGAATTAATATGCAAGTTTCATTAAGGTTTGAATCCTTTGCTGGAGAGTCCTCCTACTAGAATCAGAAATAAATATTGCTTTTCTCCTATTTTCTGTAATTAAGGCCATATCTATTTGAATCGTAGTAGTCATGTTCTTCCTTGTCACTGTTTGATTACTGTCATAATTTGATTTTGTGTGTTTCATGTAATTTGGAACAAAATCAATTGAAAACAGTTATAGTCCTCTAGACAACATAATGATAGGCTGGAAGCATCCTTCACTACTGTGCAAAATGGAGCATTACTATACTGTTTTGCATATATATATTTTTCATCAAATTTGTAGTAGATGTGCGTTTGCTTATTCCTATAGAACATTGTATCTTATGTTAGTAACTGGCTCAAGGTATACATGACTACATTGCCATCTTGAACTAAAACCAGGACAATAATTATGGAATGGAGGGAGTACCTTTTATTTTAATTTTTGTCAGTTTATTTTGTCTTTTGTTTGTAGGTAATGTGGCTGATGGGGATGATGATGGGCCTGAAATGTTAAACAATGAAATAAATGTTCATGAGTGGTCTCTTGTTACTGCTAGCATGATGTGTCCCTTGATGAGGTGATGTATATTTACCTTGTTCTATATATATAATTTCTGTTATCTAAGGCATCTGACTATTGTGATAAGTATGTAATATTAACTGTAAATTTTGTTTACCATGATTATTATGTGTTTTCTTGTACAATATTGTAGTTCCACCGATTAAAAAATTTCTAGTATCAGGCAGTTTTTCATGTCTCCTCTTTTCACGTTAGTTTTATAACCGATACTCGCATACTGCTAGTGATTAACCTGTGAACAATTAATTCTGGAATAAGGTCCCTAAACGTGGTACTGAACTTTTATGTCTTGTATATACTTGCTGAGAATCTTTGCAGTAATCAGTACGGAAAGTTCAAATTGACCGATGAGATCATTTCCTTTACAGGCATCTACCCATCTTCTAAGTTTGAAGCAATGACATCCCGGTGCAGTTTCCTCCCCCTTTGAAGAAATTGACCGATGAAGTACCGATGTGTTCCATTGTGCATGCGAACATCTTCCACTTGTCAGCTTCAAAGTAGAGGAGCAGAAATAAATGATCTAGTTATCGAGTGGTCTTAGTTTTAGAGATGCATGATAACCTGAATCTGGGATTTGTTGAACCAACTGTTTGATTTTACTAGTGCCTATCTTGAATGCTATTTTGTGTGAGTGTCATCTTGGGCTCATGTTCTATCTTCATTTCCCATCAGTCATCCTGCATTTTTCATTTCCTTGTTTGAAGCAAGTAACAGCTGTGTGCAACATCTGCTTGGGGTAATCCCTCCTCAGATGCGGTACATTATATCTTTTTTGATTCGATTTAGCAGTGAATCGCTCGCCGCGGTCTGCAATTTTCGGAGTTTGGCTCGTGGAATGGAATGACAACGGTGCATGGTGTTTCCGCTGTTATGAGGTGCATGCTGTCAGCTGCCAGTTTTATGACACAATGAATCATACCCGTTCCCTCGCGTCGCCCTCTCGAGGGCGACTCGGGGGCGACCAATCCTCCCGTCCGCCTCCTCCCCTTCCCTGTTCCTGTCCTCGCCGCCGCCGGAGACGGGCGCCGGGTCCCCCGCGCGGCCGCCGATGGCGACGCCGCTCGGGCTCGGGCCTAGGGTTTGAGGCGGCGGCCTCTTCTGGTGAGGGCGGCGTTGTCCTGGCGGCGGGCGGCGCTCGCCGGAGTAGAGGGCCGCGTCTACTCGGCCGCGCGGGCGGCGAGTTGGCGGTGGACGCGGGCGCCGCGTGGAGGGATCCCCTGCTGCTCTTCTTCGCCAGATCTGAAGACGGCGCCACCGTGCTGCTGCTTCCTCCTTGTCAGTCCGGCCGGATCCGGTGGCGGACTGCGCGGATGTGGGGTTGGGAGCTCTGGATTGGAGTAATTTCTTGGTCGGCTGCAGCGGCCACGACGCCGGCGGCGCTCCAGGCGCTGTTTCCTTCTTGAAGGCGGCTTCGAGATCCAGCTCAATCCCCCTCGCCTCCCCCTGCACCCGGGTGAAAACCCACAACTTTGGTTGGGCGGCGGCGGTGCCCGGCTCCGTCACCTTCTTGAAGGCGCCGCTTTGGGTCCGCGGGGAGGTGGGACAGCTGCAGCGCGTTCTTGGCGTTTCTGATGGCGGCGGTTCCTTCTTTAGTGGTGTCGCTTCGCCATGGCGGTCGGCTGGTCCGGCTCTCGTGGTGATTGTGGTGCTCAACTCTTCGCCGTGTCTTCCTGGGGTGCTCCCGTCCCATTCAGAGAGGCTGGAGGTGGAGCGGCTTCATCTTGCACGGAGCTTCGGTGGAGATGTCAAGTCATGCCTGACCGACAGGTGCTACGCTTTGTCATGCCTGGTCGGCAGGTACTACGCATGACAGCTCTTCCAAAGACTTCAAGTTGTGTCGGCTGATGGTACTTGGCAGCATGGTGCTGAGGTGTATCAGTGGCGACCGTGACGTGCTCAGCTGTTTGCGCGCAGGGAGGAGGTGCCGTTGGGCGCCGTGGTGGCGTCGACGATAGCTGGATCGAGCAAGGTTGATGCATCAGTACAATTCTGAAGATGGAGCGGTGGCAGTTGGCGGCGGCGGCCTCTGAATGTACACCGGATCGGTGAGACCCATGCCCGACAGGCGTCCTGGATGGGATCTCAGGTCTTAAATGTTAGGTTTGGCTGCGATGTCTGTTTGGTATTAAGCCCAGACTATCTGCGCCCCTTCATCAACTGGATAGAGGTGCTTAGACGGCGGCTTTAGTCTTACTGTTGTATTACTTTGTAAGGTCTTATGAGAATAATTAATAAAGTGGCTGTATGCATCGCCCAGATGCAGAGGCCGGGGGTCATCCTCCTTTTTTAAATTTTTTTTTAAAAAAAATCAGTGAAGCATCACTTCGGCATAAATAACTCACCTGATTCTAAAACAGCTCACCATCTTGGGCTGAAAATGGCAACGGTTTTTCTAAGCATTTTTCTGTGTGAGCGGCCTCTCAACCATGGGTGATCTCACATATATGGGTCAAAACCAGTAGTCGCGTGAGCGCGCATTTAGCTTACTCCATCGGATCCAAATTAATTGACAAACACTTAGTGTAACTTTGTACTGTAGTTTTCTCTTGTCCTCTCATCCAAAGGGACCATGTTAGATGCCAGCATGTTGGTCCAAGTCTTTCTTCTAGGCGTCATGAGACTAAACGTTCATTCTTTTTTGGGAACCTCTTCCTGTCTACACGCCGGCCGAATCTTTCGGCCGGTCACTTCCTCGCGCGAGGCGTTGATGCATGGGACCCTTTAGCAGCTTTTTTTACGCGACCCACTTCCTTCACGCGGATAATCGGTGAGCGGGCGGCGCCATGGCTGGCAAGTGCGGTGAGGACGGGGCGGCGCTGCTCTTAGGTCGGCGAGCTCATAAGGCATGGCCGCACTCATCGGGGGCCAAGCACCGGCGCTACTATAATAGGGGGCATCACCT
>NC_041382.1:72523522-72546914 GCF_002162155.2 Triticum dicoccoides | reverse complement strand
GGCATGGCTCACGAGCTTAAGGTGGACGTTGAGATGAGAGCACCAAGGGAGACACCCCCTGATGTTGCAACTGGCATTCTGGAAAGCTAGAACCGATGCGGCGAAAAGCTTCAACCAACGGCGGCAGATGCTGAAACCAACCACTGCCACAACAAAAAGCTACATCCGGTATCGCACAAAGCTTCAACAGGGGTTGGAAAAAGCTTCAAGCACTAAATTCCGATGCTATTGCTTGGCTACTGCCAACAGGGAAAAAGCTTCAACCGGTGTTGCAAAAAGCTTCAACCGTGGATAATAAAGATTCAACTGTAGTGGATTTAGCTACCACCGGCAAAGTTTTTTGCTACATCCAGCAGACGGAGTTGTGACCTCACGACGGCGGCGGCATTGATTTTGCTGCAACCGGCTGTCATTCTTGTTACAACCGGTGATGTTTTTCTACGTCCGTTCAAACGACGATGACTGACTGGGTGCTTGTAGTGCATGTCGTCGGTCGTGCTACTACGGCGACTGGCACTAGAGCTACAACCGGCGACAAGCACCGAAGCTGCGATCGGCGACTAGCGCCACCAGAGACATGGCCCGCAACGAGGGCACATGTTTGCTAGGGAGAAACGCAAGAGGCGACAACGGCGACCGATGCAGACGACGGCGACCGGCAGCGAGGGCAACGATAGGGGAGACGCGCGGGGGAGGTGCTTTAATTTGAGGTTCGCGTTTCGTCGTCCATGGCGGCGCGGGCAACGAAAGGGGAGACGCGCGGGGAGGTGCTTTGAGTCTCGCGTGTCATTGTCCATGGCTGCGCGTTGGGAAATTTTTTTCTATTAAGAAGAAAGACGTGGGAGGAAGAGGCAATCGTGCAGCACCTGAGCAGTAGATCGTACAACGCTGGTTCGACCGGTCCAAATTTGGGTCGGCGCAGATCACGCCCTTCTTTTTTTGAGAGGTATAAGACTGAACTTTCATACTACCTCCACCAATTTGACTTATCTTCTTGTGCAGAAATTCATTTGGGCCAAATCCACTTTGTGCCATATATAGGTCAAAAGGCCCATATAAATTCCAACACCCTCTCGCCGCCGCCTTTCTGCCTTTCTTCCGGATTTCACAAATCCATCTTGCCTTTGCACCGCCGCCGCTCCGTCTGCCTTTCTTCTTGATTTCTCCAGCCGATCTGGTGGCTAATGTCAGTCTCTACCTCAACTTTTTCAAAGGCAGCAAACTAGATCCTTCGCTGGTATAGTAGATCAACAGCTTTTGGTGTTTTTCTATCGGCAAGAGCCTCCGTACCGCCATGCCATCTGAAGATTCTTCTACGTAGACAATTTAGAGGCCGACAGTATTTTGGCGCAGGTGTGCATCTCCACTTTTGATTCATGTTTTGCAGTAATCCGATACCTCAGCCTAATATCCATTCTCCTTTCTTTTGAGAGTCAGGTGACAGTATGAGTCGCCGGTATTTGAATTTGATAGTGCACGACTTCAGCAGTCGCATCTATTCTCTCTGCCGCATTGACGTCCGCAAGCACCTCTTCTAGGAAAACTCAGAGATGGCACGACGAGCAGCACAACCTGCCATGGAGAAGAAGAGTAAACAAGGAGAGTTGTCAGCGATGGGCGGCTGCAAAAGATTGCCTCCGCCCGCGATCAATTTCCAAGCATCGCCCAGTATTCAAAACAAGACGGCGGCGTACTTGTTCTCTATACTGGGAGGGGAGAGCAACATCCTTTACTCTGACAACAACTGCCAGACCGCGCTCTGTAACCTTGACCTGAACACCATCGATCCCTTCGCTCCTCCCAGTTCACGGAAGAGCTGGAATGTCATCAGTCTCCCCATAACCTCTCCCACAAAACCTCTGTCACTGTACGTCCTGAACCTCTCCCCCGATGCCAAACCCGGTTGCTGCTTCGAGGTCCTCTCGCGCCGCGAGGATGAACGGGCTCTTCCCAAGGAGTGGAGCTGGGAAATCCTGCCGCCGCCGCCATTTTTCCGCGATCCAAAAACAGCCCCCGACTTGTATTCTTATGCCGTGGTCAGCGGTTCCACCATATGCATTTCATCTCTGGAGCAGGCCATAGGCACCTACACCTTTGACACGGCGAGCAAGAAATGGAGCCAGGCCACGCACTGGGCACTGCCCTTCTTTGGCAGCGCTGAGCATGTCCCCGAGCTCGGCCTCTGGTTCGGGCTCTCAGCCCGCAACCCCTTCTCCAGCCTATGTGCTCTCGATCTCTCAGCAATGGACCCAGGGCAGCCACCAAAGCTGCAGCATACTTGGGATTATATCGATCTACCCGAGGAAGAGCCGTGGTCACCGTCCCAGCTGTACCTCTTCAGCCTTGGCTCAGGCAAGTTTTGTGTCGCCGCCTTCTTCGGCACCCAGTTGGGCACCTGTGGTATGTCGGCGTACGATTCAGACTATGAAGCCACGTTTCGCAGGGAGTGTGCCGTCTTCACCGGCATGGAGGTGAAGCACATAAATGATGGCGAGGGCCCTCTCCAGTTTATCAAGCACATGTCCAAGCGTTTCAGCGTCGGAGACCGTAACATCGAGTGTGTGCTGTGAATAAGTATTTGTGAATCTCTGGTGATGAATTATATATTTTTTAAACAAGAAATTAATTATTAGCTTTGTATAAGAAGATGTTAAATGGATTATTATCTCATACAAATATATGTACCGTCTATAACTGTAGATAGCAAAGTAGATGCAGGAGGTATTCATTCACTTATTCACACAAGACAAATTGGCAGCCAATTGCATTTTTATTTCAAGAATTTGAATTTCAAGGCAAATTTGGCATGGACCACGTAACTGACAAAAAGTTTGGGTAACTCATTATGTTTCAAAACCAATTTTCATTCAAATAGAAGAAACAGAGAAAATTGTTTGAGGGATAGCCTTAACATCATAATTGCATTAGTTCCTCATGAGTATTTTCATTGAAGCAACTTGTTCTAGAAAGTTCCCGAAAAAAAACTTGTTCTAGAAAGAAATATATCTTACTTTCGATTTAAGTCCATGAAAACATCTGTGTCAAATGATCTATTAGAGCAATTCTAATAATAGGAGTCGCGAGATATGATAGGCGTATGGACCCAAACCACATTCGGAAGTGCTCTGGCTCTCGACTCCTCTAACTCTGTGTCCGGGGCTGAGCCGAACCTTCAACTCTTGGAGTTGCTTGAGAGAGGTTGGCAAAATTTACAGTGTAAAATTTGAGAAGTCAAGAAGCTGGGAAATTTGAGATCCTTTGAAACTAAGAAGCGATAATTGAGATAATTCTACAAACTGATATGGCAAATTTTGATTAAAAATAGGGAGAGAAGGGGCCAACTAAGTGATATTCAAGGGTGAGAGAACTATCAGTGGTCATGCATGCTCGCGCTTCATCCTGATTATTATCCATTGAGCAACCATCAACAACCTCTTCGTCATTGGTGACGACGATGAATCATTGAAAAAAAAACTCCTCTACCATCGACGTCTTCTACAAAAAATTGTGAATCTATGTAATCTACACAATTCTACGAGGAATTAAACTTGTAAACATGAATAAAATTGGGGAAAATATACCTTGGATTAAGTTGTCGAACACATTGAGGTCGGAGTATAAAATTGGGGTCAAGATGTGGCACAATCGACACGGGAGATGGAGTTGTCTATGATGGGTGTTCACACTGTTCTCCTCGGCAAAGCCGACCTTCCCACAGGAACCCGTGATTGCACCACCGCGCCTTGGAGAAGCGGTGCGCCGCCACATCAATGTGCCTTCTCACACCGTGCAGTACCGTGGGAAGATGAGAGAGGGCCCCACCACCACTGATTCCTACCGAGCTTCGCCCGGCAGCGGCGAGGGAAGGAGGGAGGGGGCTGGGACGAGTCGGGGCGGTGGCTAGGGTTCGTCCACTTGGTCGCTCGTGGGAGCGATGCGAGAGGGGCTCGGCGTATTTTGTATGGTGTATTATTGTCTGTGTTTTCTTGAAACTCGTGCAATCCACCAAACAATATGTCACTCTAAATATGTCTCGGCATATACTTGCTCCCTCCAAATTTATCAGACCCTTTGTATTTTTGGCAAAATTTTGACCACAAAAACTAACTAATAAAACATGAGTTCTATAATACCCGTGGAAACTTCTTTCGTGTACAAATCCAAAGGCATATGATTTAGGTCAAATTTAGGGTCAAAATTTGACCCAAAATACAAGAGGGCCATTTAAACTGAAATGGAGAAAGTACACACTACTTATCTCAAGGTACACATGCTACCAAAAGTACCAAACGCACCATCAAAGTACTCATACATCCCATAACAATGTAGTGCAATACATTATAAAAAAAGATCCAAGTCATACAAAGATGCTTAGTTCTCTTCCTAAAAAAAATCCATCGGCCTTGAGGAGCTTCAAAATGATTCAGAGGACGTGATGGATGCCAAATTTTTCAAAGGTGCAACGTTTAGACATGTGTTTGATCATCCGGACAGCACCCTCACTGTTGTTGCAGTGGCGCACCTCCAGGCCAGTGAGCACAGCAGTCTCATCTTCGACATCTTCTTGCACATATTTGGAGCTGAAGGTCTTGAAGAAGGATACGACACAGAACTTACCCGAGCCCAGGTTAACCAGGTGGCTCTTGTATGGAGTCTCATCAAACAGGTGGAGATAATCCCAAGAATGCCGCAAATCAGGCGGCGACTCAAAATCCATGGCATTGGCAAGGAGGTCCAGAGCACACAAGTTGTGGGGACTGCTAGGAGGAGACACTAGTGCAGAACCGGGCAATAGCACCGGTTCGTAAGGCCCTTTAGTGCCGGTTCCATAACTGGCACTAAAGTGTGGGCACTAAAGCCCCCTCCCCTTTAGTATCGGTTCAACACGAACCGATTCTAAAGGGAAACCACGTGGCACAAGCCAGCTCCGGGGGGCGGGAGCCCTTTAGTACCGGTTGGTAACACCAACCGGTACTAAATGTTTGTGGGTTTTTGTTTTATTTTGTATTTTTCAATTAAATTTGTGTTATCAATTTAATTTAGAATTGTTTTACGTTATAATGAGTTGTAGTCGTCGTCATCATCATCATCATCATCATCATCATCATCGCATATTAATAAATAAATAAACTCTAGCTAGCTAAAAATCATCGTAGTCGTCTAATTACCACTATTTAATCATCATAGTCATTACCGCTAGCTATCTAATCATCACCAACACTGGCTAGCTTAAAAAGGAAACATTCATTTTGTAACAGAAGCAAAGATATCATCGAGTTCAACATAATCATCACCAACATCGAAGTTCAGGACACAGACATGAGACACTAATTAAGAGCATGAACTAGTGCTGCTCCCTCTCAGGTAGAATAGCATAGAACATGTATAGCTCTCCTGATTCATCATACTGGAGCATGCAGATGAATCTGTCTCCTAATCTTGGGTTGCGCTTCTCCTTGCTACCCCCTAGTACTTCTCTGTGATCGTTAACAATTTTGCTCCAATCTTTCACTATTAAGCATTCTTCGCTTTCAGAAATCCTGAATGCACTCATGTGCAATGTAGGATATCTTGACCGTAAGCTAACCATTGACATGTCACCTTTAGTCTCGATCCACTGAGGCACAACTGTCATCGGAAGTCCTTGTTGAAGAACATCGTATAGTAATTAATATACTAAGCAATGAAAGTTTAGCTTCAAAAATAATGTATGCAAAAGATGCACTAATTAAGGACAAATAGTTTAAATCTTACCATCTTTCGATTATAGATGTGACCGTAGTTCAATACGATCACCATTGGTCGCACGTTTTGAGTACTAACATTTCTAAGTTCCGGAATTTTTTTTTGTCTTGACAGTATTAAGATCCTCAAGCCATAAAACATAATGACTTATCTCCTCGCAGTTTAGTTGAGCCTCGGGGCAGTAGTAGGTCTTGTCTACCAAGCGCCGGACATGTTTGCTTGAACCGAAATAAGCTGACAATACAAATTAGTTGTCAACTATTTTTGAATAAACTGTATCAAAGACATAAACATATGCATGCATGGTTGAGAAAAACTCACATAATGGTAGAACTGGAGGCGTTTGCACATCGACCCAGATGTCTATATTACCTTCAATATCATCTTCCGGACGAATATCAAGGGTGACAACCATACCAGGCTCAAATGCATAAGCCTTGCATAGTGCTTGCCAAGTTTTGCATTCAAAATGGGTGTATGTGTCTCCATTATATAATTTGACGTTGAAAGTATACCCATGCTCCGTCTTCAAGTAAACTCTCTTTACCTCCATATCATCTATAGCACTAAAACCTATCTTATCCAAGACAAAAATTCTTGCATGGCAGGGGATGCGCTAGTAGAATAGTAAAAATTTAAAATTATAAGTTGAAGCAAATGAAGCATAAGTTTTGCATTCAAATAATAATTGACAAAGTGACTTACTGTATCAACTTCGAATGTCTCATCCAGCTTGATGCTGAAGCGCCTACCATCAACAAGGAAATTTCTGTCGCACAAGCCACGCTGGTCTTCACAGTGTTCGCACATAATGAAATCCTTTTCGTCGTCAGATGACATTTCCTATGTTCATATAAGTGAAACATTAAACACCTATTACTATCTAACATTAATTAATATCTAGCCAAATATATATTCATCTAACATTTGACATTAATATATCTAACTATATTCATCTCTAACAATTGACATTACTATATATTTAATTTTTCTATCTAATTCACTAACATTCGACATTAATCTAACATTTATATAAACTCAAAATATATAAAAATAAACAGAAAGACTCATTAACAAATAACATTTTAATTAGATTATCAAATCTCAGATACCTAAATTTTCTTACTAAAAATAAACTAGTTATATTAATTATTGAACTAGTTCAAATCTCATATACCTAAATAAACTAGTTATATTAATTATTGAACTAGTTCAAATCTCATATACCTAAATAAACTAGTTTGACAATTTTCTTACTAAAAATAAACTAGTTATATTAATTATTGAACTAGTTCAAATCTCATATACCTAAATAAAACTAGTTCGATAATTTTTTTTACTAAAAATAAACTAGTTGTATTAATTATTCAACTAGTTCAAATCTCTAGTTCGACAATTTTCTATTTAGCTAATTCATCTAACATTCGACATTAATCAAACATTCGATCATCTAATTAACTTTTCTAAAAAACAGAAAATAAGTAAAAAAAATGTGTGTGTGTATGTGTGTGTCTATGTGTGTGTGTGTGTAGTGTGTACGTATATATGCATGTGTGTGTATGTGTGTATGTGTGCGGCCCCGTACGCCGCCGCCCCGTACGTACGAGCGGGGGCGCCGGCGTACGAGGCAGGGGCGGCGGCGTACGTACGGGCGGGGGCGCCGCCGTACGGGCTGGGTGCGACGACGATGGACGGCGGCGCGGCGGGTATACGCGAGAGCGAGAGACGTACGGGACCGCGGCGGGACGACGACGGACGGCGGCGCGAGACGGCGACGACGACGGGCGGCGGTGGGGACAGCGACGACGACGACGAACGACGGGCGACGGGCGGCGAGGACGGGTTCGAACGGCGCGCGAGAGGTTGGAGACGAAAGAAGTGGGGAGATCTAACTGAATTTTCATAAGTGTTGTATACATAGGAGAGGCCTTTAGTACCGGTTGGAGCCACCAACCGGTACTAAAGGCCAACTTTGGCCAGGCCAAGAGGTGGGAAGAGCAGGCCTTTAGTACCGGTTGGTGGTTCCAACTGGTACTAAAGGGTGGCCTTTAGTACCGGTTGGAGCCACCAATCGGTACTAAAGGCCTCGCTCTGCCACCCCAAACTTTAGTCCCACCTCGCCGGGCGAAAGGCAGCCGCACTGGTTTATAAACCCAGCCGCGGCTACCTCTTCGAACTCCTCTATATAGCAGGCTTCGTGTCCTAATTAATTAGGGCGCGCTGCCCTGTGAGCCTGCTGGCCCTTCTGGGCCTGCATTTGCACACCCTAGGTCTGGCAGGTTCACTGGGCAGCGCGCCAACAAATTTTTATATAGTTTTTTGTTTTCTGCATTATTTATTTTCTTTTATTTATTTTGAGTAGTTTTTTATATAGTTTTTTCTTTTCTGCATTATTTATTTTCTTCTATTTATTTTTGAGTAATTTTTTTGTATAGTTTTTTTTATTTTCTACATTATTTCTTTTCTTCTATTTATTTTCTTCTAGAAATTGAATGCTGCATACTGAACAATTAGGTAAATGATCGAAAAACAACAAATGATGTCAGAACATGTTGGAAATTGATGACGTCGCTTTGAATGCTGCATACTGAACACAAAAGAAGTCCGGAGTTCAAATAAGTTTAAAAAACATTGAAGTGGCCGTGTAACAGATGAGTTCTCGTCCGAAACCCTGATACTCCGAAAGAGTATGTCCAGTTTGTACACGAAGTGCGTCCAATTTTTGCCGTGACCCTCTCTACTCTTTCGCGCATGCTATGCGGGTGATATGATGATACCATGCCAAGTTTCAACATTTTCAGGATTCATTTTGTAGTGATTTTCAATTTTACGGTCATTTAGCTCTCTAAAACAATTAGGTAAATGACCGAAAAACAACAAATAATGTCAGAACATGTTGGAAATTGATGACGTCGCTTTGAATGCTGCATACTGAACACAAAAAAGTCCGAAGTTCAAATAAGTTTAAAAAACATTGAAGTGGCCGTGTAACAGATGAGTTCTCATCCGAAACCCTGATACTCCGAAAGAGTATGTCCAGTTTGTACACGAAGTGCGTCCAGTTTTTGCCGTGACCCTCTCTACTCTTTCACGCATGCTATGCGGGTGATATGATGATACCATGCAAAGTTTCAACATTTGCAGGATTCATTTTGTAGTGATTTTCAATTTCACGGTCATTTAGCTCTCTAAAACAATTAGGTAAATGACCAAAAAATAACAAATGATGTCAGAACATGTTGGAAATGGATGACGTCGCTTTGAATGCTGCATACTGAACACAAAAGAAGTCCGGAGTTCAAATAAGTTTAAAAAACATTGAAGTGGCCGTGTAACAGATGAGTTCTCGTCTGAAACCCTGATACTCCGAAAGAGTATATCCAGTTTGTACACAAAGTGCGTCCAGTTTTTGCCGTGACCCTCTCTACTCTTTCGCGCATGCTATGCGAGTGATATGATGATACCATGCCAAGTTTCAACATTTTCAGAATTCATTTTATAGTGATTTTCAATTTCACGGTCATTTAGCTCTCTAAACAATTAGGTAAATGACCGAAAAACAAAAAATGATGTCACAACATGTTGGAAATTGATAAGGTCGCTTTGAATGCTGCATACTGAACACAAAAGAAGTCCGGAGTTCAAATAAGTTATTAAAAATAAAAAAGTGGTACAATGCTGGTTAATTTGCTTCAAGCCATTCGGAATAGTGTAGACTGCACTGCACATAGCTCAGTGCAATCTATGCTATTCCGCAAGGCTTGAAGCTAATCAACATGTAGGTGAGCATTGCAACTCTTCGTCATTGTCTGTGCACTCACGGCTTATAAACCGCTCATACCGCCTCTCTCTTGACGAGGTGGGACTAAAAATCAGCTTACAAAGAAACTCTAGTACCGGGTCATGGCATGAACCGGTACTAAAGGTCTTCGTGGGGGGTCCCAGACTGACCATAGCCTGACACAGCCTCATTAGTACCGGTTCGTGACATGAACCGGTACTAAAGGTTACCCACGAACCGGTACTAATGATGCCCGCCCGTCTAGCCGTTGGAACTGGCATTAATGGTCACATTAGTGCCGGCTTAAATTTAAACCGGCACTAATGTGCTTCACATTTGAGCCTTTTTCTACTAGTGAGAGAGGGCGAACCAAAGCTTGAGCTTGGGGACATACTCCGCTTTGCCACAGAAGGGCAGCGCCCAGTTCCCAACCCGTGACCACTTACGGCTAACCATATCAAAGGTATAGGTGCCTATACCATCTTCAGATACGCACATGGTCGAACTGTCAAGCAACATGGAAGAACAGTTCATGGCGGCTCTACAATTTGAAGGGTCGTCTACGAATGGTGGCACAGGCAGATTTCGCCATACCCAATCCAAATTGTAATGGGAAGGCACCGACACCAGGGGTCGGGAGGAATCATTATTGCCTAAGTAGGTCAGGTACTCAAAAGTACTGCTACCAGGAACCAGATCCAGGACATAGAGGCACTGGGAATCTTTAGATTTTAATGGATCGGGATTGGGTATCAAGAAACAGATGCAATTGGGTCCCTTACCATTTCGCATAGGGGGCGTGGTCACAACTGACTTGAAGTCGGTGTCTAAGAGGTTTGTACGACCAAAGGAGTCACCGATCATGATGGAGTTTTCTCTAAATAGAGTGACGAAATTAGATGCTTTGAAATTGACTGCTGGCTTGGGATGATCTTTCCTGGACTCTTCTACCATTGATAGTTTGTCCCTCTTCTCGTGCTTGGCTTTTGCCTCTTCTGCTGCTTGCACTTGCGCTGCGATTTCTGCTGTTTCGTAGAAAAGGGGTCGGATGTCCATGCGGTACAGAGAATATATGCTGCTCCTCAGATCCCGCATTATCAGATTCACAAACCGGCGATGCATTTCGTCCTCTCCAAGAATTAATCACTCGAATCCTCACGGTCTGGTGGACTGATTTTCTAGAGAAAGAGGAAATGAAGCGATTGTTATTTCATGTTGGAGCTGTGCCAATTATTATTGAGAATCAATCAGATAACACGCAGTATGTGTAGACCGATCGAAAAATACACACCTGTGGCAAATTCCCGCTTGCCTCCAATTCCTGACTATTGGACTATATGCACGTGAATGTGAATCAAACAAAACAAATCACATGAGAAGGCTCCGTGACCGCCGAGCTTGGAGACGAACACCAGCAGACAGGTTAGGAGGAGAAAGGCAGTGGGAGATCTTCATAGCTTTGCTTGGTGAAATCGAGCAGGAAGGCAACGGTGACGGCGGCGGCGGCGACGCACGCAGCGATCGATACATGGGCCAAGTTGTTACTGTTGGAGTAGGTCAAGAAAAAATGCTACATCAACGGGAGTATTACGGGCCATCAACGGACCCTTCCAAACAATTAAACAACCCCCCTCCCCCCCTGATTTTCAGGGGGTGGGTGGGGCCCCTCCCTTCCCCCTCATCCAATGAAAGAATGACAACTCAAAACTAAGCGCGTAAAACCATGTAAGAGTCCGTGGATGTAGCATTGACGGTAGGTCAAGTCGTGTTCCCCGTTTTTATAGGATAGCTACGTGAAATATGGGCCCGGAGGCTCTCTAGGTCCATATTTGATTCTAATTTGTCCCTCCGTGGGATATAGCGGAAAAATGTATTCGCCCTGGTCTATAGATAAAGGTAACATCCGAGCATACCTGTTACAACTAGTGAAAAAAATAGTGTGCTAGCGTTTTCAGAAATATCTCGTTAAATAAATCAGTGTATAATTCAACGCTAATAGCATGTTAGTAGTGTATTTTAAGGGTCACGTTATTTTGTGATAACACGCTATTTTTTTCATTGGATATAACTGACCAAACCAGAAAAGAAAAGAAAAAGGCGAAAGATACAAAATGCTAAATAACAGCTAACATGCTCCAAATGCATCAAGAACACTTGAGCATTGGAACCCTCAGCGACCCAAGGTCAAGCCATCGAAGAAAATAAGTCACTGAGATGCCCGACGCCAAAGGAAGACCTCGCTCTGTCACTAGAGCTAGGCTAATCCTCTTGTCCTCATAATTAGAAGGCAGGTGTGGTTCTAATCTTCTTCCTCTAATTCTCCAGCGATGATTATCTCTGGATGGTGAAGCACTGCCAGATCATGAAGGTTGCACGCTTGCAACCAAGTAGAGGGGCCGTGCTTTTGGCCTTCAGTTCGGGGACTGTTCATGGGCGGTATGAGGGATCATTCATCGATGGTTTGAGGGATTTCAAGTACGATCTACACCGACATGTTCTTCTTCCGCACCAACTCAGTGACGGTAACGATCGTGATCCCAACACATCATGCATCTTTATATTGATCTTGGGTATGCGTAGGCGCGGGTTTTTTTCTAGTACATTTCCCAACAAATATGTGTGCCAAGCGAGCTATTAGAGAAACTAGATAATACCCCGCGCGTTGCTGCGGAACATTTTAGCTTCTAACGGCATATTCGAAGAAAAGCATAGATAGGATGAATGAAAAGGAAACATGCTATATTGATGATCTACTGGAATATCCATATCTACATTTGAAATGTTATAAAAAATACAATATTGTACAGATATGATGAGATTTAGCAGTAGTGTGAGAACATTGAAATAATTCCGGTACACTCAGTTGGCCTATAGTGAGTTCAACATAGGCAATTTTCACCTAAATGCAAGTATAAGATGCTTTTGACATTATGATAGTGTGAAAAAACGACTTATATTTTGGTATAGAGGGAGTATTTGTTATAGTAGTGGTCGTGCCTTGTCTACAAAATTTACTACTCAGAATAATGCTTTTATATTTCCTAGTCTGATCAAAGCAACCATTATAATTATAATCAGCAAATGATGTCTGAGATATGTTTTTACATTAATCAGATGATACACAAAAATTGGATGATTCATACAGCAAGTTCATCCACAATTTTCATTACAACATGCAGCCAACCCTTTCCACTTACATGAACTAAAACATATTATTTGCTTACTTTCCTGGGATGCCCGCTGCTTGGTTCATGAAAGAAACTGAAATAAAGAATGAACTTGGGGGAAATAACCAGTAACACTTGGAGAATGGACTCTTCATACTTACTCCAAATATTATGATTCATAGCCACTCCATCAAGATCTCTGATAGATAAAATTTACAGGATGTCCTGTAAAGCCGAGGCACGGAAGTGAGATATATAATATATATGCTGGGACAACTCAAAAGTGAACTTTAAGAATGAATTATCTACGGTGCACCACAGATCTAGGGAAACAATTTGTGTGGTGCTTAAGAATTGATTGTCAATTTGATGTAATCTTTTTTCTTGTTTCGATCGTGCTTGTCAAAATAAATAATGGAACCCCAACCCTCCAAGTACAATAACCATCTATGTTTTGATGTTCGTACGTATAAGAAACCACATAACACAAATTGACAACAATCCAGAAGTACAACCAATAAGCATTCATCATCAGATGGCAAACAATATGAACATTGTTTCATCTATGAACATAACTATAAAGGAATGGCAAAAACTAATCTAGGATAAGCTGATGGTAAAATAGAAAGATAGTAAGGTACGATTAGGGATGGAGCAATGGAAGAAAGAGACAACCTGATACAAATAACATACCATGAGGAAGATACCAGCGGGCGACAGCGACTTGAAACTTCACCTATAACTTAGCGAAAAAAGTCATGCAGGAAGCAAAATCGACAACACCGTGTGAGGCTAATTTGTGATATATATAATCAGGGATTGACATAGGTACATGCTCACGGGTGAAATCCTTAGCATGGTCGAAGGACTGAAATAAGGGGACTTGTTCTTGATCCCACGGGCATCGGCCAAAGATGTACCACGGCTTCGGCCGTGGAGCGTGTACACGACGACCTAGAGGCACAGGGTCATCATGAAGCCCTCCGCCGGTTCTCGTGGAAGCTTCGAGTCCAGGCCTCCTTCTGATTTACCCTGTCCAAAACTATGGTGGTAAAGGTGGTGACAACAGGGTTACAAATTCATCACTCCGGTGCACTAATTTTCTGAGAGCAAAACCTGACTACCTTGCTAATCCTCTGGAGCTGGGGTGCTATGGTGAAGACCACGCAATGGAGCAGATCCATTATTTAAAAGGGAGATTAACTACATCTCTTACTCTTGCGTTTGCTCAGTGGAGAAGATGAAGAGTCTGTCGTAAAATACGGAGAGATTTGGGAAATTAATCGGTTCAGTAGGAGTAATTGGGTAGACAACAGACAGACACGTGGCTACCTACGTTACCTACGTTTTGTTTTCACAATGACCTTCCAGTTCGTTCCACCAAGCTAGTCCCATGGGCTGGAACGTCCAAATAGCAAGCTCCTCCCACCAAAACCAAATTGGCTTTTTTGTAAAAACAAATTAGCTAGTGTTAGAAGGGAGAGAGAGGATTGGTGGAATAGTTCGTTGTATTACTTGAGCCTCATCGGCATATATATAAGAGTGCAATCATCTACTTGTAGTACAAGACAAGCCGGAACAAATCCTAGTCTATCTCGTCTTTCCTAATAAACATTATACTCAACATCCCCCGTAGTCACAACGGTAGCGACGCAGACGATGAGACTGGAGAAGAATCCGAAGGCAAGCCGACGGACCCCCCCCCAATAGTCGTAACGGTTGATGCATCGCGGAGTCGTGGCTGGAGTGAAAACCGACGAGGTTGCTCAAGCAGGCGGTAGCCCTTTGTGCCGTTTGTCGATGTAGCCGAGAGCGTGGGTGCTGGAGCCGTGGTCGAGGTAGCCGTGCGAAGAATGCCGTGGTCGATGTCGAGTCGGGGTGGCCGGTGTCGAGGAAGTCGCTATGGAGTTGCAGGCGCAAGGGGGCGCCGAGTTAGCATGGACGCAGTGGTGTCGAAGTAGTGGTGCGCCGGGAAGAAGATGTGGTTGACGACGCGTCGCGGCGGGTTTGCCAAGCCCGGGGACACATCGTGGACGAAGGCACGCACCGGTGTTGTCAGCATCGGGGATGCGTAGACGGATGAAGAGGAAGTTGACGAAGCGCCGACCAGGCTTGCCAGGCCCCGGGACACGTCGTGGATGAAGGCACGCATCGGTGTTGCCAGCACTGGGCATGCGTAGACGAGGGACCTGCACGAGCTGTACGCCATGTCAGAGAAGTCGGAGGGGCCAGCAGAGAAGAACTCGACGACGATTGCGGCATCCATCGGCGCGGGGCCGATGTCACCAATGGTGGTCAGAGTAGACGAAGTGTTCGGGGTAGATGACGGTGACGCTGGCGACGGGCTGGTGCTTGGACGAAGACGAAGGTGGTGGACGGGCGGCTGCGGCGGCTACGGGGGTAGCGGCGGCGGCGGCCGAAGAAGAGCGGCGGCGGCCAGGTTAGAAACGCGGCGGCGGCCAGGTTAGAAGCGCGGCGGCGATGCTTGAAGGAGGCGAAGAACCCTGACAACGTGACGATGACCGGCGCGGACGGTGGCGTTCCCGCCCCAAGGAAGACGGCGCGACGCATACCACAGGAGGTCGACGCGCGATGACGGCGGAGCGGACCGCGGGCCGCGGCACTACGGCCCGAAGGGGCGACGCAACGGCGGCAGGCGGGTCGGGGCGACGACGGGAAGACCTCTGGGTGGCGGCGGGGACCGCGGGCCGCGACGCTGCGCCCTGAAGGGGCGACACAACGGCGGTTCGCGAGTCGGTGCAACCGCGGGGACGGCCTCGGTGCGGCGGCCGGGACCGCGTATCACGACACTACAGCCCGAAGGGGCGGCGCAGCGGCGACACATGAGTCGATGCAGCCGCGAGGAGAACCACAGGGCGGCGGCGGCGGCCCGACGGGGCGACACAAAGGCAGCCCGATACTCGATCGGTGGAGAGGCGCGCTAAACTCGGGGACGATCTTCACGGAACCTACAGAGGCGCGCGTAACCGACGGGCCAGGTCGGTCGCGCGGCATAGATGAGGCGGATCGCGGCAGCGAGCGGGTGATCAAGCCGATCGCGCGCGAGGTCGGGGACGCCGCTCCATGGAGGCGTGGTGGCGGCGGTGTCCAGGATGAAGCCGACGACGACTGACGGTGTGGGACGTCGTGCGGACGAGTTTGTCAGCACCAGCACCCGGTCTGCCAAAGCAACGCCGGCACCGGGACATCAAGGCCCGAGTGACCAACGGAACAGCGGCGCCCGAGTTGAGGCAGCCGACGCAGCCATCCCGACGCAGCCGAGGACGATGCCGGCGAGGTAGACCGCCGGGCCACCGAGCAGACGCGGCGGAGGTGGGTGATGTGGATCGATGGGCGGGCCGGCGCGCGAGCGGTGGCTATGATTGGTCGTCGCATGGCGCGAGGCCGCCGGGTCGGGGCGATGCAGGTGTCCCGGTCGGAGCAGGGCGATGACGGCCGGCGCAGGGCGACGGACGGACCAAGACGCGAACGACGGCTGGCCCTGACGGGCCGCCTTGACGCGCGTGGCTGCCGGGTTGGAGAAGAGGCCGGCTGGAGGCGCTCAGGGTCGACGGCGGCGGTGGGAGACGCAAACCAATCAAGAATAGATCAGAAAATCAAAAAGAAACCGCGCAATCAAGATGACTGGCGGGAGAAAGAAAACCCCGGAGCAAGGCTCGGGAAAAAGACTCTTTAGGGCAGCCGGTCAACACGACCTGCGGACGAGCCCTAGATACGGGCGGCGCGGCCCCCGGCGGCGGTCATGGAGGCCGACCACCCCGGAGGCGACGTGCGGGTGCAGAAGCGGCGAGGGCTAGGGTTTAGGATCGACTTGCGATAGATACCATGTTAGAAGGGAGAGAGAAGATTGGTGGAATAGTTTGTTGTATTACTTGAGCCTCGTGGGCATATATATAAGAGTACAATCATCTACTTGGAATACAAAATAAGCCGGAACAAATCCTAGTTTATCTCATTTTTTCTAATAAACATTATACTCAACAGCTGGTCCATGACTTGCTCCTGTAGCCTATATGTGTCAAAAAAAAGTAAGCGACTTCCGTATAGCCCAGGCGCATGGGGACGAAACATATACAGTGTGAGTTTTAAAGCATGCGGAACAGTGGGAGGAAAAAAAGATGATGTGGATGCATGATATTTTTTTACTGAGGTGGCATGTGTGGGTCATGTGTGATGAGGTGGATAGGCTGCATGTCAAGATAAATAAAATAATAGGGATGAATCTCTTAGGTATATTAGCAAAAGAGCCCATGCTTTGCAACGGAAAAGAAAACATAACACACGCTCTTAACTCAACAACCATCACTCAAGATCATAATAGGTCCATCTCCTTTACTTTTGCGAGGCATCATATTTGTGTTGCCGCTTATACTTCTTCTCACCCTCGCCGGCGATGGCCTCGGTGTTCACACAAAACAACAAAAAACATGTGTTAAATATGGTTAATCCTAAGGCGCCTCTCTCTCCCTCTCTCCTCCCTCTCCCCCTCTCTCTCTCTCTCACTATCTCGCTCGCTCGTTTTCTCTCACTCCGCGATGAGAAATCTGTTGTTTTCCCCTGCGACATTTTTCAGAGATACGCATGTGTAGTTATCGATATTTTCTTTTTCCTATATGGTTATAGTGGGGTGTTTATTTGCAATCTGGATCGCCGCCGGTATGAAAAAAAATGAATCTTGCGCTATAAATTATAAGTTTGCTTCCATAACAATATTTTAAAAATATTTAACAGGTAAAATTAACATCATATTTAGATTCCACACATTTTACTAATAAAATTTCATATATAATATGTTAAAATCGAAGTTACGGTTTAAAAGATACAGATAATTTAGAAAATCATTAGCTTTGACTCAAATATATCCAAAATAATATTTAAAAATAATTAACAGGTAAAAATGATCTCGTATTCATAATCTACATATTTTTCTAATCAAATTTCATATATAACATGTTTAAATCGGAGTTACGGTTGAAAAGATATGGATGATTTTAAAAAGCATTTGTTTGACTTAAATATGATCCGTGATTGAATTACCTAAAACATCAGGGGGGTTTCAAAAAATGTAAAATAACGGTTCGGGTGTTACTTAAATCCGGACAGCGGGTTGATTTCAAGAAAAGACAGTGACTTCTGTGTAAAATACGAAAATAACGATTCGTTTAGGTATATAGGGTTCTAATAGGAGTAGCGAGATATGCTAGGCTCACGGACCCAAACTACATTCAGAAGTGGTCTGCCGCTCGACTCTTCTAACCCTGTGTCCGGAGCTGAGCCGAACGGTTGATCTCATGGAGTTGCTTGAGAGAAGCTTGAGAAATTTCCCGTGTAAAATTTGAGAAGTAGAGAAGCTGGGAAAATTGAGATCCTCTGAAACTGAGAAGTGATAGTTGAGATAATTCTACAAACTGACATGGCAAATTTTGATGAACATAGGGATAGAAGGGGCCAACTCAGTGATATTCGAGGGTAAGAGAACTATTTGCGGTCGTGCATGCTGGCACTTCGTCCTAATTTTCATTATCCATTGAGCAACCATGAACAAAATATCACCCTCTTCGCCATTGGTTGACGACGATGAATCATCGAAAAACTCCTATATCATCAACGACATCTACAAAAATTTGTGAATCTATGTAATCTACACGATTCTACAAGGAACTAGACTCGTAAACATGAATAAAATTGGGGGAATATATACCTTGGAGCAAGTTGTCGAACACGCTGAGGTCGGAGCAGTCAAGATGTGGCACGGTCGACAAGGGAGATTGAGTTGTCTATGATGAGTGTTCGCGCCGACCTCGCCGCAGGAGCTCGCTCTTGCACCACCACGCCATGGAGAAGCGGCATGCCACCACATCAATGTGTTGTCTCGCACCGCGAAGCACCGTGGGGAGGGGAGAGCGGCTAGGGTTCGTCTACTCGGTCCGTCACGGGAGCGGCGCGAGAGTGGATGGGGAGGATTTTTGTATTGTGTATTATTGTTTGTGTTTTCTTGGAACCCGTTTAATCCAGCAAACAATATCTCACTCTAACATGTCCCGGCGTATACTCGCTCCCTTCAAATTTACAAGTCCCTTTGTACTTTTTTTGGCTAAATTTTGACCACAAAATCTGACTAATAAAATGTGAATCCTATAGTACTGTTGGAAACTTCTTTCATGTATGTTGTACACAAAGGCATATGACTTAGGTCAAGGTCAAAATTTGACCCAAAATACAAGAGGACCATTTAAATTGAAATGGAGAAAGTACACGATACTTTATCTCAAGGTACACATGCTACCAAAAGTAGTAGTGATCTAAACTCTCTTATATTTCTTTACGAAGAGAGTGCGATACACACCATAAAAGTACTGATACATCCCGTAATAATGAAGTGCAATGTATTATAAAAATATACTTCCAAATGCATCGGTCTTGAGGAGCTTCAAAAAGATAGATTCAGAGGACGCAGTGGATGCCAAATCTTCCAAAGGTGTAACGTTTAGACCTGTGTTCGATCATCCGGGCAGCGCCCTCGCCGTCGTTGTCGCGGCACACCTCCAGGCCGGTGAACACGGCAGACTCATCCTCGATATTTTCTTCCACATATTTGGTTTCCAAGGTCTTGAAGAAGGAGACGACGCAGAACTTACCTGAGCCAAGGTTAACAAGGTGGCGCTTGTATGGAGCCTCATCATCAAGCAGGTGGAGATAATCCCAGGCACGCAGCAGCTCAGGCGGCGACTCAAAATCCATGGCGTTGGCAGGGAGGTCGAGAGCACATAGGCCGTGGGGGCTGCTAGGAGGAGAGAGGGCGACCCAAAGCTTGAGGTTGGGGACATACTCCGCTTTGCCAGAGAAGGGCAGCACCCAGCTCCCAGCCCATGACCACTTGTGGTTGACCATATCAAAGGTATAGGTGCCTATGCCATCTTCACGGGAGGATATGCACATGGTTTTAGTGTCAAGCAACATGAAAGCACAGTTCATGGCGGCTCTAGCGTTGACGGGGTCGTCTGCGAACGGTGGCACGGGCAGATCACGCCATAACCAGTTCAAATGGAAATGGGAAGACACAAGAGGCCGGGAGGCGTCCATGCAAGTGGATAAGGAACTCAAAGGTGGAGGGATTCATACAGCTGTTACCACTACTAGGAGGAACCAGGTCGAGGACAAAGAGGCACTGGGAATCTAAAGATATCAAGGGATCCGGGTTGGGGATGGAGAAACAGATGCAGTTGGGTCCCTTGCCGTTTTCCATGGGGGGCATGGGCACGACGGAGTTGAAGTCGGTGTCTATGAGCGTCGTGCGGCCATGGGAGTCGGCCACCATGATGGAGTTTTCTCTCAGCAGGGTGAAGAAGCTGGATGCTTTGAAACTTGCCACCGGCTTGCGCAGGTCGTTCCAGGACTCTATCGTTGATAGCTTGTTGTTTCTTCTTGGCTTTTGATGCATCTTCTGCTGCGATTTCTGCTGTTTGGTAGAAAAGGTGCCGGGGATCCATGCTGTGCAGAGAATAGAGGTTATCCCTGAGATCGTGCATTATCAGATTCAGAGACCGACGATGCATTCCTCTACAAACTTGATCAATCGAATCCTGTGGCAAAATCCCGCTCGCCTCCAATTCCTGGGTATTATATATGCAGGACTATCAGAAAGAAAATTACTTCATGTAGGGCTGGCAGCGCTGTGCCATCAGATATGTGAGTCACACAAATCTTACGCAAAACAAAAGGCATGAGAAGGCCGTGACCGCCGGGCTTGGAGATGAGCGCAACCAGAGCAGAAAGATCGCGCGAGATCTGCACTGCTACGCTTGGAGAAATCGAGCAGGAAGAAGGCGGCGGCGGCGGCTACGCAGCGAACGATTCCTTTCTCTAAAAAAAAGTTATCGCCTAACGGCGGCCGCCGTCAAGTGCTGACCAATGCTTGCTCGCCACGTGGCAGGTCTGTGCCGACGGTCTGGCCGTCGGCATAGCTGTCGGCTTAGGTTGAAACTATGCCGACGGCTAGACCGTCGGCATAGACCTGCCACGTGGCAGCCACTGGGAGCTCCTGGATCAGGCCTATGCCGACGGCTTAGCCGTCGGCTTAGTTTGAAACTATGCCGACGGCTAAGCCGTCGGCATAGACCTGCCACGTGGCAGCCACTGGGAGCTCCTGGAGCAGGCCTATGCCGACGACTTAGCCATCGGCTTAGTTTGAAACTATGCCGACGGCTTAGGCATAGGCCTGCCACGTGGCAGCCACTGGGAGCTCACGGCAGCTCTATGCCGACGGCCTAGCCGTCGGCATAGTTTCTGTCTGTTTTTTTTTCTTTTTTCTGTTTTGTTTCAGCTCAATTCATTTGAATATATACAACACACAAAAATATATGCATCACATAACAGCTGGCCCAGCAGCATCACAGAACAAATTCATCATCACACATCATAAGAAGCATCGCAAAGCATAAACATATAAGTATCATCACCACCAAGCATAAGAATCTCACAAACAACAATAAGAAACATCACAAGCATATAAGTATCATCACCACCAAGACCGCCACAATGTGACCCAAAGGCTTAAGTGCCAGGACGTCGAGCACCACGGAGGTCGTCACCGCCAAGACCGCCGAAGCCCAGGTCGTCACTGCTAGCGGCAGCGCTACCGCCAAGACCGCCTCCTCCCCCGCCTCCGCCTCCGTGGATCGGAGTGGTCGGGCTCCGTGTCTCCGGAGTGCTACGAAGACCACCGCCAACGGTAGATCCACTTGTTCCCTGGATATTGAAAATACATATGCACGGGATATATGACTGTGTTGAAAGGCATGACATGCTTTGGGTGAATAGATTGGGGATGAACTAACCGGCGAGGGGCCAGCGGTCTGTGCCACAAACTCCTCAAAGCTCATCAACACTGGTTGTGCTGGAGGGCATTGTGCTGGAGGGAACTGAGGACACCTGCCGGCCGCCATATCCTGAAAAGCCTGCTGCATCTGGCTATCCCTCTGCACTTGGTGTTCATAAAGCCTCTGATGCCACGCCATGGTCTCCTGGCGTGTGTGCTCCATGTAGGCCTACGGTATGACATGATGGAACTCATAAAACTACTAAATGCGGAAAATGAAGTGAGAAATGAAGATAAGAGGGAAAATACTTACAGATTGTTGCTCCTGAAAGAGGTACTGTGTACTAGTCACTGGCTGGCTCATGCGCTGGCTCAGGCTCGGGTCGATCCGATGAAGCTGTGTGTAGGAGATACTAGGAGTGATCACAGCATCGAGAACCGCCTCCCGACCGTGCTCCTTGGGCCCCATCCTCACCACCGCCATGTCGTCCAGAGGCGCCGCAATGTGGTCAGGTGTGTCAGGATGTAACTCCAGATACGCTTCGGAGTATGCCTTCTTCCTCTCTGCGGTCTTCTTGCCGTAGTACTTGGGCTCGCCAGGCTTGGGGTCCTTCCGCGTATGGGCGATCTCCCACGCCTGCATGTGTGAGAGCGGCCGCTTCAGTTTCTCCTCCTGCACCACCAAACAGAGGTTAGTCGTACATAAGAAAGTGATGGTAAATAGAAGAAGAAGAATGTTTAATGGGGTTAGTCATACATTAACTGCCTTGTGGAGATAGTGGTTTCGGTTTCCCTGAGCATGTACTTTCTCCGTCCCTCGGTTAGCCTTATTTTTGGTTCTCATAGCCGCCCAGGCTCCAGCCTCATCACACCAAAGATCCACCAGTGCCGCCCAGGACTCGTCTTTTCCATAACACCAATTTGGACACACCTACATAATAAAAGCATAATGGCATGTAGGTGTGTCCAAATTGGTGTTATGGAAGCATAAAGCATAAAGCATAATGTACCACAAGGTAATGAAAGCATAATGAAAGCATAATATATGAAAGCATAATGAAAAATCTTTTATACTTACCGCCAAGAACTCGGGCCTCTCCAAGGTAATGCCCATCCTCCGCGCTTCTTCCTTGGTCATCTTCACACCAAGATAGTCGTGGTAGTATGTGGAGATGGCCACATAGCGCACCTCGTACTGCATCTGGCGGGCCTTCTTCTTGCATTGGCGCAGCACAATCTGGTCCGCTCTAGCCCTGTGCTCCGGAAGAACTCGATAGAATTTTTACAATCATGCATGAAACAAGAATGGGAGAAGCCATGAGTTAAATCAGTCATGAAACTAGAATGGACTTGTGCTTCTGAAGAGAACTCACCCAGAAAGTAGTGATCACGGCCTTGGCATGGGTCTCATGGTCCGCGTGACGGGCCGCTTCCTAGTGGTCCCAGCTCGTGTCCAAAACCCGACGGTCCGGCTGCCTGACTGGATCAGGATAGTACAACCCCGGCCAATATAACTTCAGCAAGACGGTGATGAGGCCGTTGGGAATACGGACCCCTTTAGAATATATCCAGTTGCTGCAAAAGAATGAACTATTAGCATGTCACAAGAAAAATAAATAACAACCGGAATAAGCATGTGACAAGCAACATAATGAACCACTTACTCTTTTCCCGTGGGCTCAATGAGCCACTTCTGCTCCTCAGTAGCAGGAACCTGCTTTGGTAGCTTTGCGTTGCCACGCAGCCACCCCTTCGTGTCAACCCCCTTCCCGTCACCACGATCATCCCCGCCACCACCCTCCTCCTCGCCTGCCTCCCCCTCCCCAACCTCCTCCCCAACCTCCTCCTCCTCCTCCTCCT
>NC_041382.1:72517928-72522981 GCF_002162155.2 Triticum dicoccoides | reverse complement strand
CCCCTCCTCCTCTAGGGGCACCTCTCCCTCGACCTCCCTGTGAGGAGTCATCGTCAAGTAGCCGAGGGGGAGGATTACGTGCTCGACCACTCCGACTAGGCAGGCCGACGACCTTGCGTAGGAAACCCACGCCGTCGGCCTTCCCCTTGCCCATGTTCCACGAACCTGCATTGAAAAGAGAAAAAGCAATTAGTAAATTAATGAAATGAAGGAAAAGGCATGATAATAAACACATTAATAAAAATGCATAAAAAGGCATATTCCTAAACTATAGAAAAAAAATACTTGAAACGTACATCTGCTAGAACCCATATGAATCATCACTGTTGTAACCTCTTTCTCGGTCCGTCTCATCATCACTATCAATCATATCATCTTCGTTGTCCGACGGAGGTGGAGGCTCTTCCTCGTCGTCAGCGTCTTCGTTTAACTTTTCTAGCATAAGTATGTCATTTTCATTGACGATGGTCTCACCATCATTCCGTGCATCGTGGAAGTTTGGGTCCACATCATCATCACCCAATGGTCTAGCATCATCGTTTCTAACCACATCATCATCATCATCATCAGGTTGCTCTTGATAGAACACTCCCTCGTATGTCATGGGGTTAATGTTGTAGTAATCGTCTTCATTCGGGTCTGGTAGCTTACCATGTGGCGACACCTTGAACACAACTTCCCAACCCTTTAGATACACTTTCTGGCATGGGTAAGGCAGAAAATATACTTGTGTAGCTTGGGTAGCCGCAATGAAGAGATCGGCTCCGGCATAGACGGTTGATGGTTTAACTTTGACCAAACCAATGGAAGGCGTATGTTTTACCCCCTCCCGCGGATCGAACCATCGGCATTTGAACACAGGCAGACTTAGGGTCTCACGCCCCTGGCGGAATTTAACCTCGTATATATTTTGTACCCTTCCGTAGTAGTCTACTGAATTTTGACCGGGGGTGTACACTCCAGTATTTATAGTTTTGGGATCGGGGCGGCTGTTTTGGTGCTCCTCTGTATGGAAGCGATACCCATTCACATCATACTTTTTACATGTCATGACGGCAGGGTCAAAACCCATGGAAACCCATCTCAATTCATCATCCATAGATATGTTCAGATCTTTTCCCTACAAGTATAATGGAAATTGTTGCGTGCATTAGTTTGGTTAACTAATAAATGTTGAAGTAGGTATTTAATAGGGGAGTGTGGAAAATTACTTTCTCCATGAACCAAGCAACAAATTTTTTACGTCCAGGGTTTCCATGACGGAGAAGAGTAAGTGCCTCCGCCTCAGTAGGAGGATTCACTCCCGTCCATTCCTCTTGAACGAAATCACTAAAAAAAGATAAGCGGTGTTAGACCGGGACTTCCTCACTAAAAAATGATGATGTGGAAGACATAAAGGAATGGTGTAGTGGTATTACCTCATCCACACTTCCTCAACTTCCTTGATGTTGTGCAAGATATAGAACATGAGGTCCTCCCACTCTTGTCGTGGCATGTTATAAGATTTCGAGGCCCCAGCCCTCCCACCTTGCGCGTTGAATAGATCGAGCCTGGGTTGATACTTGGGCTCTTCTATATTGTATTGAGGCACCTTGTTATGCAGATGGGGAACGTGGTCTGGATAGTATGATGTCCTGAGGTCTGACACCTCCTCTAGGATAACTGCCTCAGCTATGGAAGCTTCAATCTTAGCTTTGTTTCCACATTTCCGTCGAAGATGCTTGTTCTGCCTCTTAGGGCCGTACTGCCAGCAATTTTGCACAGGCCCCCCCAACAATACCTCGTTCGCGAGGTGCAGAATGAGATGTGTCATCGGAGTAAAGAAGCCTGGCGGAAAGATCTTCTCTAGCTTGACTATCAACTCCGGTGCCTTCTTATGCAATTTTTCAATCACCTCTTTACTTACTTCTTTAGCACAGAGCGTGCGGAAGAAATGGCTAAGCTCGGCAAGCACTCGCCAGACATGCTCGGGGACATAGCCTCGAACCATCACCGGCATTATCCGCTCAATCCATACATGGTAGTCATGACTCTTCAGGCCGGTCACTTTTCCCGTTGAAATATTGACTCCCTTACTTATATTCGATGCATAACCATCGGTGAACTTCAAAATTTGTTTCAGCCAGATAAGTACTTCTTTTTTTTTCTGGCGGTTTAAGGACAAAGTCAGCATCTGGCTTGAACCAGTTTTTTCGACCGCCTATGGGAGGCTTCATGTTCAGGCGTGGTCTATCAAAAATTCTTTGTTGATCGGCTCTAGCTTTTACGTTATCCTTCGTCTTATCAGGAATGTTGAGGATCGTGTGGAAAAGTGACTATGCCACATTCTTTTCGGTGTGCATCACATCAATATTGTAAGGAAGTTTGAGGTCCTTGAAATAGGAAAGCTGCGAGAAGGGGGTAATGTGCGTCCAGTTGTGCGTCTCACCATATCCCTCGAAGCCTTTGGCTTTGGCTTTGCCTTTGCCTTTGACTTTAGGCTTGAGAGCTTTTAGCTGAGCAAGAACATCTGCCCCCGAAAATGTTGGAATCTCGGTTACTTCATGAACAACCCGGCCTTTCGTGAAGTTCTTCTTGTCTTCCCTGTCTGGATGGTCTGGAGGGAGGAACTGTCGATGCAGGTCAAAGGCTACATACTTGCCACCCTTACTCAGCCAAATCATTCGCAGAGTCTGCATGCACACTGGGCATGGCATCTTACGACTTGTACACCATCCGCAGAATAGAGCATAGCCGGGAAAGTCATGCATGCAATAGTGCAACCAAACTTTCATCAAGAAATTTCTCTGCAGATCCCGGTCGTATGTCAACCTCGGAAAGTACCAAGAATGGTGCAAAGCATCCACAAGCGGCTGCATAAACATGCCCAATTGCTTCCCCGGGTAGTTAGGCCCCGGAATGATGAGCGACAAGAACATGGTCTTCCGTTGCATTAGGGCACCGAGAGGAAGATTGAGCGGAATTACAAACACAGGCCAGCAGCTGTATGGATTGGACGACATACCATATGGATTCAACCCATCACCTGATATGGCTATTCTGACATTCCCAGCCTCGACTGCTTCCTCGGGGTATTCTTCATCGAATGACTTCCATGCTTCCCCTCCCGATGGATGTATGATTTTTTTGGATTGTACCTTATACCTTCCTTGTGCCACTTCATCATTTTGGCAGACTCCTTCGTGATGAAAAGGCGCTGCAGTCTTTTTATAAAATCAAGATACCGAAGAACCTTAACGGGGATGGTTAGCTGCTTTTTCTCACCATCCTCACCGACCACCTCAATGTACCGAGACGAACCGCACTTCCTACAGTACTTGTCATCCGCATACTCGTGCCTAAACAAAAGGCAATTCTTCGGGCAAATATCTATTTTCTCATAATCCATAGAGAGTGCCTTCATGATTTTCTTTGTATCGTACATGCTTTTCGGCCGTTCATGACCCTCAGGGAGGCTGTTAGCCCATACTCCTAGGAATGCTTCGAAGCATTTCTGGCTACAGCCGTACTCATCCTTCACTGCAATCAGTTGCGAGATGGCATCCAGCTGAGATATTTTCGCACCCGCATAAAGAGGTTTCTTCGACGAGGCCAAGACCTCCAAGAAGGCCTTTGCGGTTGCCTCCGGCTCCTCCGGTTCATTCTCTAAAGGTGTCGCATTTGCCGTTTATGCAACAATGACATCATCTAGCATGTCCCTGACCCCGTCGTCCTCATATCCATCGATGCGTTGTCGCATCACCTCCTCTCTACCACGGTCCTGCTCGGCTATGTTTATCGGCGGCATGTCAAAGTTTGGCATATATCCGTGCGTGCGAAGGTGCTCACTCATGTCCGTCTAATTTCTACGGTGATGTCTGGCACATCTCGCACAGGGGCATGGTGGGATAATTCTCATTGGACGACGGAATATCTCCTTCAAATACACATCGGTTTTCGCGATCCACTCTGATGTTACTCGATTCCGATGGATAAAACCACTGTACATCCACTGATTATCTGCCATCCTCTGCTTTTTTGCAACCCACACAACATAATTAAGGATTCACTTAAATTAGTGGCATCAAATTTTCAGTTTCTACTGCGTTTAATCCACCTACATCTCTAATAGGTAAAGATGGGTCCTAATCCCACCCGAGGATGTGTAGATTGAGTACGTTCTCCATTCTACCCCGTTCCGAGAAAAATTTCGGCAGCACCTCCCCGCTGTTCTCCAGATACACGTCTCGGCAAATAGCCGAGAGAATGTGCTCCGGAGAACAATGGGGAGGCTCCACCGAAATCCTATCTTGGAACGGGGTAGAACATGGAGAACATACCCAATCTACACATCCTCGGGCTGTCCGTGGAAAACGCTGGACAATCCGAAAGAGCTGCGGTGACAAATATGCAATTGAATGCATATTTATCGATGCAACCCTTTCGGACGGGAGATGCCTAGGTTACACCAGTTGACTTGAGAATGAAATCTAGTGACATCAAAAAATGGAGGAGATGGACTTGTAGCTCACCTTCGGCTGTAGGGGAAGGAGTCGAACAACAGAGGGATGCTCAGGGAACAACGCATTGGACGACAGTCACTTTAATGAAATGCAACACCACAAAGCCTGCAAATTCCATCGGACGACGGTCAATTTATTTTTGCATCATGTAGGCAAAAAAACTAAAAACATTAACAATATATTCATCATCGTCATCACATATTCATCATCATCATTATCACCTATTCGTCATAATCATTGATTAATCCATCGAACCAATTTTTTTTGCAAGATATGCAACATATAGCATCTCATCTAACCAAATTTTTTTACTACATACTAACTATCTAACTATCTATCTAACTATCTATCTAACTATCTACCTATCTAACTATCTATATAACTATCTATCTAACTAGGTATCTAACTATCTAAATATCTATCTAAATACCTATCTAACTAGCTACAAAATTACTAAAAAACACTTAAAATACATAAAATTTTCACCTTCGAGAGGGCCGGCCGGAGTTGGGGCGGGGAGGCACGGAGTCGGGGCGGGGAGGCCGGCGGGG
>NC_041382.1:72516472-72517377 GCF_002162155.2 Triticum dicoccoides | reverse complement strand
TGCGCGGGCGGTGGCGTGCTCAGGGCGGGCGGCGGAGGAGGTGGGCGGCGGCGGTTGGGGTAGGGGTCGGGCGCGGTTGAGGAAGAAAATGAGTGGAGGAGGTCGGGTGCGGTGCGGATAAGGTTGGCCCTATGCCGACGGCATGGCCGTCGGCATAGGCCTGGGCCCACACGTCAGCAGCCGGGGGAGTTGATAACGTGCACATATGCCGACGGCAAGGCCGTCGGCATATATGCAAACCATAATTTTTTTAAAATAGTCCCACCTCGCCGAGGGGAAAGCAATTTGACCTGTTTAAATAGTTCACTAATCCATACGTTACAAGCTCCGGTATTCATTAGACTTATATGAAGAAAACGGACAATTACTCTGAAACTTTCAGTGCCCGGGCAGCCGGCCCGGTGCCCGGGCACTAAAGGTTTCAGAGTGATAGTACGTTTTCAATGATGAATACCAGACGTTTTTAATCAATTCAATTATTACATTTTTAGATTTTTAGTTTACTGTCTGTGTGGGACCCGGTACCCGGTGCGACGACCGTGACACCGGGACCCTGGGAGGTTAGGCGCTACGGGGGCCGTAGGGGTAGCAATGCCACCCGAGCATCGCACCGGGACCTCATACATGCCGTATAGTGTGCTGGCATGTCCGAAGAGGCGGCACGCGTCTCCGGGGTGTGCCCCTTCACATGGACGGCGCCGCCGCCGGCACCTAGAGGGGGGAAACGGACGCGTCGGGTCTACACGGAGGGGATCTTACTGTGGGTTTGGCCTGGATGTTGCTCTAAAGTGTTCGTATGGGCTGACCTAACACGACCGGCTGGATAGTTCCACTAGTCAAAACCCGTCCGTGCAAAGTCAAAGGGCTAGATCCCGTGGTCAAACGCTACAGGGTTAGGCGGGATG
>NC_041382.1:72510209-72514291 GCF_002162155.2 Triticum dicoccoides | reverse complement strand
AACATCCGGGCCAAACCCACAATAAGATCCCCTCCGTGTAGACCCGACGCGTCCGTTTCCCCCCTCCAGGTGCCGGCGTCGGCGCCGTCCGTGTGAGAGGGCACAACCCGGAGACGCGTGCCGCCTCTTCGGACATGCCAGCACACCACCCCGCATGTATGAGGGCCCGGTGCGATGCTCGGGTGGCATTGCTATCCCCCCACGGCCCCCGTCCCGCCTAACCCTGTAGCGTTTGACCACGGGATCTAGCCCTTTGACTTTGCACGGACGGGTTTTGACTAGTGGAACTATCCACCCGGTCGTGTTAGGTCAGCCCCCCAGTGTAGAGAACAGATACACCGTGTTCGTGTTTACGGCGCTGGGCGATGCCTGGAAGTTGATCGCCGGCCGAGGCAATCTTCTCTGGCAGCCCATCGCTGCCGACTCCCCTCGATTGCTCTTCTTCTCCGCTGCAGGTTGTGCTGCTCGTCGCGCCATTTCCGAGTCTTTGTAGAAGAGGTGCTTGCGGACGTCGATGCGACACAGCGAGTAGACGCGGCTGCTGAAGTCGTGCACTACCAGATTCAAGTACCGACGACTCATATTACTGCCTGTCACCTAGTTCTCAAAAGGAAGATGGAGGATGAATATTAGGCTGATATATCGGATTACTGCAAAACCTCAATCAAAAGAGCAGATCGGCAAACACCAGAAGCTGTTGATCTACCATACTAGCGGTGGATCTAGTTTGCTGCCCTTTGAAAAAGTTGAGGTAGACGGATCAACACTCAGATCGGCTGGAGAAATCAGCAGGAAAGGCAAAGGGAGCGGCGGCGGTGCAAAGGCAAGAAGGATTTCTGATGAAAACCCTTCTTCTATTCAGACGCCGATCACGTCCTCCAATCGTCAGACCAATTCTCTCCGGTCGAATTCTGATGGAAAGCACCCGCAAGAAAAGAAGAATTTTAATGGAAAGAACGGACGGTCAAATTCGTTAGAACGATTTCTTCCCAAAAAAGCAGACGAGCGAGAAAATCTAGGCGGTTTCGCTTGCTTGTTAAAATTTGCCAACAGATCGGCCTAGCCCTGCTGCATCTCAGCCGACGACTACGGCCAGAAAAAGTTTTAATCTTGGTTTGTATGGATGATGTAATCTGCAAATGTGCAACTTTTGTGCCCATGATGTAATCTGTTCAGAAATATAATATGTTCTAATTTTTTTTTGCGAATCGGATGTATATAAACACATTTTATTGTTCTTTTCACTCATTTCAGTCTATATGTATTTCATATTAAAATATCCTAAACATCTTATATTTGTAAATGGAGGGAATAGTCTACACCATCAAAAAGTGGCACACTTCAAATCAGGCTCAGAGTATCTACAACCAGGCGTCTCAAACCGCCTCAAACGTCCGGACGGTGGCAGATCAAAAAAAAAAAGACCCACCCGAGGGCTTCAAACCGCCTCCAAACGCCCGGGCTAACGGCCACCTCTCATATCCAAACCAAATTTAAGGCGAGTATGAGAAGACCCGGACACGCCACGGCGCGTCCACCATGTTGGACTGGCAGTTGGATCCAATGCAGAATCAGTCGGAAACCATCGGTTCGGCAGCCGTCTGGCGGTGAGGACACATTGAGGGTGTTGCGTGGCGCCGCTCTGGCATGCCACTCGATGGCTGAAGACCGGCTGTTTACGCCGGACATCGACCCCAACTCCAATCACACTCCATTTCCTTCTCCGTCTTCCACCACCGGACTCGCGGGCTATGCCTACGGCCCAGGGCCGTCGGCATAGGTCCATTGCTGTCGGCATAGATCTATGCCTACGGCTGCCGTCGGCATAACCCCGTCGGCGTAGATCACGTCAGCGTAGATGTGTCAGACCGTCGGCGTAGTATAGCCGACGACATAGGAGCATATGCCGACGGCCGTGGGAGAGCCGTCGGCATAGTTTAGCCGTCGGCGTTGTTTTCCGTCTGACGGCAACGGACGGCGTCGTCAACAGTGCTGGCGATTCAGGGGACGACACGTGGCGCATGTATGCCGACGGCTCGGCCGTCGGCATAGATGGAAATCTATGCCGACGGCCTAGCCGTCAGCATACCTGACCATGCTTATCGACCACCTCAATATACCGAGAGGAACCACACTTCCTACAGTACTTGTCATCCGCATACTCATGCCTAAACAAAAGGCAATTCTTTGGACAAACATGTATTTTCTCATAGTCCATCGAGAGCGCCTTCATGATTTTCTTCGTACCGTACATGGTTTTCGGTAGTTCATGGCCCTCAGGCAGGCTGTTAGCCCATACTCCCAGAAATGCTTCGAAGCAACCTCGGCTATAGCCGTACTCAGCCTTGACTGCCATCAGTTGCGAGATGACATCCAGCACAGACAGCTTGGCACCCTCATAGAGAGGTTTCTTTGACGAGGCCAAGATTTCCAGGAAGGCCTTTGCGGTTTCCTCCGGCTCCTCCGGTTCATTCGCTGAATGTGACGGAGGTGTCGGCTGTGCAGCAAAGACATCATCTAGCATGTCTCTAACCCCATCGTCCTCATAACCAGCGACGCGTTGTTGTATCACATCCTCTTTACCACGGTCCCGCTGGGCAAAGTTTATCGGCATATTAAAGTTGGGCATAAATCCATGCGTGCGAAGGTGCTTAGTCATCTCACTCTTATCTCTGCGAATACGCCTCTTACATCTGGCACACGGGCATTCTGGCACCATCCTCATTGGACTAAGGAATATCTCTTTCAAAAACACATCAGTTTTCTCGACCCACTCTGTTGTTACTTGATTCCGACGGAAAAACCCACTATACATCCACTGATTATCTGCCATCTCTGCTTTATTGGAAGCCACACAACAAAATTAAGGATTCATTTAAATTACTCACATCAATATTTTATTTTTTACAAGGTTGACGAGAAACGACATTTTATCCACCTACATCTCTAATAGGTAAAGATGGGCCCTAATCCCACCCGAGAATGTGTAGATTGAGTACGTTGTCCATGCTCTACCCCATTCCGAGACAAAATTTCGGCAGCACCTCCCCGCTGTTCTCCAAATACACCTCTCGGCAAAATGCCGAGAGAATGTGCATCCGGAGAACAATAGGGAGGCGCCGCCGAAATCCTGTCCCGGAACGGGGTAGAGCATGAACAACGTACCCAATCTACACATCCTCGGTCTGTCCGTGGAAAGCGCTGGACAATCCGACAGAGCTGCGGTGATAAATATGCAATTGAATGCATATTTATCGATGCAACCCTTTCGTACGGGAGACCTAGGTTATGCGACTTGATGTGAAAATTTAATCTAGTGACATGGAAAAAAAGTGGACGAGGTCATGGAATTGTTGCTCACCCTCCGATGTAGTCGATCAAAGGAGATGGACGATCGTGGACCAACACGTCCAACGTCGACAATCACTCCACGAAGATGGAACACCACAAATCCTGTTAATTACACCGAGTGAAAAAAATTTAGGTCATCACCTCACATTAAGCATTGATACTTTTAACTATGAAAAAAAATCATGTTTCGTCAAGTGTCAAATTTTGTCCTTCAATTTTTTTGCAACATCATCATGATTAAATAACCACTGATCATATCATAATTTTGCAGCACATCTCACATAGCTACTTAACATTAAGCACTGACACTTAAAACTATGAAAAAAAAATCTTATTTTGTCAAGTGTCAAATTTTGTCCGGTTCAATTTTTTTGACAAGATCATCATGATAAAAATAATCACTCATCTTATACCAATTTTAGAGCACATCTCAAATGACAAGATCATCATGATAAAAATAATGCAAACTAACAATCTAACATCCTAACATCCAACATTCAACTATATATCAACCTAACAACCTAACATCTAACATCTAACCTAACAATCTAACATCCAACATCCATCCATGCATTCATTCATCCATCCAACAGTAGAAAAAAATGGAAAAAAATGAAAAAAAACGTAGCTCACCGGGAGGGGCGTGGCAGGGGGCGAGGCGGTGGAGGGGATGGTGAGGCAGGGGCGGTCGGGGACGGGAGGGACGGTGCCGGACGGAGCCGCGGCCGGCG
>NC_041382.1:72508979-72509933 GCF_002162155.2 Triticum dicoccoides | reverse complement strand
GGCAGGTCGGGGTGGGGGGTGCGGCGGCGGCGCAGGTCGGGGTCGGGGGGTGCGGCGGCGGCAGCTCGGGGTGTGGGGAGACAGTGAGTGGATGGGGGGTAACGCGAGTGGATAAGGTCAACTATGCCGACGGCTAAGCCGTCGGCATAGCTCAGGGCGCCATGTGGCACCTATGCCGACGGCTTAGCCGTAGGCATACTTTTTCTTTTTCTTTTTTATTAACCACGTCACCGATCCGCGTACAAGCTTCCCTACCGTCGGCATATTTTTATTTTTACTTTTCTTATTTTGTATAAATTTTATAATGTTTTCTTATTTTTTATAAATATTTTAATGTTTTCTTATACATATTTTTTACATGCAGAACATTATTTAAAATGTACCATACATTTTCTTTAATGATTTGAAACATTATTTTTAATGACATGATCTTTTTTTATATTGTACAACAATTTTCTAAAATATCTCGTATATTTTTTTCTATGGTCTCGTGAAAGGTGATACATAGGAGAGCAACTGACTGAGGGGTACCGTTACCGAGTGCCTGATCCGGTAACTATGCGAGTGCCTGATCCGTCTACTACCGTGTCATCGTCGTCCGTTAAGTGGGGCCACGCCCCGGAGACGCGTGCCGCCTCTTCGGACATGCCACCACACCACCACGCATGTATGAGGGCCCGGTGCGACGCTCCGGTAGCATTGCTACCCTCCCAGGGCCCCCAACCCGCCTAACCCTGTAGAGTTTGACCACGGGATCTAACCCTTTGACTTTGCACGGACGGGATTTGACCAGTGGACCTCTCCACCCGGTTGTGTTAGGTTAGCCCATAGGAACACTTTGGAGCAACATCCGGGCTAGACCCACAGCAAGATCCCCTCCGTGTAGACCTGACGCGTCCGTTTCCCCCCTCCAGGTGCCGGCGCTGGCGCCGTCCGTGAGGGGGGCCAAACCCC
>NC_041382.1:72506874-72508864 GCF_002162155.2 Triticum dicoccoides | reverse complement strand
CAAACCCCGGAGACGCGTGCCGCCTCTTCGGACATGCCACCACACCATCTCGCATGTATGAGGGCCCGGTGCGACGCTCCGGTGGCATTGCTACCCCCAGGGCCCCCGTCCCGCCTAGCCCTGTAGCGTTTGACCACGGGATCTAGCCCTTTGACTTTGCACGGACGGGCTTTGACCAGCGGACCTCCCCACCCGGTTGTGTTAGGTCAGCCCATAGGAACACTTTGGAGCAACATACGGGACAGACCCACAACAAGATCCCCTCCGTGTAGACCCGACGCGTCCATTTTCCCCCTCCAAGTGCCGGCGGAGGCGTCGTCCGTGAGGGGAGGCACACCCCAGACACGCGTGCCGGGCTTTTGCAACCACCACAACACTTCCAAACTCATGAGAGGCCGCCTACTCAAGATTTGGCGGCATGCTAGCCCCCGGAGGCCGCCGGCCACAGCCGTAGACGCGCGAAGGGCAATCCGCGTAGAGGGAATTTTTCGGATACTTCTCCATCACCAAAAATTATGAAAAAAATATTATCGTTCCTATAGCACATGTGCCCACGTCGTGCAAAAAAACTCATGATTTTATCGCGCTCCGAGTATTTAATAATATTCACGCCGCATCGTTACCGCAGAATGGCTACTACCGTGTCATCGCCGTCCGTGAGGGGGACCACGCCCCGGAGACACGTGCCGCCTCTTCGGACATGCCACCACACCACCCTGCATGTATGAGGGCCCGGTGCGATGCTCCGGTGGCATTGCTACCCTCCCAGGGCCCCCGTCACGCCTAACCCTGTAGCGTTTGACCAAGGGATCTAGCCCTTTGACTTTGCACGGACGGGATTTGACCAGTGGACCTCTCCACCCGGTTGTGTTAGGTCAGCCCATAGGAACACTTTGGAGCAACAGCCGGGCCAGACCCACAGCAAGATACCCTCTGTGTAGACCCGACGCGTCCGTTTCCCCCCTCCAAGTGCCGGCGGTGGCGCCGTCCGTGAGGGGGGCCAAACCCCGGAGACGCGTGCCGCCTCTTCGGACATGCCACCACACCACCCCACATGTATGAGGGCCCGGTGCGACGCTTCGGTGGCATTGCTACCCCCCCAGGGCCCCTGTCCTCCCTAACCCTAGAGCGGTTGACCACGAGATCTTGCCCTTTGACTTTCCACGAACAGGCTTTGAACAGTGGACCTCTCCACCCGGTTGTGTTAGGTCAGCTCAGAGGGACACCTGGGAGCAACATCCGGGCCAAACCGACATCTACATCCCCTCCGTGTAGACCCGATGCGTCCGTTTCCCCCCTCCAGGTGCCGGCGGCGGCGCCGTCTGTGAGGGAGGGCACACCCGGACACGCGTGCCGGGCGTTTGCAACCACCACAACACTTCCAAACACATGAGAGGCTGCCTACGCAAGATTTGGCGGCATGCTAGCCCCCGGAGGCCGCCGGCCACAGCCGTAGACGCGCGAAGGGCAATCCGCGTAGAGGGGATTTTTCGGATACTTCTCCATCACCAAAAATTATGAAAAAAATATTATCGTTCCTATAGCACATGTGCACACGCCGTGCAAAAAAAAACTCATGATTGTATCGCGCTCCGAGTATTTAATAATATTCACGCCGCATCGTTACCGCAGAATGGCTACTACCGTGTCATCGCCGTCCGTTAGGGGGGGCCACGCCCCGGAGATGCGTGCCGCCTCTTCGGACATGCCACCACACCACCACGCATGTATGAGGGCCCGGTGCGACGCTCCGGTGGCATTGCTACCCCCCAGGGCCCCCGACCCGCCTAACCTTGTAGCGTTTGACCACGGGATCTAGCCCTTTGACTTTTCATGGATGGGATTTGACCAGTGGATCTCTCCACCCGGTTGTGTTAGGTCAGCCCATAGGAACACTTTGGAGCAACATCCGGGCCAGACCCACAGCAAGATCCCCTCCGTGTAGACCCGACGCGTCCGTTTCCCCCCTCCAGGTGCCGGCGGTGGCGCC
>NC_041382.1:72490889-72506620 GCF_002162155.2 Triticum dicoccoides | reverse complement strand
GGGGGGCCAAACCCCGGAGACGCGTGCCGCCTCTTCAGACATGCCACCACACCACCCTGCATGTATGAGGGCCCGGTGCGATGCTCCGGTGGCATTGCTACCCCCAGGGCCCCTGTCCTGCCTAACCCTAGAGCGGTTGACCACGAGATCTTGCCCTTTGACTTTCCATGGGCAGGCTTTGAACAGTGGACCTCTCCACCCGGTTGTGTTAGGTCAGCTCAGAGGGACACCTGGGAGCAACATCCGGGCCAAACCGACAGCTACATCCCCTCCGTGTAGACCCCATGCGTCCGTTTCCCCCCTCCTAGTGCCGGCGGCGGTGCCGTACGTTAGGGGGGCCACGCCCCTGAGATGTGTGCCGCCTCTTTGAACATGCCACAACACCACCTCGCACATGTATGAGGGTCTTGTACGATGCTCTGGTGGCATTGCTACCCCCCTAGGGCCCCCGTCCCACCTAACCGTGGAGCGGTTGACCACGAGATCTAGCCTTTTGACTTCCCACGGACGGGCTTTGACCAGTGGACCTCTGCACCCGGTTGTGTCAGGTCACCCGTAGGGACACCCGGGAGCGACATCCGGGCCAAACCCACAGCTACATCCACCGTGTAGACCCGACGCGTCCGTTTCCCCCCTCCAGGTGCCGGCGCCGTCCATGAGGGGGGCACACCGCGGACGTGAGGGGGGTCACACTCTGGAGACGGGTGTCGGGCGTTTGCAACCGCCACAAAACTTTTGTCGGCATAGCTGTTTTTGATTTTAATAAAATATAATGAGCTATATTCAAAAGAACATGACCGCACATTATTAACGTGCTCGAAAAAATACAAACCATATATATATATATTCATAATATATGAAAAAAATACAAACTACATATATATTCATATGTATGTTTATATTTAACATGCTACATGTTAGTTTATATAATAATACATAAAAAAGCTTAAAAAAATACATATGAAAAAAAAGTCTACCTATGCCGACGGCTATGCCGTCGGCATAGAGACGGCCAGGTTTTAGGCGGCGGGCGGCATGCCGCGGATCGCTGATGTGGCATGTATACCGACGGCAGCCGTCGGCTTAGCTCATGGACGGTGCGCCGCTGATCTGTGACGTGGCATGACGATATATGCCGACGGCCGGCCGTCCAGGCCGTCGGCATAGATTTGACGACGTTAGCCGCTGGTCACGGGCGGGGTCGCGGGCCCACGGGTATGCCGATGGCCTGGTTATGCCGACGGCTGCTGTCGCCATGTTCGCAGCTGGGCCGACGACATATGTATGCCGACGGGTGCCGTCGGCTTAGCTCGTGGTAGCCCAACGACCAAGGTACGCCGACGGCCAAGACGTGGCTGTCGGCATAGCGCATAGTAGGCCGACGGCAGCCGTCGGCATTGATTTGGCCGTCGGGGTAGGGCCAGTTTCTGGTAGTGTTCCTCCCATCTGCGCCACGACTCGCCCATCCGCTCGCATCCGTCGCTACCCACTATCCATGGCCCGCGAGAAGATCACCACCTAGGCCCCTGCCAACGAACAGACACACGAATTAAATGGCTAATCTCGACGGAAATCGGCAACCGCATGCTAATCTGGGGATTTGGGCCTTGTCAGGTATTATGGCAGAAATTAAGTATTGCCTGCATTCACGGGTGGACCCACATGAACAGGTTTGTTACGTCCAGTCCAAGACGTATATGGCGTTATGTACCATCGTGTACTGATGGTGCGCATCACTCGAAAACAACATATATAAACTCCGTCTCACGGTAGCTACTAGAAAAGGTGCGTTCTTCCAATCCTCTACAAGCTACTCCATACACTAGATTACCTTTCTGCTGTCACGATGGGTTGCAACCTAGTTTGCGCTTGATGAACATCCAGAATATACTACCCCAAGGCGGCTTCCTTTTGTCGTACATGAATTCCTCCTTCATTGTTTGCACGCATGTCAAAATCTGGGGCAGTGCTTCAACTCAGCAGAAATAAGCCTCCCTCCCCAATGCTCCACCTTATACATGTGCTAATGTTGTCATGTAGGTAAAAAATCTGATATGGCAAGGTAATTAAGAGGGATGCCATCTGGAAGATCATATGGGGGTGCCCTGCTCCCCTAAAGGTACACGTGTTTGCATGGAGGGTTGTCACAAATCCCCTTGCTACCTGGGCTAACAAAGCCTCACGACACCTCGAGGTTACTAACGTGTGCCCCCTGTGTGGTGTTGAACGCGAGGATGAATTCCACGCGCTATGCAGGTGCCCATTGGCAAGGGAGCTTTGGAGAATCATGACGTTGGACTGGAACATCCCTAAGGTGAAGACTATCTGTGACACGGGGCTGAAGGAAATATGCCCTAGAGGCAATAATAAAGTTATTATTTATTTCCTTATATCATAATAAATGTTTATTATTCATGCTAGAATTGTATTAACCGGAAACATAATACATGTGTGAATACATAGACAAACAGTATGTCACTAGTATGTCTCTACTTGACTAGCTCATTGATCAGAGATGGTTAAATTTCCTAACCATAGACAAAGTGTTGTCATTTGATTAATGAGATCACATCATTAGGAGAATGATGTGACTGACTTGATCCATTCCGTTAGCTTAGCACCCGATCGTTTTAGTATGTTGCTATTGCTTTCTTCATAACTTATACATGTTCCTATGACTATGAGATTATGCAACTCCCATTTACCGGAGGAACACTTTGTGTGCTACAAACGTCACAATGTAACCGAGTGATTATAAAGGTGCTCTACAAGTGTCTCCAAAGGTACTTGTTGAGTTGACGTATTTCGAGATTATGATTTGTCACTCCGATTGTCGGAGAGGTATCTCTGGGCCCTCTCTGTAATGCACATCACTTAAGCCTTGCAAGCATTGCAACTAATGAGTTACCTGCGGGATGATGTATTACGGAACGAGTAAAGAGACTTGCCGGTAAAGAGATTGAACTAGGTATTGAGATACCGACGATCGAATCTCGGGCAAGTAACATACCGATGACAAAGGGAACAACGTATGTTGTTATGCAGTCTGACCTATAAAGATCTTCGTAGAATATGTGGGAGCCAATATGAACATCTAGGTTCCGCTATTGGTTATTGACCGGAGACGTGTCTCGGTCATGTCTACATAGTTCTCGAATCCATAGGGTCCGCACGCTTAACATTTCGATGATAGTTTTATTATGAGTTTATATGTTTTTATGTACCGAAGGTTGTTCGGAGTCCCGGATGTGATCCCGTACATGACGAGGAGTCTTGAAATGGTCGAGACATGAAGATTGATATATTGGAAGCCTATATTTGGATATCGGAAGTGTTCCGAGTGAAATTGGGATTTTATCGGAGTACCGGGGGTTACCGGAACCCCCCTGGGGGCTTAATGGGCCTACATGGGCCTTAGTGGAAATAGATGGCAGCAAGGGGAGTGTAGGGCGCGCCCCCAAGGCCCAAAACGAATTGGTTTAGGGCAAGGGGGGCCGGGCCCCTCTTTCCTTCTCCCCCTCTCCCTTTCCTTCCCCCTCTCCTACTCCTACTAGGTATAGGAGTCCTACTCCTAGTGGGAGTAGGACTCCCCCTTGGCGCGCCTCTCCCTGGCCGGCCGCCTCCTCCCCTTGCTTCTTTATATATGGGGGCAGGGGGGCATCCCAGAGACAACAATTGATCGTTTGATCTTTTAGCCGTGTGCGGTGCCCCCCTCCACCATAGTCCACCTCGATAATACTGTAGTGGTGCTTAGGCGAAGCCCTGCATCGGTAGAACATCATCATCGTCAGCACGCCGTCGTGCTGACGGAACTCTCCCTCAACACTCGGCTGGATCGGAGTTCGAGGGACGTCATCGGGCTGAACGTGTGCCGAACTCGGAGGTTCCTTACGTTCGATACTTGATCGGTCGGATCGTGAAGACGTACGACTACATCAACCGCGTTGTGCTAACGCTTCCACTTTCGGTCTATGAGGGTACGTGGACAACACTCTCCCCTCTCATTGCTATGCATCACCATGATCTTGCATGTGCGTAGGATTTTTTTTGAAATTACTACGTTCCCCAACAATGGTATCAGAGCCTGGTTTTATGCGTAGATGTCATATGCACGAGTAGAACACAAAGTGAGTTGTGGGCGATATAAGTCATACTTCTTACCAGCATGTCATACTTTGGTTCGGCGGTATTGTTGGATGAAGCGGCCCGGACCGACATTACGCTTACGTTACGCGAGACTGGTTCTACCGACGTGCTTTGCACACAAGTGGCTGGCAGGTGTCAGTTTCTCCAACTTTAGTTGAACCGAGTGTGGCTACGCCCGGTCTTTGTGAAGGTTTAAAAAGCACCAACTTGACAAACTATCGTTGTGGTTTTGATGCGTAGGTAAGAATGGTTCTTGCTAAGCCCGTAGCAGCCACGTAAAATTTGCAACAACAAAGTAGAGGACGTCTAACTTGTTTTTGCTGGGCATGTTGAGATGTGATATGGTCAAGACATGATGCTAAATTTTATTGTATGAGATGATCATGTTTTGTAACCGAGTTATCGGCAACTGGCAGGAGCCATATGGTTGTCGCTTTATTGTATGCAATGCAATCACCCTGTAATGCTTTACTTTATCACTAAGCGGTAGCGATAGTCGTGGAAGAATAAGATTGGCGAGACGACAATGATGCTACGATGGAGATCAAGGTGTCGCGTCGGTGACGATGGTGATCATGACGATGCTTCGGAGATGGAGATCACAAGCACAAGATGCTGATGATGGCCATATCATATCACTTATATTGACTGCATGTGATGTTTATCTTTTATGCATCTTATCTTTGATTGACGATAACATTATAAGATGACCCCTCACTAAATTATCAAAGTATAAAGTGTTCTCCCTGAGTATGCACCATTGCCAAAGCTCTTCGTGCCGAGACACCACGTGATGATCGGGTGTGATAGGCTCTACATTCAAATACAACAGGTGCAAAATAGTTGCACACGCGGAATACTCAGGTTAAACTTGACAAGTCTAGCATATAACAGATATGGCCTCGGAACACGGAGACCGAAAGGTCGAGCGTGAATCATATAGTAGATATGATCAACATAGTGATGTTCACCGTTGAAATTACTCCATCTCACGTGATGATCGGACATGGTTTAGTTGATATGGATCACGTGATCACTTAGAGGATTAGAGGGATGTCTATCTAAGTGGGAGTTCTTAAATAATATGATTAATTGAAGCTAAATTTATCATGAACTTAGTACCTGATAGTATCTTGCTTGTCTATGTTGATTGTAGATAGATGGCCCGTGCTGTTGTTCCGTTGAATTTTAATGCGTTCCTTGAGAAAGCAAAGTTGAAAGATGATGGCAGCAATTACACGGACTGGGTCCGTAACTTGAGGATTATCCTCACTGCTGCTCAGAAGAATTACGTCCTGGAAGCACCGCTAGGTGTACCACCTGCACCAGCAACTGCAGACATTGTGAATGCCTGGCAGACACGTGTTGATGACTACTCGATAGTTTAGTGTGCCATGCTTTACGACTTAGAACCGGCACTTCAATGACATTTTGAACGCCATGGAGCATATGAGATGTTCCAGGAGTTGAAGTTAATATTTCAAAAGAATGGGCGGATTGAGAGATATGAAGTCTCCAATAAGTTCTACAGCTGCAAGATGGAGGAGAATAGTTCTGTCAGTGAGCATATACTCAAGATGTTTGGGTACTGCAATCACTTGATTCAACTGGGAGTTAATCTTCCGGATGATAGCGTCATTGATAGAATTATCCAATCACTGCCACCAAGCTACAAGAGCTTTGTGATGAACTATAATATGCAAGGGATGGATAAGACAATTCCCGAGCTTTTCGCAATGCTAAAGGCAGCGGAGGTAGAAATCAAGAAGGAGCATCAAGTGTTGATGGTCAATAAGACCATCAGTTTCAAGAAAAAGGGCAAAGGGAAGAAGAAGGGGAACTTCAAGAAGAACAGCAAGCAAGTTGCTGCTAAGGAGAAGAAACCCAAGTCTGGACCTAAGCTTGAGACTGAGTGCTTCTACTGCAAGCAGACTGGTCACTAGAAGCGGAACTGCCCCAAGTATTTGGCGTATAAGAAGGATGGCAAGGTGAACAAAGGTATATGTGATATACATGTTATTGATGTGTACCTTACTAATGCTCGCAGTAGCACCTGGGTATTTGATACTGGTTCCGTTGCTAATATTTGCAACTCGAAACAGGGGCTACGGATTAAGCAAAGATTGGCTAAAGACGAGGTGACGATGCGCGTGGGAAATGGTTCCAAAGTCGATGTGATCGCGGTCGTCATGCTACCTCTACATCTACCTTCGGGATTAGTATTAGACCTAAATAATTGTTATTTGGTGCCAGCATTGAGCATGAACATTATATCTGGATCTTGTTTGATGCGAGACGGTTATTCATTTAAATCAGAGAATAATGGTTGTTCTATTTATATGAGTAATATCTTTTATGGTCATGCACCCTTGAAGAGTGGTCTATTTTTGCTAAATCTCGATAGTGGTGATACACATATTCATAATATTGAAGCCAAAAGATGCATAGTCGATAATGATAGTGCAACTTATTTGTGGCACTGCCGTTTAGGTCATATCGGTGTAAAGCGCATGAAGAAACTCCATACTGATGGACTTTTGGAACCACTTGATTATGAATCACTTGGTACTTGCGAACCGTGCCTCATGGGCAGGATGACTAAAACGCCGTTCTTCGGAACTATGGAGAGAGCAACAGATTTGTTGGAGATCATACATACAGATGTATGTGGTCCGATGAATGTTGAGGCTCGTGGTGGATATCATTATTTTCTCACCTTCACAGATGATTTAAGAAAATATAGGTATATCTACTTAATGAAACATAAGTCTGAAACATTTGAAAAGTCCAAAGAATTTCATAGTGAAGTTGAAAATCATCGTAACAAGAAAATAAAGTTTCTATGATCTGATCATGGAGGAGAATATTTGAGTTATGAGTTTGGTCTTCATTTGAAACAATGTGGAATAGTTTCGCAACTCACGCCACCTGGAACACCTCAGGGTAATGGTGTGTCCGAACATCGTAATCGTACTTTACTAGATATGGTGCGATCTCTGATGTCTCTTACTGATTTACCGCTATCGTTTTGGGGTTATGCTTTAGAGACGACCACATTCACGTTAAATAGGGCACCATCTAAATCCGTTGAGACGACGCCTTATGAACTGTGGTTTGGTAAGAAACCAAAGTTGTCGTTTCTGAAAGTTTGGGGCTGCGATGCTTATGTGAAAAAGCTTCAACCTAATAAGCTCGAACCCAAATAGGAGAAATGTGTCTTATAGGATACCCAAAGGAGACTGTTGGGTAAACCTTCTATCACAGATCCGAAGGCAAGACTTTTGTTGCTAAATTCAGAGTTTTTTTAGAGAAGGAGTTTCTCTCGAAAGAAGTGAGTGGGAGGAAAGTAGAACTTGATAAAGTAACTGTACCTGCTCCCTTATTGGAAAGTAGTTCATCACAGAAACCGGTTTCTGCGACACCTACACCAATTAGTGAGGAAGTTAATGATAATCATCATGAAACTTTAGATAAAGTTGTTACTGAACCTCGTAGGTCAACCAGAGTAAGATCCGCACCAGAGTGGTACGGTAATCCTGTTCTGGAAGTTATGTTACTAGACCATGACGAACCTACGAACTATGAAGAAGCGATGGTGAGCCTAGATTCCGCAAAATGGCCCGAGGCCATGAAATCTGAGATGTGATCCATGTATGAGAACAAAGTGTGGGCTTTGGTTGACTTGCCCGTTGATCGGCAAGCAATTGAGAATAAATGGACCTTCAAGAAGAAGACTGACGCTGACGGTAATGTTACTGTCTATAAAGCTCGAGTTGTTGCAAAAGGTTTTCGACAAGTTCAAGGGATTGACTACGATGAGACCTTCTCACCCGTAGCGATGCTTAAGTCTGTCCGAATCATGTTAGCAATTGCCGCATTTTATGATTATGAAATTTGGCAAATGGATGTCAAAACTGCATTCCTGAGTGGATTTCTGGAAGAAGAGTTGTATATGATGGAACCAGAAGGTTTTGTCGATCCAAAGGGAGCTAACAAAGTGTGCAAGCTCCGGCGATCCATTTATGGACTGGTGCAAGCCTGTCAGAGTTGGAATAGACTCTTTGATAGTGTGATCAAAGCATTTGGTTTTATACAGACTTTTGGAGAAGCCTATATTTACAAGAAAGTGAGTGGGAGCTCTGTAGCATTTCTAATATTATATGTGGATGACATATTGTTGATTGGAAATGATATAGAATTTCTGGATAGCATAAAGGGATACTTGAATAAGAGTTTTTCAATGAAAGACCTCAGTGAAGCTGCTCTTATATTGGGCATCAAGATCTATAGAGATAGATCAAGACGCTTAGTTGGACTTTCACAAAGCACATACCTTGACAAAGTTTTGAAGAAGTTCAAAATGGATCAAGCAAAGAAAGGGTTCTTGCCTGTGTTACAAGGTGTGAAGTTGAGTAAGACTCAATGCCCGACCACTGCAGAAGATAGAGAGAAAATGGAAGATGTTCCCTATGCTTCAGCCATAGGCTCTATCATGTATGCAATGCTGTGTTCCAGACCTGATGTGTGCCTTGCTATAAGTCTAGTAGGGAGGTACCAAAGTAATCCAGGAGTGGATCACTGGACAGCAGTCAAGAACATCCTGAAATACCTAAAAAGGACTAAGGATATGTTTCTCATTTATGGAGGTGACAAAGAGCTCATCGTAATCGGTTACGTTGATGCAAGCTTTGACACTGATCCAGACAATTCTAAATTGCAAACCGAATATGTGTTTACATTGAATGGTGGAGCTGTCAGTTGGTGCAGTTCCAAACAAAGCGTTGTGGTGGGATCTATGTGTGAAGCGGAGTGCATAGCTGCTTCGGAAGCAGCAAATGAAGGAGTCTGGATGAAGGAGTTCATATCCGATCTAGGTGTAATACCTAGTGCATCGGGTCCAATGAAAATCTTTTGTGACAATACTGGTGCAATTGCCTTGGCGAAGGAATCCAAATTTCACAAGAGAACCAAGCACATCAAGAGACGCTTCAATTCCATCCGGGATTTAGTCCAGGTGGGAGACATAGAAATTTGCAAGATACGTACGGATCTGAATATTGCAGACCCATTGACTAAGCCTCTTCCACGAGCAAAACATGATCAGCACCAAGGCTCCATGGGTGTTAGAATCATTACTGTGTAATCTAGATTATTGACTCTAGTGCAAGTGGGAGGCTGAAGCAAATATGCCCTAGAGGCAATAATAAAGTTATTATTTATTTCCTTATATCATGATAAATGTTTATTATTCATGCTAGAATTGTATTAACCGGAAACATAATACATGTGTGAATACATAGACAAACAATATGTCACTAGTATGCCTCTACTTGACTAGCTCATTGATCAGAGATGGTTAAGTTTCCTAACCATAGACAAAGTGTTGTCATTTGATTAATGAGATCACATCATTAGGAGAATGATGTGATTGACTTGACCCATTCCGTTAGCTTAGCACCCGATCGTTTTAGTATGTTGCTATTGCTTTCTTCATAACTTATACATGTTCCTATGACTATGAGATTATGCAAACCCCGTTTACCGGAGGAACACTTTGTGTGCTACCAAACGTCACAACGTAACTGGGTGATTATAAAGGTGCTCTACAGGTGTATCCAAAGGTACTTGTTGAGTTGGCGTATTTCGAGATTAGGATTTGTCACTCCGATTGTCGGAGAGGTATCTCTGGGCCCTCTCGGAAATGCACATCACTTAAGCCTTGCAAGCATTGCAACTAATGAGTTAGTTGCGGGATGATGTATTATAGAACGAGTAAAGATACTTGCTGGTAACGAGATTGAACTAGGTATTGAGATACCGATGATCGAATCTCGGGCAAGTAACATACCGATGACAAAGGGAACAACGTATGTTGTTATGTAGTCTGACCGATAAAGATCTTCATAGAATATGTGGGAGCCAATATGAACATCTAGGTTCCGCTATTGGTTATTGACCAGAGACGTGTCTCGATCATGTCTACAGAGTTCTCGAACCCGTAGGGTCCGCACGCTTAACGTTTCAATGATAGTTATATTATGAGTTTATATGTTTTGATGTACTGAAGGTTGTTCGGAGTCCCGGATGTGATCCCGGACATGACGAGGAGTCTCGAAATGGTCGAGACATGATGCTTGATATATTGGAAGCCTATATTTGGATATCGGAAGTGTTCCGAGTGAAATCGGGATTTTACCGAAGTACCGGGGGTTACTGGAACCCCCGAGGGCTTAATGGGCCTACATGGGCCTTGGTGGAAATAGAGGGCAGCAAGGGGAGTGTGGGGCGCGCCCCCCAAGGCCCAAACCAAATTGGTTCAGGGCAAGGGGGCCGGCCCCCTCTTTCCTTCTCCCCTCTCCCTTTCCTTCCTCCTCTCCTACTCCTACTAGGAATAGGAGGAGTCCTACTGCTAGTGGGAGTTGGACTCCCCCTTGGCACGCCTCTCCCTGGCCAGTCGCCTCCTCCCCTTGCTCCTTTATATACGGGGGCAGGGGGGCACCCCAGAGACAACAATTGATCGTTTGATCTTTTAGCCGTGTGCGGTGCCCCCCTCCACCATAGTCCACCTCGATAATACTCTAGCGGTGCTTAGCAAAGCCCTGCGTCGGTAGAACATCATCATCGTCACCACGCCGTCGTGCTGACGAAACTCTCCCTCAACACTCGGCTGGATCGGAGTTTGTGGGACGTCATCGGGCTGAACGTGTGCTGAACTCGGAGGTGCCGTACGTTCGGTACTTGATCAGTCGGATCGTGAAGACGTACGACTACATCAACCGCGTTGTGCTAACGCTTCCGCTCTCGGTCTACGAGGGTACGTGGACAACACTCTCCCCTCTCGTTGCTATGCATCACCATGATCTTGCGTGTGCGTAGGAATTTTTTTTGAAATTACTACATTCCCTAACAGGGGCCAGAGTGGCTTTTCGCTCTGTTGGAACCCCTGGATGAGACGGCGAGGCTGGTGGTACTCATGATAATGTGGAGAGTGTGGCATGTACGTAATGAGATTACCCATGACAAACCACTACAACTTGCCGAGGCCTCTCGTCGGTTATTACAGGGGTACATTAATTCCCTGCTATGTATTTAGCAACACCTGACGGCTAACATGGAGAAGGGGAAGATAGTTGTATGTGCCACCCCACAGCGCGTGGAACCCAGCAATATGGATAGGGTGCGGGCACGCTGGATCCCCCCTAGCACGGGATGGGCCAAGCTTAACACAGATGGCAGTAATGTTGCAGCCACAGAAGAAGCGGGCGGAGGCATGATCCTTCGAGATGATAGAGGGGATATCATCTTCAACGCCTGCAGAGAAATACACACATGTGATAGTGTGCTGGAGGCGGAGCTCTCAGCTTGTAGAGAAGGCATAGACCTTGCTCTCACATGACCATGATGCCTATCATCCTGGAGTTAGATAGCACGGAGGTGGTGGCGATGCTCAAAGAACCAATGACAGACATGTCACAACACCGCTCTCTCGTTGAAGAGATTAGCAGCTTAGCACGCCGTCATGCTAGAGAGCTTGTATTCGTGAAGTGTAGCCGTTGGCAGAATACCGCGAGTCATGAGTTGGCAGCATATGGCCGTAGCACCCCACGTACGACAGTCTGGTTCGCAGGAGGACCGGACATTCTTGTAAACTTGGTTAAGACTGAGAGGCCTCCTTGAGTAATGTAAGTTTTTTCCCCTCGCAAAAAAGGTAATTAAGAGGAGAGAGAGAGATGAGTATGGTGACCCGAGAAAGAAACAATGCCAAGTGCAACAACATAGGAAAAACACTTATATGAAAGAAGCCTACCAATGCATGAAGAACTTTAATTGCAAAATCATTAGATGAAGGATGCTTAACACCAACAAATGAAACAGTTATGCATTGAGGGCTTTAGTAATTAAAGTCTTCCATGTGCTTAGCACCTCATGTAAGCACCGATGCATTAGAAGAGGCCTAATAAACATGTTTTTAATCGGTAGGGTTCTGTGTCCCTCGAAACTTGGATCCATCAATTTGCTGCAGTTGAATTCAACATACGGCTTGCCCGTAGTTCTTTTGCATTGCATGCCCAATAAGTTCTAGCTTGAGTGGGAGAACTATTTGATGCAGTTTGGCTCAGTAAAAATACATCAGACCTGAAAAAACTGTTCATTCCAGGACTTCTTGTTTTGTCAATTCAATTACGGGCGAAGGTCGTACACCCTGCATTCCATCATTTCGGCATACGAGGACTGGACACATCACTAGGGCCCTTCTTATTGTGAGTTGCTAGTACCGGTTGTAGCATATACAGAATCAGGTTTCATGACAATAGTAGGCACCACAACAGTTTCAGACTCCCAATAAAAAACAAAGACACCAGTTTCCGTCTTCTTTTTAGCGTACACCCTGTTGGTTTTCTGTAGGCGCGCATCCAACACGCACTCTGTAATACAAATATTCACTAGACTCAATTCATCCCCTGTCTTTTTTCGCGAATACGCAAAAGCTTTGCGTATCATTGCATTGATAGGGGGAAAGAGTGGTAGCATATACAGGGGTAGCATCGCAAGCACGCACAACTAGGGCATGAGCGAGAGCTACAGGGGCGCATACATGGAGACGGGAGGGATGCGCGCTCCCCTGGAGAGGTACTATGTAGGAGGGAGCATATTGCTGAGTCCCTTGGCTCCGGCAGCGGCCCAGCTGCGGGCGTCCTCCTTGATGTCGTTGACAGTGAGCGGAATGGAGGGAGAGGCTCCATTGAAGACGCATGTGTTTCGTGCCTTCCATATGCGCCATGCAGTGAGGATGATGAGCGAGACGAGGCCGCGGCGAAGGGCGGTGGGGGCGTCCTGCATGGACTGGGAGAACCAGTCGCGGAAGCACAACCCTGGGCTATGGAGTAGCACGTCGGTGATTCGTAGCCAGGAGAGGACCTCATGCCAGGTTTTTCTGGAGAAGACGCAACCCGCAAGAAAGTGTGCCATGGTCTCAGGCTCCTGGTCGCAGAGGAGGCAGAGCGGGGCGTGTGTGAGGCCACGTCGAGCGAGGCGGTCGGCGGTCCAGCAGCGCCCTTGGAAGGTAAGCCAAAGGAAGACCTTGATGTGGAGAGGTGCCCAAGACTTCCAGGTGAGGCGCCAGGAGGGCTCGATCGTAGAGCCGACGAAGAGGGCTTTGTAGCAAGACTTGGCGGATTACACGCCGTTCGTGGTCCAGCGCCAGGTGAGGACGTCCGGCTCGTCGGAGAGGGTAACCTGCTGAAGCCGCAGCCAGAGGAGGACATATTGCACCAGTGCCTCGGGGGAAAGGTGGCCGCGCATGTCCCGGACCCAGGCACGAGAGGCCATGCCCGCGACAACGGTGCAAGCCTTATGGAGGCGGCGAGGTACGAGGGCGCGCAGGAGCGGGGCCAGCTCGATGACGGAAAGCCCGTCGATCCGGTGGTCCTCCCAGAAGAGGCAGGAGATGCCATCGCCAACCTGCCAAGATGTGGAGGCGCGAAAGATGGCCTGAACAACCGGGTTACATGGGATGTGAAGGTGCTGCCAGGGGCGGGAGGTGTCCATCTTGCGTAGCCAGAGCCAGCGGGCTTGCAAGGCGTGAGTGGAGCGCTCCAAGTCGGGGATGTCAAGGCCACCGTAGGCCAGGGGGCGGCAGACCTTGGCCCAGCTGATGAGGCAGTGGCCTCCATTAGTGGTCTTGCGTCCTTGCTAGAGGAAAGCGCGGAGGAGACGATTCACTTGACGAAGGATGGAAGAGTGCAGCGACATGGCGATCAGGATGTGGGTGGGCATTGCGCATAACACGTGTCGGATGAGGGCCAACCGCTCGCCGCGGGAGAGCATAGACGCCCACCAAGGGGAGAGCTTCTTCTCCAGCCGCTCAACGAAGGGTTGGAGGGAGGGGGCGGTGATCTTGCGAATGGAGAGTGGGAGGCCGAGGTACTTGGCGGGGAACTCGCCGATCGGGCACAGGATGTGGTTGGAGGTGGAGTCCCTGAGCTCGGGTGGGCATTGGATGGGCATGGCCGTGCATTTGCCGAGGTTGGTGTGGAGACCCGAGGCAGCGCCGAACAGCCTGAGAATGTGGCGTACCGCGGAAAGATCGCGCGCGTCCGGGTGGCAAAAAAGCACGACGTCGTCCGTGTAGAGGGAGAGGCTGGAAGCCATGTGCCGATCAGTGAGCCATTGCAAGAGACCCAGGGAGGTGGCACGCTGGAAGAGGCGGTTGAGGACGTCAATGACGATCACGAAGAGCATGCGGGACACAGGGTAGCCCTGGCGAAGCCCCTTGCAATGACGGATCGGTGGTCCTGGGAGCCCGTTGATGAGCACCTTGGTGCTAGCCGTGGAGACGAGGATGGAGATCCAGTTGCGCCAACGGGGCCCAAACCCCAAGTGCTGCAGCACCTCGAGGAGGAAGGGCCAGGAGATAGAGTCGAAAGCACACGCGATGTCCAGCTTGAGAAGAACATGCGACAGACGAAGAGTGTGGAGCTGCCTGGCAGTCTGTTGGATGAGCATGAAGTTGTCGTGGATGCTCCGGCCAACGATGAAGGCGCTCTGGTTGGTGGAGATAAGCTCGCCAAGATGAAGCACGAGCTGGAGGGAGAGCACCTTGCCAAACAGCTTGGCGAACAGGTGGATGAGGCTGATCGGTCTATGCTCGGAGAGGGACGAGGCTTCCGGGTGCTTGGGTAGGAGTGAGAGCAGGGCTTCGTTCAGCTTGTGAAAACCATGATCGTTGAGGTTGTAGAGCTTGCCAAAGGCCTCGACGAAGTCATCGCGGATGATGTCCCACGCGACGATGAGGAATTCGACCGCGAAACTGTCGGGCCCGAGCGCTCTGCCGCGGGGGAGCTGGCGGACGGCAGACCAAATCTCGTCGGCCGAGAAGGGCAAGCGCGGAGAGGTCAAAGAATCTGTCATCGATCGCATCAAGAGCGATGGTATGCTCTCGGTTGTTGGCCGTGCCGAGTAGGCCTGAGAAGTGAGAGAAAGCGGCCTCGGCCATGGCCACGGGGTCGGAAACAGTGTCATTGCCCACAGGGAGCTCGTGGATGCGGTTCCGCTGCTTGCGGTGGGCGGCGCGCAGGAGAAGGAAGGTGATGTTGGTGTCTCCGGCATGCAGCCAGGAGAGGCGGACCCGTTGGCGAGCAATGGATCGATCCAAGGAGGCGAGGCCCAGGTAAGTTTTCTTTAGCTGGTGGCGAAGCTAGGATTCCGCCGGCGAGAGGGGCCGGAAATCTTGAGCCGCATCGAGGCGAGCGATGAGTTCACGGGAGATGGAAAGGTGGAGCGCGACGTGGCCGATCCTCTGAGTGCTCCAGCTCTGTAGGTGACGCGCAATGCACTTGAGGCTGGCGAAGATGCGGGGAAACGGGTCTATGTCACACGCCGGCTCCTGCTAGGCGGCGGCGACCGTCTGATGAAAGCCATCGAGTTTGGGCCAAAACCTCTCAAAGTGGAAACTCCTGTGGCCAGGGGGTGGGGAGGCACAGTCGACGAGCAACGACGCATGATCCGAGGCAGCGGATGACAGACATCAAAGGAGGTAGTGGGGGTGGGCCACCTCGCAGCTCGGAGAGCAGAGGATGCGGTCG
>NC_041382.1:72439445-72490609 GCF_002162155.2 Triticum dicoccoides | reverse complement strand
AGGTACAAATCGCGGATCTCAGTGTCGGCCATGAAGCAGCGAAAGTGTCTCATGGAGCGCTGGTTAAGCCTGTCGTTGTTCTTGTCAGCCGCAGAGGCAATCATGTTGAAATCGCCGCCGATGATCCAAGGGCCAATCCGTGTGGCACGGAAGTCAGAGAGGTCAGCAAGGAGGGAGGCTTTGCTCGCCTCATCTTGGGGGCCGTAGACGCCCGTGATCCACCAATGGGAGTTGGAGCCTGGAGTGGTGGCACAGGCCACGACGAAGTGGGCCCCGACGAAGGGGTTGGTAAGGGAGATCTCAGAGGGGCGCCATGCGAGGATGATGCCACCACGCGTGCCGTCAGCGGGAAGGTGGTAGAAGCTGGAGAACTCATGCCCAAGGGAGTCGGCAACCAAGTAGGGGGAAACATCAGAGAGCTTAGTTTCTTGCAAACAGACCACAAACGGGCGAACGGTGCAAATGACCGAACGGACGGCGCTACGCTTCGCCGGACAGTTTAGGCCGCACGTGTTCCAGAAAATAATACGGAGACTACTATCCAGGAAAAACCAAGCAAGACGTAGTACAAGCGGCGCGTCTAGGCTAGGCGGCGATGAGCCGGCAAGGCGAGATGGCTGGCGTCGCGGACCCGAGGGAGAAGCTAGAGGGCACGTTCCAACTGTAGAATTCGGCGAGCGCCTGCACAGTCTGGGCCGCGAGCGGCTCCTCAAAAATCCTGGAGTATTTAGCAAGAATCTCTGCGGAAAGAGGTTGGTCGTCGTTAAGAAGGCCGAGGCGACGGAGGAGAACACGCCGTGCCTTGGACTCGGAATCAAGGCCTCTGTCGGAACACGCGAGCCGATGGCTGCGCCGGGGGGGTGAAGTTGGGAGGCACCACATTCCGGTGGCGCGGGTGGGGGCGGGTAGGAGTGGAGCGGTGGGCGTCTGGACCAGGGACGAGAACCCGTCCAGGGCAGCCGAAGGGGCGCTGCATGGTGCGGTCGCGTCGCGGGGCGAGGAGGTGGTGGCCCCACATGACACGAGTGGGGCCACAGGCGGCGTCGGGATCGGAGCGCCAGTGGGAACCGGGGTTGGTGCGCTAGTAGCAGGGGACCGGGCATGCGGGGGTGGGGCCACCTCGGGGACCGCGGTGTGGGGTGCGCCGCAGCTGTCGGTTGGGCGGCAGGGGATCCCAGGCGAATATCCCCGGAGGGGTCTAGAGCGTCCTGGTTGGCGCTGGCAGGCGCAGCGCATAGGAGCAGGGGCCCACGCGGGGGCGAGTGCAGCAGGAGGCGGGGCGGGGAAACGGGTGGAGATGGGCGCGTAGGAGTTTGAATTAAAGCCGAAAACTAGGGGGCCCTGCTGGCGTCGTCGGGCGCAGGCGTGTTGACGCGATGACGAGCCATCTATTGGCGCGTAGCGGCCGCCTGGCCCGCGGGCAGGTGGGCCCCGAGAATACGCTGCCAGACGCGCACCAAGGGAGGGGCGCCCCGCCGCCGGCGGGAGGCACCGCGCAAGGAGGGGCCACGACAGGTGCCACCAACGGTAGTCCCGGAGCGACGCGGGAAACTGTGATGTTGTGGCCAGGGGTCTGGGATGGGCGGCGAGGCGTTGTTGGCGCCGACGCAGTCGTCGCCGGCAGGAGCGGAAGGCAGAGAGGGGCACCGAAAATCTGTGCAGTGGGTGATGAAGATCCGAACGGGATGGCGAAACGTGTGAAGCACGAGCCGCTCAGCGCGATCGGGGTCGGCATCGGGGAGCACCGTGTCCGGCTCAGGGAGGAAGAGGTCGGCCTCGTGGGGGATGGCGTTGGGTTTGGGCGCCCAAGCGGAGAGGCGGAACGCAGACATGTCCGCCCCAGAGCGCGTCTCGGGCGCGAGCGCGTCGATCTCACAGAACGACATGAGCAGGGTGTCGATGGAGGAGCGGAACCAAGCATGCTCGGGGACGCCGGTGATCTCTAGGTCGACCTTGAAGCGAAGGGCGACGGGCTCGGCGCCAGCAGCACGGCTCCACGGGTGGAGGAGAAGGCAGAAACATGGAGAATGCTCGTTTGCAAGACCAAACCGAGCGCGCGTCTCCGGCCGAGAGAAACAGAGGAGGAACTCACCGGGCAGGCGGCTGTGGACGGAGAAGTCAGCATCTGAGAGCGCAAACTTGGAGGCGAGCAGATCGGCCACGTCAGCGCGGGAGACCCGTGTGCGATTGCCAGCCCGGACGGCGATGAGGGCGCGCTGCTCGAGGGCCTCCTCAGCCGCGCGGACCTCCGCGGAGCGAGGGAGAAAGCAGAGCATGCTCGCCGGGCGCATGGCGGGATGGCCAGACATGGGGACCGCGGGTGACGGGGTGGAGCTGGAAGAGCGCGTCCACGGGGAGTCGGAAGGGCGCGACCGAGAGGAACCGGAGGGGGGTGGCAGCGAAGGGGTGGCCAGCGAGGCGGAGGTGGTGGCCGTGGCGTTGCTGGAGGGTGGAGAGCCGGCACCGAATGAGGGAGACGAGCGCGCCTCGCCCGAGCTCTCCCCGCTGGAGACCACAGGGGAGACAGGTCGGGGGGAGGCGGCCGGCGCTTGGCTGGAGGATCCGCGGACGGCCGGCGCAGCCAAGTGTAGAACTTGGCGACGTGCCCGTAATGCCGGCAGCGGCGACAGTAGATGTCGCACCGACACTCATGGATGGGGTGGCCTGAGCATAGGCAGCGGGGCAGGTATCAGCAGGGATGGGGGGGAGCCGGGGGAGGCGGCACGAAGACCCGGCCGGAGGGCGCCGGAGACGGGGGCTACGAGGCCGCTTGCCGCGGACCTGCACCCAGGGCTCCGGGGAGGCGTCGCGCACGTCCAGGGCGTCGCACGCACGGTGGATCTCCGATCTCGGGGCGGCTTGAGGGATGGGCGCCAGCGGGGCGGGGGGCGGGGAGCCAGCCTCGGAGGACACGAGGTGGTCGTCGCACAGCGCGTGGCGGTAGGAGCTAGGCTGGGAGGGCCGGCAGGAAGAGTCCGCGGAGGACAGGCTGTCGTCGAGCCAGCGTCGCACGCGGGCATGGCCGCCGGCGGCTGGGGAGGGGGGTGTGGACTCCATACGGTGGACGGCGGGGCCGGGGTGGCCGGCGCCGGGGTGCGGAGGGGTGGCCGCCGGAGCCGGAGTGGCTGCCGGCGGGGGAGCGGGGAGCGGGGCTAGGAGCGGGGAGCAGGGCTCAATTCATCCCCTGTCAAGCACTTAGGCTGGTTGTAATGGGAGTATAATATACTAGTATCATGCATATATATTAGTGTATGATACTATATCCGTAATGCATGGTATCATATGTTGGTATCATATAGGACTACATTTATTGTCATGCATGACGCAAAGTAGCGCGTCATTTAATATGATACGGCATCATGATATGACACTCAAGCCTCTTTTTCTTCATTTGATTTTATGTCATCTCATCAGAATTGCTTAGTTGACGTGCATGATACTACCATTGCGACCAGCCTTAGTCTCCCGCCAGGCAGCATGTTTTCCTCAGACCATTATTACAATATCCAACATGCCGTCAGCGACGATGGTGCACCACGCCATGGGAACCTTGGTCCAGCTGTACATTACCTCCACAACCCGTGACCGTCGCGCAGATACAGAGGCCCCGCGTCGTACATAAACTGTTTCCTCTGCATGTAGGAACCAATATCTACATCTATCATTCAGGCTGCAGGTGGGACTATCCGTGGGCGTCCCACCTGTTAGTAGAGAGGAAACCGCTTCGCTCCACGAGAAAAGCAATCGTGGAGGCGATCGCATCTGAGGCCAACTTCACCGGCCGCCGCCGGTCCCTGCCTCTTCCGTTTGGCCACTCTGGCCACGTGAGGAGGTGGGGACCATGGCGCTTCGACGCCGACCTGTAGTTAGGGTCTGTCTAGTGTCTCCTTAGGGCGCCGTTGGAGTGGTGGGAGCGACGCCCGGGCAAATAAATTTGCCTGAACTCCACTCCCACACCGGCGGTGACCTTCACGGCAGCTTCTCGGAGTTGATGGAAACGTATGTTGTTCGGTCCTGTAGATCAGCATCTTGGTATTCTCGTCGTTCTTCAGATCTGGTGATGAATAAAAGTATTTCAGTTTCTTCTCCGATGCGGTGTTCTACACTGTGGTCGGTGAGGGATCCGGACGGAAGTGTGTCCAAGCGGGTTTGGTGTGGCGGCGGCATCTTCCCCATGGTGGACTTGTGTTCTGGGGCTTCGTCGTTGCGATGATGTTTTCTCCAACGTCAGAGTGGAGCCCGAGAGGTCGTCCAGGAGTACGCACAGACTGCTGTTTGCGCATGTCACAGCTGGAAGATGGTGTATCCTGTGCTGGTTTTGTGGTTGGAGGCTGACAGTTCTGGTTTCTTCCTCCGACGTTGTAGTCGTGCGGGGATGTCAGTTTTGGAGCTTGATGGCGTGTCCGGGGACATGTTTCCCCGGTCTGATTCGTTCAGCGTCAATGGTTTTGCTTCTGGCAAACGACTTTGGAGGTCCGTAAAGCTGTTGATCACCGATGGAGCCACATCGAGCTTGGGTGTAGAGGTGATCTGTCTTCCATCCCTTTGGTGGTCGCTTCGGTGGTGTCGAAGGAGGGAGATAGGCGCTGGTTTTTCGCATAGGTTTATCCTATCTTTTCAGGCCTGTAAGGTCGGTGTGTATGTGCCTTGTAACTTAATTTCATCTTATAAATGAGACACGTATTACCATACAAAAAAAAGTGGGCGTCCCACCTCGATCCACCTGATCCCACTACACATTGGTGGGGAAGATTGGGTAACCCACCAAAAATTACATTGGTTAGGTGGGTATAAGTGGGAATCCGAGATCCCAGTTAAGGAAACTAATTGACGACTAGGTACGACGCTCCACATCTCTTTTCGATCTCTCTCTTTCAACAAAACAAAATACCCCGTTCTATCGATCGTCTTCTAATCTTCTCGCGTTTGTCTCGCTGCCGTCAGGCATCCACATATCTCCTGGTTCACCGCTGGCGTGCATAAGCTACAAATCTAATATGGACCTCCTGACGCTGCTACGTTTCTCGTCTGTCCATCTGTCTTCCCCGTTACCTCCGCCGCCATCCAAGCCTTGAAGGACCTCCGCCGTCACTCAACTCCCCCCTGCCGCCTGGCCGGCGACCTCAAATCACGACTCTTCTTCCTTTTCTCTTTCTAAAAGTCGCTGCTGTAAAACTCGCACCTCCACAAGCACCGACGTGACCTGTTTGGGCAGACCATTTCGGCCAGATTGCGGTAGCACTTAGGTGACTACCTTCAGCACTAGAAACCTAGCCGCCGCCGCCGCAAACTCCCTCCTCCCATCCCTCCGCCGCCGCCGGAAGACGCCGCCGGGCTATGCCCGGGGGCCGACGGCGGTGGCGGGGGATCTCCTCTCTCGCGCGTCTCCGGGGTAGGAAGGACCCCAAGGCATGTGGTGGTGCGACCGATCTGGAATCTGCGGCGCGGGGGATGGCGGCAGGCGGCGGGAGGCCGACCCATCCTCGGACAGCGATGGCTTGGCGCAGCGGAGGCTAGGGCTGCAGGCGCTGCGGATGGCCCTTCGGGCGGCGGCGGCTACCGGCTTAGCTGCGGTGGCGTGCATGCTGCCTTCAGATCAGCGACGGCGGCGTGGAGGGCCTGGTAGTCTCGGCGGTGGCACCTATGATCAGATTTGTTCTGATCAGTGCAGCCGGCGGTGCTGATCATCTCTTCCGTCAGAGGTGGTCAGCCTAAGGCTGGGTGTTCGGATCTCGGGATCCGTCATCTGGCACCAGCTGCGAGTCAGGGAGACGTAGTTGCCGGTGAAAACCGAGCCGACGGCGGGCGATGGCGGCGTTCCACGTCATTACCTTGATGAAGGCATCGTCATGTGACTACCGTCGACCCACTCGTATTGCTCTGGGGGAAACCCTAGGATCTGGTGTTCCAGACCGGACGATGGCGGCACTATGGTGTCGTTTCTCTCTTAGGAGCGTCGTTTTGTGGAGCAACGCTGGAAGTCAGAGGCAGGAGGTGGAGCGGGTTTGTCTTGCACGGAGCTTCGGTGGAGATGTCAAATCATGCCTGACCGACAGGTGCTACGCTTGGTCATGCCTGGTCGGCAGGTGCTACGCACGACAGATCCTCCAAGGGCTTCAAGCTGTGTCGGTTGGTGGTACATGGAAACATGGCGCTGAGGTGTATCAGTGGCGACCGCGACATGTACGACTGTTTGCGCGCAGGGAGGAGGTGCCGTTGGGCGTCATGGTGGCGTCGACGATAGCTGGACCGAGCAAGGTTGATGCATCAGTACAGTTCTGAAGATGGAGCGGTGGCAGTTGGCGGCGGCGGCCTCTAAGAGCACGCCGGACCAGTGTGTGCCCCAGACCTGGCAAGTGGCTAGGTTGGGGTCTCAGGTCTTAGATGTTAGGCTTGGCTGAGATGTCTGTTTGGTATTAGGCCGAGGCTATCTGCGCCCCTTCATCAACTGGATAGGTGTAGCGACAGTTTGTTGCTTAGACGTCGGCTTTAGTCTTACTGCTGTATGACTTTGTAAGGTCTTGTGAGAATAATTAATAAAGTGGCCGTATGCATCGCCTAGATGCAGAGGCCGGGGGTCATCCTCCTTTTCTAAAAAAACAAGCCCCAACATCAGCGGTGTCCTCCCTGCCGGCGATCTCGGCATGGAAGTTCTCCTTACTAGGCGTCAAGGTCGAAGTTAGTGGAGCAGGGGCAAGGTGTGAGGCGGTGGTGCGAGGACTAGCCGGCAGAAGGTGCCGCAGCGAAGTGGAGTGTCACAGCCCTAGAATCTGTTTGTAATTAGTTTGAAAGTTGAAATGGGGAATGATAAACCCTAGCAGCAAATGAAATTCAACTAGGTTCAACTTAAATCTTTTCAATGAACCCAAAATGCCCTTTAGAAATGTTCATCATTTTTGAATTGGTTTAACACCTTTGACAAAAATGGTGCATATTTTTCTAGCTCAATTTGGATTTTTGAATGAACTCATTAATTATTCGAATTTGGGCATTTAATTGCTATAAATAATTAAAATGCCCAAATAATTCTGGAAGTGGTTGAGGGCTGTTGGAAATATTTCCAAATGTTCCCACAAGTCATTTCAGGAATTTTGGAAATGAATTAGTATTTTTATTAATTCAAAACAGAGGAATAAAATAGAAAACAGGAACCAAAACACAAAAAGGGCAGAACCTCAGCTGTAGCTTACCTAGAGCCCAGTTGGTCTAGCACTGTTGGAGGCCCAACCCACCTGGCGACTTGCCAGTCGTCCTCAACCTCTGCCAGTAGGCAGAGGCGAAGGCGGGCACGACATGCGCTGAGGCCGCCACCTCCTCCCTGCCTGCCTCACGCCCCGGTGGCCTTCTCGCGACGCCCAGGAGACGTGGACGAAGCCCCACACCAATACCCTCCTCCTTTGGTTCCCTCTCCCTCGCTGTTCCCCACCTCACCAAACCGCGCCGCTGCCACCAACGAGCCCCACCACGGCCACAACCACTCCCTTGCTCCCTCTCTGCGTCCCCGAGCTCCACCACGACCTCGTGGAGCAACACACCTGACGCACGTGACCAGAAGAGGCCCCAGTTGACCGGAGCGTCGTTGTCTTCACCTCGGGTGCCCGGATATCGACTCCGTTAATTCGCCTCGTCCAGAGCGTCCCTGAGGCCGCTAACCTACCCTGCCGCATCGCTGTGAGCTCCTCTTTCTCCTCCCCTAACCACGTTGCTCTGCTCGTCCCCTAGCTAGCGCTGCTGCCGTGGCCGAGCTTCCCCTGCCGCCGACCATGTCGGCGCCGTCACTTCAGCCGCTTGAGCTTGATTCAGATCGCATCACCGCGCTCGGGAAGCCACCAGGAGCCTAACGCACATGCTAACTCGCCCTTCCGCACACCACAGCGCCAACCCCGCACTCACCCGAACTCCGGCGCCGCCGCGAGCTCACTTCCGGTGAGCTCTGTCCACCCCGCGACCTCCCACCTGCTCCGTTGGATGCGCGCGAGCGAGGGCCTCCTCCCTGCGCCCTTCTCTCGCCCAGCCGCCTCCTATAGCGCCGTCCTGTGTGGACTCCGCCGCGCGGGAAGGTCGACGGCGGCTTAACTCCGGCCGTGTCGACGTGGCGCCGTCATTAGTGGCTAATGACACCACTAACTAACCTCCTCTCTGATTGACTGTGGGCCCCATGCCTTAATTAACCCCAGGATTATTCCCTATTTAGTTTAGATTAATATAGTCGGCCCCACGTGTCAGGTTGACCATGCCACATCATCGTTGACCTGGACCCACCAGTCAGCCTCTGTCCCTGCCCTATTACACTGACGTGCGGGTCCCACTGGTCAGGTTTGACCTGGACCACCTCTGTTGACTTGCTGATTTCACACCGACGTCATGCTAACGTAGTAAATGTTTTCTGGGATTTTAAATAAATCAGAAATGATTTATTTATTTCAAAAAATATCCAAATCTTCTAAAATTCATAGAAAATCAACCGTAGCTCCAAATCAAATAAATTATATATGAAAAATGATCAGAAAAATCCAATCTATCCATACGTGGAATTTTCATGCTTGTTAGAACAACTTATAGCTCTTGAATTAGACAAATCAATAAATGGCATTTGAAATGCCTTACATGGAGTTTGAATTTGAACCTAGGGTTCAAACCAACTCCATTTAACCTGTTGCTAGTTGCATTAGCTGAAAACACAGCATATTGACATGTCATGATCATGCATCATATTGTGCATTGCATTGATTGTGTTCTTTCTATGTTTGCCAGTGGTTGTTCCCTCTCGATAGACATGTTCTGACGGTGAGTTCGATGACACCGATGAAGAGCTATACTATCTTCAGAAGTGTTAGGCAAGCAAAACCCCCTTGTTCATTTTGATACAATCCCACTCTCTCGCTCCTGCTCTCTTTTACTGCATTAGGACAGCAACGATTCAACTGTTACATGCTGCGGTAGTTGAACCCCTTTCCTCTGCATGACCCGTCATTGCCACAGTAAATAGATGGAACCCACTAGCATGAGTAGGAATTGTTTGAGCCCTGATGTGCCTGCTCATCCATGCATGTTGTCATGCCTGCTACTGCTTAGAGTTGAGTCAGGTATGATTCATCGGGAATGAATTGGAACGTGGTGAACATGACCTACCGTTGAGAGCTAAGTGTATGAACAAGTTTTGGTAAAGGTAGCAGTGAGAGGCCATGTAGGAGTACTTGGTGGGTTGTCTCATTGCAGCCGTTCTCAGTAATCGAGTTCTGTGTTTGTGATCCATGAACAGTTACTACCACACATTGGGTTCCGGTAACTCGGCCCTCTCGGCTTATTAATCACCTCAATCTCTGTCCAGGAGTTGCAAGTAGTTTCTGGTGTTTGTAGGTAGTGTTAGTAGTCTACCTAGTGGCACCCGGTACAGGTGGGCTTGGGCAGACTAGGCACAGTGGCACGGTGTACCAAGTGGCACCCGGATGGTGGGCTTGGAAACCCTGCACACATCATTTGGGGCCGTGAGCGACACCCCGGCCGGATCTCCTTGCGGATGGAACCCAAATAGGCGATAAACCTAGACGAGAGACTTGTGTGGTTAGGCAGGTCGTGGCCGACTCCCTCGCCAGGCTTCCGCTTGAAGGTTGCCGAGATACACGACGTGTACATGGTGGTAAGTGGCGAGAGCATGTGTGAAGAAGTATACCCCTGCAGGGTTATCATTATCTATTCGAATAACCGGATTCCTCGGATATGGAAACTTGGACCCCTTGCATCGTTCATAGACAAGTGAAAGTGGATACTCTAAAATGCACAAGATAAGTGTGAGTCATATGGATGGCGTTCTCCTAGGGAGACGGGAGCGGATCCGTAGTGGTGTATTGATATGGTGAATATGTGGACTCGTGTGCGCCACCTCAAAGAGTTACTTGCAGTCGTAGTTCAGGATAGCCACCGAGTCAAAGCTGGCTTGCTGCAGTTAAACTCCACCGCCCCTTTGATGATACCGATGCATATGTAGTTAGTTGTGATGTAAGTCTTGCTGGGTACATTTGTACTCATGTTTGCTTAATTTATGTTTTGCAGAGAGAGTTCAGTCTCACTAGTAGTATCGCGTGGACTTCAATGTTTAGCTTGATACCTCAGCTATGATCTTGTGCCCTCGGCAGGATCTGGTAGATAGTCAGGCTTCTCAGCCTTTTTCATTTGTAGAAGTCTGTACTCAGACATGTTAAGCTTCCGCATGTGCTTTGAATTGTATGCTCTGAATTTTGGTTCATGAGACCCATGTTTGTATTATCTGGCTCTTCGGAGCCTAATGAATAAATACTTGAGTCGTAGAGTTATGTTGTGATGCCATGTTGTATTTAAACATATCGAGCATATTGTGTGTATGATTGAAATACTTGGTATGTGTGGGATCCGACAACCTAGTTGTTCATCTTTGGTAGCCTCTCTTATGGGGAAATGTAGTCTTGTGCTTCCATGAGCCATAGTAGTCCGCTACAGCCCGGTTCACCGGAGTCCTGCTAGCCCAGCACTACTGCTCCGGAACACTTAGACTGGCTGGCATGTGATTCACTTCGTTCATGTGTCTGTCCCTTCGGGGAAATGTCACGCGGTGACATCTGGAGTCCTGCTAGCCTGCTACAGCCCGGTTTCCCGGAGTCATGTTAGCCCAGTTGCTACAGCCAGGATTCCCACGCTGCTGACCGACATGCTCGATGTTGATTCATGTATGCCTGTCCCCGTAAGATAGTGCCACTTTGGGGTTCACAACTAGTCATGTCGGCCCGAGTTCTCTGTCATATGGATGCTAGCGACACTATCATATACGTGAGCCAAAAGGCGCAAACGGTCCTGGGCCATGGTAAGGCGGCACCCGTGGGGATACCGTGCGTGAGGCCGCAAAGTGATATGAGGTGTTACAGGCTAGATCGGTGTGACTTAGAATCTGGGTCCTGGCAGCTTTGGTATCAGAGCCTGACTGCCTGTAGGATTACCAAGCCAAACTAGTCGAAGTTGTGTCTAGAAATGCTTTAGTTATGTAAGAGAATTGATTGTGGAAGGGAACGTAAGGCTCTTTTTACTCCTTATACCTTATGCCCTTCTGATCTGAGTCAACCTCTTCCTTTCTACGGGGATTAAGAACTAGGTTTATTATCTTCTCTCAGGATGACGTGTTACTAAACCGTAGTTGCCTAGGATTGTTGAGTTCAAGCCTCAGTTCAGTTCTACTACTTTCGTATGTTCATAGATGGCCTCAGAACCTTGATATTGTGATGTTGAGTGGTTATGCCACCATTTTGCAGGATGTCTCAAATCATTTTGAGCATTTATAGCCGTTATGTTGTCCGAGTCATCCCAGGTTTCTAAACAGTCTGATGCATCTGCAAATCCCTTCCTCCCATTCCTGATGTCCTTTTGGCCCAGATTAAGCACACTAATCGGTGAGTTGAGGTACTCTATTGCCTCGACATATATGTTGGAGTTGTTATTATGACACTAGGGTATCTTAGAGTTAGTAATCTAGCCATGTTTGGTGTTCCCAGTGTGATGATTCTGGCCACCATTCTCGGAAGCATCTCGTGATGTTACTTAGTAGTAGGTATTCTACTCCTAGGTTTTTGAGCCCAAAATTCACCCTACTTACTTCATGTTGATAGTGTTTGCTAGTTCCTTTAGGATATTAGTAACCTTTGCGATAGTCCTTAAGGTCTGTGGTAACTCCTTCTTCCAATACCATGAACTATTTAGGGATAATTAGATTTATGCCCCTAGTTGTGTCCCACTCGTCTATTTTACCCCTAATTCCCAAAAGTCACCGGTTCTGTCCAAATTAGTTTGCTCCTCTTATGCTTTTGCCCTTTGACCGTTTGATGTCAGTTTGAAAACTTCATAACTAATTCATACTAAATCAGAAAAATGCAAATAAGATACCAAAATGTTTAGAAAAACATCACTTATATGTCAATGTCATTTGCATCCATGAAAAAAGTGTTGGAAAGTGCCCATCCGAGTTTTAGCTCTTATGCTACCACCATGAATAGTAAATTCTAGAAACATTCAAAAAAATTCAAAAATAATTTGGGGCCAAATAATGACAAATGTTTTAAGTGTCTGCCAAGTTTCATCAGGGAATAACATTCGTGGGTGCCGCGGCAAAAAAAAACAATCAGCACTCCAAAATAGAGTATTTTTTTGCCACGACTTCCAGGAATGTCATTCCCTAATGAAACTTGGCAAGCACTTAGAACACTTGTCATTCTTTGCCACCATATTTTTTTTGAATTGTTTTGAATTTTTTAGAGTTTACTATTGATGGTGGTATCAAAAGGGCTAAAACTCGGATGTGCACTTTCCAACACTTTTTTCATGAATGCAAATGACACTGACATATAGGTGATGTTTTTCTGAACATTTTGGTGTCTTATTTGCATTTTTTTGATTTTGTATGAATTAGTTATGAAGTTTTCAAACTGGCGGTCAAATTGTCAAAGGGCAAAAGCATAAGAGGATCAAAGTGACTTGGACAGAACTGGTGACTTTTGGGAATTAGGGGTAAAACAGACGAGTGGGACACCACTATGGGCATAAATCTAATTATCACAACTATTTATGGTATAAGTTCCTTGTTGAACCAAAACATCACAATAAGAGTGCTCTTGATGAGTTCTCCATTTTGCATTGTGAGTCTGCCAGTTCTACCTTTTTGCATGGGTTATCCGAAAGAAATGTTGAGCTTTGCTCGACACACTAATCTATGCATCCACAACTCAGAAAGATATATGTTCCTTGAGTTGTTACTCTTCACTTGTATTTCGACCATTGTCTATCAATCGATAGTCTAGAGTATGTGTGCATTCGTTCATCGATGCCTATTATCTTGTGGTCCGTCAAGGCATCCTATTTAGAATGACTAGGAGAAACAAACTCTAGTACCTTGTCCATTTCGAGGATTGGGTCAAAGTAGTTGTATGCCATGGATCAAAATTCCAATCCAGCTTTTGCTATGTTCTACCTTGGAGTGTTACCATATTTATGTCAAGAATGTCTTGAGAATTGCACCACCTCTTATGAATTCTTGATACAGTGATACTTCTCATCATCATCATTCATTCCTCGGTCCTCGTGTTGTTGTAACCGGAATGACGACAAGTGAATTGTGATGTGTGAAATCAATACTCCGAGCAACTCGTTGCTTGGTAGTAAATGGACAATATTCTCATTCTTAGCGTGATGGTTATTGAACTACCATTCTAAGATTGATCTTTCTACCTAGACCATATTTCCTGGTGCACTCTTCGATCAATGAGTTAGGATTGTGTCAATCCCTCGCTCCCTTGATCATATCGTCTTGCCCAGAAAAGCAAGATTGATCTTGAGCTTAGTAACATATCGGTGGTTCGTGATTTTCCGAATATCTTCTCGGAAGTATTACCTGGTTGTCACCTGACCGCTATGTTGAGTTCGTGATCAAGTTGATTTTTATATAAACCACTATTTCTCCAAGAATCTGTGTTGGATACCCTGAAATAGTTGGTTAAGCTAAATGACAACTTGGAGAGTTGGAATATGATAGCTTGTTCGACTTAGTTCATCCCAAAGGGATATCCATATGTTTGAACAGTTGTTGAAGAAAGATGATATCTTCATTAATTGGTCCTCATGATCAGTTGCTGGGTCTATCACCTTGTCAAAACTTTGACTTGAGTATGGGCTATCGTCAAGTCAAATCAGAACCAACGATGTTTGTAATGTTGCCTTACTCGTGGTTGATCCCTCGAGCATACACCATTACATCTTTTGGTCTGACCAATGCTATCATCGTGTTCACATGATGGTGGAAGTCCGGTGATATGGAAATTCCGATGAGTTGCTGTTGAGCCCATCAGCAACATTTTGTCTCCCCCATGATTCATGTTGAACATCAACCTAGTATTGGAAACTTTGTAAGCAATGCCTTCATGTTTCGTTCATGAAGCTTATGCTTGGATGGAAGAAGTGACTTCCTCAAATTCATGTGCATTTGGAGCAAGTTGCCGCCTTAAGTTCGAGAAAGATTGTTTTGTTTCCTCTGGTACCATCCCAAGTTAGTTATGCATGTGTGAATGTATTCTATGGTTTGGTAGATTAATTACCTCCACTCCATATGTATTCCCTAGCACACCAAGCCACTGATTGATTTGTTCAAGGAGAAGAAGTTCCTTCTTAAGAGCATGCCTTATGCAAGGACTTTGTTATCCTTGATGATGGTTCCCCACCTGAACTCGGTAGTGTTTTTATTATAAGACTACTACATGGTCATGCTTGTCTGGGACAACATGTTCACATGTGTTAGCAGAACCGGCTCATGTTTTGGAGCTTACTACCATAGTCCATTTCCCGAGAATCTCGCAACGCCATCTCGTCGATTTGTGTTGCAAACTTTCATTTTCTTCTAGACTCGATGAGTCTGGAATATCCTATTACCAACCAGATCTGAATCTCAGGCAGATATGATGGTTGGAACTTTTCCAAGATCTATGATGTAGGTCCCCGACAAGGTTGATGTTCTGGCCGACACACCTAGCCAGAAGATCTATCATTGTAGTATCTTGATTGAGCTATTTGACCATCTTCTCCATGAGGATTTAGTGCAACTTATTCCAGAATTTGTTCCATCGGGGTCATTGTGCTCTCGATTTCCTCGAATATGCTAAAACAATTCAAACAGTGGAATCACTCTCTACTGTTGAGTTTATCCCCAGTTAGTAGAATCATTCCCAACATTTGCATTTTGTTCCCAGTTTGCACCGCCATTGTGCCATCCTTCCATGGACTGCCCTTCTCAGTAATTACTGATCAGGATCATCTTCAAAGTGGTCCTACCATGGGTTGCATCCATGGCCGATGATAAGAAAAAAATCATCCATTGCGTTGTCTTCAACAAGGTAGACCACATCATCCATTCTAGTCTGGGTATGCCATCCTTTCAAACTCCTTCAAACGATCGTTTGTGCATTTCCTTAGGCTGGTATAGAGAGTTTCAATGATCTCTGTATCAAAAGTAATTCGTTTTGCCACCTAAGGGAATAGCTCTACGAGTCACCTCCCTAAGGTGTCATGTTATGAAATCGTGGTAACTATCTCCTCACTACTTTGAAACCATGCACCATCTTACTCAAGCGTGGAATTGTTTCCTACCAACTTGAAGCTTCGTCATCTATTTCTTCCATCCCTCTTGATGTGTGTTTCGTGTCTCAACTCAAGAGGTGTTTCAACATCTCACTCCATGAGTTGATCATGAGTTGCTCGATCTTTGGGAAGATCGATTCCTATAGAGTTTCCTTCTATTGTCATCATGTTGGATGAGGATCTCAAAAGCAAAGACGTCAGGATCAATATGAAGCAATGAATCAATGTCTTCGAGATGGCAATTGGATCATGAAGATCGTGTTAGCTTTGTGTCCCTTCTGTCTTCTTACCTCACGTCTTGAATCTCGGGACGAGATTCTTGTTTAGTGGGGGTGAGTTGTCACAGCCCTAGAATCTGTTTGTAATTAGTTGCATCAGCACCCATGCGTCATGTCTAAAATTTATTTGAAAGTTGAAATGGGGACTGATAAACCCTAGCAGCAAATGAAATTCAACTAGGTTCAACTTAAATCTTTTCAATGAACCCAAAATGCCCTCTAGAAATGTTCATCATTTTTGAATTGGTTTAGCACCTTTGGAAAAAATGGTGCACATTTTTCTAGCTCAATTTGGATTTTTGAATGAACTCATTAAGTATTTGAATTTGGGCATTTAATTTCTATAAATAATTAAAATGCCCAAATAATTATGGAAGTGGTTGAGGGCTGTTGGAAATATTTCCAAATGTGCCCACAAGTCATTTCGGGAATTTTGGAAATGAATTAGTATTTTTATTAATTCAAAATAGAGGAATAAAATAGAAAACAGGAACCAAAACACAAAAAAGGGCAGAACCTCAGCTGTAGCTTACCTAGCGCCCAGTTGGCCCAGCACTGTTGGAGGCCCAGCCCACCTGGCGACTTGCCAGTCGTCCTCAACCTCTGCCAGTAGGCAGAGGCGAAGGCGGGCACGGCACGCACTGAGGCTGCCACCTCCTCCCTGCCTGCCTCACGCCCCCTTAGCCTTCTCGCGACGCCCAGGAGACATGGATGAAGCCCCACACCGATCCCCTCCTCCTCTGGTTCCCTCTCCCTCGATGTTCCCCACCTCACCAAACCACGCCGCCGCCACCGACGAGATCCACCACGGTCACAGCCACCCCCTCGCTCCCTCTCCGCGTCCCTGAGCTCCGCCACGACCCCGTGGAGCAACACACCCGACGCACGCGACCAGAAGAGGCCCCAGTCGACCGGAGCATCGTCGTCTTCACCTCCGGTGCCCAGAGATCGACTCCGTCAATTCGCCTTGTCTAGAGTGTCCCCGAGGCTGCTAACCTACCCTGCCGCATCGCCGTGAGCTCCTCTTTCTCCTCCCCTAACCACGTTGCTCTGCTCGTCCCCTAGCTAGCGCTGCTGCCGTGGCGAGCTTCCCCTGCCGCCGGCCATGTCGCCGCCATCACTCCAGCCGCTTGAGCTTGATTTGGAGCGCATCACCGTGCTCGGGAAGCCACCAGGAGTCTAACGCACATGCTAACTCGCCCTTCTGCACACCACAGCGCCAACCCCGCACTCGCCCGAACTCCCGCACCACCGCGAGCTCACTTCAGGCGAGCTCCGTCCACCCCGCGACCTCCCACCTGCTCCGTTGGATGCGCGCGAGTGGGGGCCTCCTCCGTGTGCCCTTCTCTCGCCCAGCCACCTCTTGTAGCGCCATCCCGTGTGGACTCCGCCGCGCGGGAAGGTCGACGGCGGCTTAACTCCGGCCGTGTCGACATGGCGCCATCATTAGTGGCTAATGACGCCACTAACTAACCCCCTCTCTGACTGACTGTGGGCCCCATGCCTTAATTAACCCCGAGATTATTCCCTGTTTAGTATAGATTAATATAATCGGCCCACGTGTCAGTTTGACCATGCCACATCATCGTTGACCTGGACCCACCAGTCAGCCTTTGTCCCTGCCCTGTTACACTGATGTGCGGGTCCCACTGGTCAGGTTTGACCTGGACAGCCTCTGTTGACTTGCTGATGTCACACAGACGTCATGCTTATGTAGTAAATGTTTTCTGGGATTTTAAATAAATCAGAAATGATTTATTTATTTCAGAAAATATGCAAAACTTCTAAAATTCATAGAAAATCAACCGTAGCTCCAAATCAAATAATTTATATATGAAAAATGATCAGAAAAATCAAATCTATCCATATGTGGAATTTTCATGCATGTTAGAACAATTTATAGCTGCTGAATTAGACAAATCAATAAATGGCATTTGAAATGCTTTACATGGAGTTTGAATTTGAACCTAGGGTTCAAACCAACTCCATTTAACCTGTTGCTAGTTGCATTAGCTGAAAACACATCATATTGACATGTCATGATCATGCATCATATTGTGCATTGCATTGATTGTGTTCTTTCTATGTTTGCCGGTGATTGTTCCCTCTCGATAGACGTGTTCCGACGATGAGTTCGATGACACCGATGAAGAGCTATACTATCTTCAGAAGTGCCAGGTAAGCAAAACCCCCTTGTTCATTCCGATATAATCCCACTCTCTCGCTCCTGCTCTCTCTTTTACTGCATTAGGACAACAATGATTCAACTGTTACATGCAGCAGTAGTTGAACCCCTTTCCTCTGCATTACCTGTCATTGCCACAGTAAATAGATGGAACCCACTAGCATGAGTAGGAATTGTGTGAACCCTGATGTGCCTACTCATCCATGCTTGTTGTCATGCCTGCTACTGCTTAGAGTTGAGTCAGGTCTGATTCATCGGGAATGAATTGGGACGTGGTGAACATGACCTACCATTGAGAGCTAAGTGTGTGAACACATTTTGGTAAAGGTAGCGGTGAGAGGCCATGTAGGAGTACTTGGTGGGTTGTCTCATTGCAGGCGTTCTCAGGAACCGAGTTCCGTGCTTGTGATCCATGAACAGTTACTACCACACATTGGGTTCCGGTAACTCGGCCCCTCTTGGCTTATTAATCAACTCGATCTCTGTCCAGGAGTTGCAACTAGTTTCTGGTGCTTGTAGGTAGTGTTAGTAGTCTACCAAGTGGCACCCGGTACAGGTGGGCTTGGGACAGACTAGGCACAGTGGCATGGTGTACCAAGTGGCACCCGGATGGTGGGCTTGGAACCCTGCACACATCGTTTGGGGCCGTGAGCGACACCCCGGCCGGATCTCCTTGTGGATGGAACCCGAATAGGCGATAAACCTGGATGAGAGACTTATGTGGTTAGTCAGGTCGTGGCCAACTCCCTCGCCAGGCTTCCACTTGAAGGTTGCCGATATACACGACATGTACATGGTTGTAAGTGGCGAGAGCGTGTGTGAATAAGTACACCCCTGCAGGGTTATCATTATCTATTCGAATAGCCGGATTCCTCGGATATGGAAACTTGGACCCCTTGCATCGTTCATAGACAGGTGAAAGTGGATACTCTAAAATGCGCAAGATAAGCGTGAGTGCTATGGATGGCGTTCTCGTAGGGAGACGGGAGCGGATCCGTAGTGGTGTATTGATATGGTGAATATGTGGACTCGTGTGTGCCACCTCAAAGAGTTACTTGAAGTCGTAGTTCAGGATAGCCACCGAGTCAAAGCTGGCTTGCTGCAGTTAAACTCCACCACCTCTTTGATGATACCGATGCATATGTAGTTAGTTCTGATGTAAGTCTTGCTGGGTACATTTGTACTCACGTTTGCTTAATTTATGTTTTGCAGAGAGAGTTTAGTCTCACTAGTAGTATTGCGTGGACTTCGACGTTTAGCTTGATACCTCAGCTACGATCTTGTGCCGTCGGCAGGATCTGGTAGATAGTCAGGCTTCTTAGCCTTTTTCATTTGTAGAAGTCTGTACTCAGACATGTTAAGCTTCCACATGTGCTTTGACTTGTATGCTCTGAATTTTGGGTCATGAGACCCATGTTTGTATTATCTGGCTCTTCGGAGCCTAATGAATAAATACTTGAGTCATAGAGTTATGTTGTGATGCCATGTTGTATTTACATATATCGAGCATATTGTGTGTATGATTGAAATGCTTGGTATGTGTGGGATCTGGCAACCTAGTTGTTCATCTTTGGTAGCCTCTCTTATGGGGAAATGTAGTCTTGTGCTTCCATGAGCCATAGTAGTCCGCTACAGCCCGGTTCACCGGAGTCCTGCTAGCCCAGCACTACTGCTCCGAAACACTTAGACTGGCCGGCATGTGATTCACTTCGTTCCTATGTCTGTCCCTTCAGGGAAATGTCACGTGGTGACATCCGGAGTCCTGCTAGCCTGCTACCGCCCGGTTTCCTGGAGTCCTATTAGCATAGTTGCTATAGCCCGGATTCACACGCTGCTGACCGACATGCTCGATGTTGATTCATGTATGCCTGTCCCCGTAAGTTAGTGCCACTTTGGGGTTCACGACTAGTCATGTCGACCCGGGTTCTCTGTCATATGGATGCTAGCGACACTATCATATACGTGAGCCAAAAGGCGCAAACGGTCCTGGGCCATGGTTAGGCGACACCCATGTGGATACCGTGTGTGAGGCCGCAAAGTGATATGAGGTGTTACATGCTAGATCGGTGTGACTTAGAATCGGGGTCCTGACATGGAGCGCCGCCGCCGCCTGGAATTTGTGCATCGGGTGGCTTGCTCTATCCACTCAAGGTTGAAGTAACAAGTGGGTTAAGGTGGGTTCCCGACGGGCTAATAGGACTAGCCCACTTAATATTTTACTTGTCCAATGGGAACCCACTTACGTAATTTAAGTGGGATGGGATGAATAGTCCCACTTAATCCCACCTCCACTTGCAGCGACTGTCATAAATAAATGACTGCCTCCCGTCCATGTGCTATTGGTCCATATACCAGAGCATGCGAGCTCGTCCACCACATCGCTATGCTCTAATCTCAGCATGATCCTGGATTCCTGGTCGTCTTCAATTAACTGCATAGGTATGTGAGGCCCTAGCACTAGAGGATACGATCTAAAATTCCTAATGTCACCGCCGCTGCCGGCGCTTGATTGTTGCAATCAGCCAGCGTTTGGAAGCGGCTGCCGCTGGTGAACATTGTGCCTTCTTCTCCGGCGCGAAAACAAGGGCAAACTAATTAATGTTGCTGGCACACCACAAGCGTGTGCCATGCTCCAAGGAACTCACCGCTAGATATTTTTGAAAGGTCTGTTCGTACCTAATTTGTTATCAGCTGCTCTGATCTGATACAATACTGTCTAATCCATTAGTTAGTAGCAGTAGTAGTTACTTGTGTTTAATAGGTATAATGTTCATATTAAACGAGATCCAGATACAATGTTCATGGTCAAAGTTGGTACTAAATAATAATTATTGAGGTTTAAAACTAATCCCGTAGGTAGATGTAGAGGGAGTGTGCCGACGACGATCACATCGACCTTGGAACCATTCCCGACGCGCATCGTCACCTCGTCCTTCGCTAGTCTCCGCTTATTCTGAAGCTCCTGTTTTGAGTTACAAATATGAGCAACCGCACTAGTATCAAATACCCATGAGCTACTACGAGTGCTGGTAAGGTACACATCAATAACATGTATATGACATATACCTTTGGCGTTGCCGGCCTTCTTATCCGCTAAGAACTTGGGGCAGTTCCGCTTCCAGTGACCATTTCCCTTATAATAAAAGCATCGAGTCTCGGGCTTGGGTCCATTCTTTGGCATCTTCTCGGCAAGTGGTTACCCGGGCGCTGCAACTCCCTTGCCGTCCTTCTTGAAGTTCTTCTTACCCTTGCCTTTCTTGAAACTAGTGGTTTCATTCACCATCAACACTTGATGTTCCTTTTTGATTTCCACCTCCGTTGATTTCACCATTGAATATAGCTCAGGAATGGACTTCTACATCCCTTGCATATTGTAGTTCAACACAAAGCTCTTATAGCTAGGTGGAAGCGACTGGAGGATCCTGTCAATGACCGACTCATCTGGAAGATTAACTCCCAGCTGAGACAAGCGGTTGTGCAACCCACACATTTTGAGTATATGCTTGCTGACAGAACTATTTTCCTCCATCTTACAACTGTAGAACTTGTTGGAGACTTCTTATCTCTCGACCTGGGCATGAGCTTGGAAAACCATTTTCAGCTCTTGGAACATCTCATATGCTCTATGCTGCTCCAAACGCTTTTGGAGCACCGGTTCTAAGCTGTAAAGCATGTCGCACTGAACCAGTGAGTATTCATCACTAGCGACTGCCAGTCATTCATAACGTCTTGAGTTGCTGGGAAAATGGGTGCTTCACCTAGCGGTGCTTCAAGGACATATGCCTTCTTGGCATCTATGAGGATGATCCTCAGGTTACGGACCCAGTTCGTATAGTTGCTACAATCGTCTTTCAGCTTGGTTTTCTCTAGGAACACATTGAAGTTGAGGGCAACATTAGCATGGGCCATTTGATCTACAAGACATATTGTAAAGACAATTTAGACTAAGTTCATGATAATTAAGTTCATCTAATCAAATTATTTAATGAACTTCCACTCAGACATACATCCCTCTAGTCATCTAAGTGATACATGATCCGAATTGACTAGGCCGTGTCCGATCATCATGTGAGATGGACTAGTCATCAACGGTGAACATCTCCATGTTGATCGTATCTACTATACGACTCATGTTCGACCTTTCGGTCTCTCGTGTTCCGAGGCCATGTCTGTACATGCTAGGCTTGTCAAGACAACCTAAGTGTTTTGCATGTGTAAATCTGGCTTACACCCGTTGTATGCGAATGTTAGAATCTATCACACCTGATCATCACGTGGTGCTTCGAAACAACGAACCTTCGCAACGGTGCATAGTTAGGGGGAACACTTTCTTGAAATTTTAGCGAGGGATCATCATATTTATGCTACCGTCATTCTAAGCAAACCAGATGTAAACACGACACTCATGACCCACTTTTGTGCGGGGGAAGATAGCTGGCTGGCTCACAACAATAACATATCAAAGAACCATGGTACTTTGGATACCAAGGATGGCAACGACAGGTCACGTCGCAACAAACATAAGGGCCGCATTAACAGCGACAACACCGAGGATACGACAGTCAACGCCGGATTCAAAGGCTCTAAACCTGGTCAGCAGAAAAAGCCATTCAAAAGAAGCACTCCGGGCCTGTCCAGTTTGGACCGTATACTCGACCGCTCGTGTCAAATACACGGCACCCCCAACAAGCCAACCAACCACACCAACAGGGACTGTTGGGTGTTCAAGCAGGCCGGCAAGTTAATTCCCAAAAACAATGATAAGGAGTCACATAGCGATGACGAAGAGGAGCCCCGGCAGCCGAACACCGGAGGACAGAAGAGGTTCCCCCCACAAGTGCAGACGGTGAACATGATATACGCAACCCACATTCCCAAGAGGGAGCGGAAGCGTGCGCTCAGGGACGTATATGCGTTGGAGCCAGTCGCCCCAAAGTTCAACCCATGGTCCTCCTGCCCAATCACCTTTGATCGCAGGGACCACCCCACTAGTATTCGTCATGGCGGGTTCGCTGCACTGGTCCTAGACCCAATCATCGACGGATTTCACCTCACTCGAGTCCTTATGGATGGCGGCAGCAGCCTGAACCTGCTTTAACAGGACATAGTGCGCAAAATGGGTATAGACCCCTTAAGGATCAAACCCAAAAAACGACCTTTAAAGGCGTTATACCAGGTGTAGAGGCCTATTGCACAGGCTCAGTCACACTGGAAGTGGTCTTCAGATCCCCGGATAACTTCCAAAGCGAGGAGTTAATCTTCAATATAGTCCCGTTCCGCAGTGGCTATCATGCACTGCTCGGGCGAACTGCATTTGCAAGATTCAATGCGGTACCGCATTATGCATACCTCAAGCTCAAGATGGCAGGACCTCGGGGGGTCATCACAGTTAATGGAAACACAGAGCGCTCTCTCCGCACGGAGGAGCACACTGCGGCCCTCGCAGTAAAAGCGCAAAGCAGGCTCTTAAGGCAATCCACTAGTTCGGCGATTAAGGACCCGGACAACTTCAAGCGCGCCCGGAGTAATCGGCAACAAGACCGCCTGGCACGTTCCAAGCTCGCATAGCAATGCGGCCCCACCCCAGTCCCAACCAAACAGCGAAATCCATGCCGCGCGTACACAATTATGCATTGAAAATACCATGGGCACAGGCGGGGAGGGGGGCACGACTACGGCACGCCCCAATATGCGGCTCAACCGCACTAGGGGCTTCACGCTTTATTACTTTTCTCTCTTTCAAGACTTTAATCTTTGGAAACCCTGTCCGGCAGTATGATTGCAGAACACATGATGCAGCAACCAAGGGGATAGAAAGTTACGTCGCACCACGGAACTCTCAGGTGGATTACGACAACGAGTGAAATACTTGCTTTAATGCCATTCCTAAGCTTGCCCTTGGAAGGGACACTTCAAATAGTCCTACTTTTTGCTTATTGCACTACTTGTATGATTTTGCTTTAATGCACGTTTCTGAATAAACAATGCATAGCACTAAGACTATTATTGCATTCTTCCTTTTTACATATATATGTTCATTCATGACATCCAGCACCCATACACACTGGTACGGCTAATACGCTAGGGGCTTAAGCATACCCCTTATTACTGCGTGAGAAGTCCGAACACTTTCAACAGTGCGGCACCCCGAACTTATAGCACTATATGCATCAGCTCTGAATCATGTCTTGGGTCAATAGTTGGGTTTGCCCGGCTCCCATCTTTTGGTACCTTACGTTCCGCTATATCGGCTAAGGTAGCACTGGTAGAACTACTACGATTGTGCCCCAGTTTTGCTGGGCTGAGCACCTTAGTAGAGAAAGCTAAAACTGACTGTCATGATAAGGCGAGAGACTGGTAGCTGTTCGAGAGGTTTGCGAGTCCCTAAAGACTCATGCCGCTTAGAGCGAAGAGTCATCTTTGTCCGGCTTAAGGCGTGTATAGCGCACCGAATTCGGCCTTCCAAATATTAGGGGCTTCGCCAAAATTTAAAATTATAGAATTCTACGGCTAAGTGAGAGTGATAAAGCATTATAGTCCGATTGCCTTGTTTGTTGTGCTGAGCACCTCCCTCTAAGGACCCAAAAATGGGAACAAGAGTGCTCAAGTTTATCCCCGAACACCCCAGCACTCGTGGCATGGGGGCAGAAGCCGACGACTAGCCATCTCTCAGATTTGATAAACAGCCGAACAGAAGGTAATATTTTAAATTCAAACAAGCGTTGCATAACGCATATGAACAAGTTTTCATCATGCAGGATCACACGAGCAAGTTTCATTCAAATATTACATCTTTCGCACACTCGTCCGCTACAAGACGGGCACCCTTCAGGACACTCTCATAGTACATCTCTGGGTGGCGATGCTCCTTGCCCTACGGCGGCCCCTCCTTCACCAGCTTCACAGCGTCCATCTTGGCCCAGTGCACCTTTGCACGGGCGAAAGCCCGGTGTGCACCTTCGATGCAGATGGACCGCTTGATGACTTCTAGCCAAGGGCAGGCATCCACGAGCCGCCTCACCAGGCCGAAGTAGCTACTGGGGAAGGCGTCGCCAGGCCACATCCGGACTATAAAGCCGTTCATGTCCTGTTAGGCCGCCTTGTGCAGCTCGACCAGTTGCTTCAGCTGGTCGCTCAGAGGCATCGGGTGTTCGGTCCCAGTATACTGAGACCAAAACAACTTCTCCGGTGAGCTTCCCTCCTCGGCCTGGTAAACCTGTGCGGCATCCGACACGCTGCGGGGCAAATCTGCGAATGCTCCTTGAGAGCTCCGGACTCGGGTAAGTAACAAGTAATTTACTTTCACATGCTTGCTTTGCATATTGAGTGCCTTACCCGCCGCTATATTCTTCGTCGCATCAATCTCCTGGAGGGTCTTTTGGGCTTCAACCTTGGAACTCTTTGCACTCTCAAGGGTCGCGGCAAGCTCAGACCCTCGCGTCTTCAAGTCTTGCTCCAATGCCTTGTGCTTCGTCACGAGAGCGTGGAGCTCTTGCTGCACCTCGCCCACCCGTGCCTCTTGTTTTTCCTGCTCGGTGCGCTCCTGGGCCGCTTTGTTTTTGGCCTCGGATAGCGCTTGCTTTAGGGTTGCCACTTCGGTCGTGGCCCCTGGCAAATTCATGATGATCCTGTAATTTTGCAACCGCATCTTTATATATATATATACACACATATATAGACTAGGTATTACTTACCTTTGTTCTCCTCGAGCTGCCTCTTAGCAAGGCCGAGCTCTTTCTGGGACCCCTCGAGGTCCTGCTTCAGTATGGCGACCTCCGCAGTCAGTGCGGCAGAGGTCATTAGCGAAGCCTACATACGCATATAGACATATTTATATTAGACTCCTGCAGATATTATTTGATCCTCTATTCGGCTTTTCTTTGTGAACACCAAACAGAGCATCAGGGGCTACTGTCTATGTGGTAATATCTTTCCTACATTTTAAACACTTACCTCAAAGCCTGTTAGAAGGCTGGCATAGGCTTCAGTCAGTCCGCTCTTGGCGGACTGAACCTTCTTGATCACCGCACTCATAATAGTGCGGTGCTCGTCGTTGATGGAAGCGCCGCGAAGCGCTCCCAGCAGGTTGTCTGGTGCCTCTGGTTGGACAGAGGTCACTGGCACAGGCGTCTTGCCCCTCTTGGAAGGAGGCTGCCTACCCGAGTCCGGAACCACTTGAGGTTCATGCGCGGTGTTCGGCTGAGGGCCGAACTTGGAGCCCTCGGGGGCCTTGCCCCCTCTGCTCCCAGAGTCCGGAAGGTCGCCTTGAGGCGCCCCCAGGACTGTCTCCCCTCGACCCGGTGCCTCTTGAGACAATACCTCGGCATTGTCCATAGGGCAAGGGGAGGTGGCGGTCGGAAGTGGATCGCTATCCATATCCGACGAGTCCAGGGAGCCGTCCGACGAGGATACGTCGATACGGGCTTGGGGCGGACTGCATAATCATAATTCGGCATTAGGAGAAGCAGGGCGACAAAGGTATGCTATGAGTTATTCTGGTATCCGAATACTTACGACTTCGCCAGGGGCTTGGCCCTGAGCAGCCACTCGTCTTCACCCTCGGCGGCGGTGGTGCAGTAGTCCGGAAGGAGAGTCCTTCCCTTATTGGACCTTTCGGCCTCCCCAGTTGGGGCAGCCTTCCTTTTCTTGTCTCCCCTGGCTGGAGGGGGAGCATCTTCATCTTCCTCCTCTTCTTCAGGGGAGGAGTGCGTTGCGGAGTTATGGGACGATGAGTCTGATACCACGTGGCGCCGGGAACTCTTTCAAGTTCCCATGGCCTTCTTCTTGGTTTTCCCCGGCACCTTATAAGGAGCCGGAGTCAGCATCTCCGTCAGGAGATCGTCCATGGTGTCTTCGGGCAGGGGGCGGACAGTCGATCTGCTCCAATGCCTTCACCCATGCCTGTCAAAGGCATGGGAACTCAGACCCCGCACATGATTATACTACGGGAAGTAAATATCCCACCGGATGTATAGAACTTACCGAATGCGCAGGGCGCTTCGCGCTTAGCCTGCTGTCCTCGGTACGAGAGGGAGGGACCTCGGCGCCCTTGAACAGCACCTTCCAGACGTCCTTGTGTGTCATGTCGAAGAGCTCGATTAGATTCTGGTGCCGGGCCGGGTCGAACTCCCACAGATCGAAATCCCATTGTTGACATGGGAGGATCCGGCGGATGAGCATGACTTGGACTATGTTGACAAGCTTGAGCTTCTTGCTTGCCATATTTTGGATACATTTCTGGAGTCCGTCCAGCTCCACCGATGAACCCCAGGACATGCCCTTCTCTTTCCAGGAGGTGAGCCGCATGGGGATTCCAGACCGAAACTCCCAGTTGGTGTCACGCGGCTCGGTGATGTAGAACCACGCCGATTGCCAACCCTTTATGGTCTCCACCAAGGAGCCTTCGAGCCATATAACATTGGGCATCTTTCCCACCATGGCTCCGCCGCACTGCACTTGTTGGCCTCCCACCACCTTCAACTTGATATTGAAGGTCTTCAGCCACAGGCCGAAGTGGGGCCGGATACGGAGGAAAGCCTCACATACGACGATGAACGCCGAAATGTTGAGGATGAAGTTCGGGGCCGGATCATAAAAGTCCAGCCCGTAGTAAAACATACGACCACTGACGAATGGATGGAGGGGAAACCCCAGTCCGCGGAGGAAGTGGTGGAGGGAAACTACCCTCTCGTGAGGTTCCGGGGTAGGGACGATCTGCCCCGCAGCGGGCAGCCGATGCGCGATATTCGTGGCTAAGTATCCAGCTCCGCGCAGCTTTTTGACATGTCCCTCCGTGACGGAGGAAGCCATCCATTTGCCCCCTGCTCCGGACATGTTTGGAGAAGGTTGAAGAGAAGGATGTGGACTTGGGCACTGGAGCTCGAGTGCGGAAGAATGGATGAGCAAGGAGGAAGAAGGCGTGGGTAGAAAAAGGTTAAACCTTATCCCTTTATAAGGGAGGACTAAACTATGCGCCCCCACCAGCCTGGTAAAACTCGCTTATCCACCGAGCGCCGTAATTGATGGCGCGGTTGGGTTACCCACGTCCGTATTTATGAGAATCCCGTAACGAGGGGAACATGATCTCTGCTTTGACAAGACGTGTCAAGAAACCGCCTCGCCTTATGTGCGGGGCTGGTTAAGGAAAAACGTATCGAATAATTACCGGGCCATGGCATAATGTCATGCCGCCGAAACATGTCAGCAGATTGGATTTGTGGAAATATTATTCTCTCTACAGTGGTATGTGGAATTTATTTTGCAGGGTTGGACACTATCCTTGTATTCGAACTCTTCTGTGATGTATTCGGAGGAGGAACCCGCCTTGCAATGCCGAAGACAACACTGCGCGCCGGACTCGTTGTCATTGAAGCCTGGTTCATGGGCTACTGAGGGAGTCCTGGATTAGGGGGTCTCCGGACAGCCGGACTATATCCTTTGGCCGGATTGTTGGACTATGAAGATACCAGATTGAATACTTCGTCCCGTGTCCGGATGGGACTCTACTTGGCATGGAAGGCAAGCTAGGCAATACGGATATGTATATCTCCTCCTTTGTAACCAACCTTGTGTAACCCTAGCCCCCTTCGATGTCTATATAAACCGGAGGGTTTTAGTCCGTAGGATAACAGACAAACATACCATAGGCTAGCTTCTAGGGTTTAGCCTCTCCGATCTCGTGGTAGATCAACTCTTGTAATACTCATATCATCAAGAATAAATCAAGCAGGACGTAGGGTTTTACCTCCATCAAGAGGGCCTGCACCTGGGTAAAACATCATGTCCCCTTCCTCCTGTTACCATCTGCCTTAGACGCACAGTTCGGGACCCCCTACCCGAGATCCGCCGGTTTTGACACCGACAATGATCTTATAGAATTGCTCTTTGAGCGTCACTTAAATATTTTGAGTATGTTTTTATAGAATGCTTCGTGTGCTTCACTTATTCATTTTGAGCTTGGATATTGGTTAGTTTATATTAATTGTAGAATGATCCATGAACTTCAGTTATATCTTTTGGAGTATGAATAATACTATCATCTAAAGCAGGTTTGGAAGAGTGCCAACTTTAGGAACTAGTGATCCCGCTATTCCGAATGAGAAGAATTTTGCTTATGTGGAGAGTAGAAAAATTTCTATGCTTGTAGAGCATGAGAAGAATGCTTTAGGTGATGGTTATATTGTTAAATTCATTCATGATGCTATTCAAAATTATTATGAGGGAGTAACATATGCTTGTAGGAGTTGCAATAATATCAAGTTTTCTCTCTATGTGCTTAAAGTTTTGAAGTTATACTAGTTTTGCCTTCCTATGCTAGTTGATTCTTGTTCCTATAAATTATGTTCTCACAAAATACCTAGGCATAGGAAGTGGGTTAGATTTAAATATGCTAGCCATATTCTTCATGATGCTCCCCTTATGTTTCAATTCTTATCTTTTATGTGAGGATCATTGAAATCATCATGCCTAGCTAAAAGGCATTAAAGAAAAGCGCTTGTTGGGAGACAACCCAATATTTACCCTTACTGTTTTTTTGTGTTCTCATGATTAAGCTACTGTAGTAATCATGTTTTATAGCATTTGTTTCAATAAAGTGCCAAGTAAGACCTTTGGGAAGACTTGGGTGAAAGTTAATGTGATCTTGCTGTAAAAAAAGAAACTTTGCGCTCACGAGATTAGCTTCCATTTTTTACAGAAGAGTTATTTGGTGCTGATTCTTTTTGCAGGATATTAATATACAAATTCCTCACATCCACCAATTTATTTCATAATTTTGGAGTAGCAGAAGTATGGTTTATGTGCAGATCATTACAGACTGTTCTATTTCTGACAGATTCTGTTTTCATTGCATACTTTGCTTGTTTTCTAGTTTCTATGGCTTATATATCTCAATAGAAATTGTAGAAATGATATGGTACAGTAGGAATTGTGTGAGAACAATTATGAACCTTGTCTTTGACAGCACCAAAGTGAATGATTTACTCTTTATCATACTAACCTATCACACGAAGTTCCGTTAAGTTTTGTGTGATTGAAGTTTTCAAGCTTTGGTTGAGATATCGATATGAGGAGAATAGGGAGTGGAAAGACCCTAAGCTTGGGGATGTCCAAGGCACCCCAAGTTAATATTCAAGGAAGACTCAAGCGCCTAAGCTTGGGGATGCCCCGGAAGGCATCGCCTCGTTCATCTTCAAAACTATCGGTATACCTTACTCGGAGCTATATTTTTATTCGTCACATGATATGTGTTTTGCTTGGAGCGTATTTTCAATTCTACATTCCGTTTGAATAAAATCATTGGATCTGAAATCTTGAATGAAAAAGAATCCTCCCATGGCTAGTTAATTATTTGACTACTCAGTGTTCATCACTTATATCTTTTTGGGGTAGTTTGTCATTTACTCACGTGCTTGAAGTATATCCTATGAGTAAATGGTTGAATGAATAGAATATAATAAATATAAATTTATAAATGTTTCATATACTTATACCATGGGGAGTAATGACTTCACATAGAATAAGTATAGGTAGTAAACTTATTGAAAGTTAGCAAACACAGAATTGGTCACTTGAACAATTCATGAAAGAATATTGAAGGAAGAGATATTTAACATATAAATATACTATCTTGGACAGCTTGTTTAATTTTGAGCACTCATTAAAATATCACATGCTAAAAGGTTGATGTCGGACAAGGAAGACAACGTAATGGGTTATTGATACGTCCATTTTGCATCATGCTTTTATATCAATATTTATTGCATTATGGGATGTTATTACACATTATGTCACAATACTCATTCCTATTCTATCTTATTTTACAAGGTTTACATAAAGAGGGAGAATGCCGGCAGCTGGGATTCTGGGCTAGAAAAGGAGCAAATATTAGAGACCTATTCTGCACAGCTCCAAAAGTCCCGAAACTTCACGGAAGATGTTTTCCAAATATATAAAAAATACTGCGAGCAAGAACTTCACCAGGGGGCCATACCCTTCCCACGAGGGTGGGGGGTGCACCCTCTGCCCTAGGTGCGCCCCCTACCTCGTGGGCCCCCTGGTGGCCCTCCGGTGGCCATCTTCTGTTATATGGAGTCTTTCGATGGGAAAAAAATCATAAGCCATCTTCTCGGACGAAACTCCGCCGCCACGAGGCGCAACCTCTGGCGGAGCTGTTCTGCCGGGGAAACTTCCCTCCTGGAAGGGGAAATCATCGCCATCGTCATCACCAACGCTCCTCTCGTCGGGAGAGGGCAGTCTCCATCAACATCTTCATCAGCACCATCTCATCTCAAAACCCTAGTTCATCTCTTGTATCCAATTCTTGTCTCTAAGTCCGGGATTGGTGCTAGTAGGTTGCTAGTAGTGTTAATTACTCCATGTAGTTGATGCTAGTTGGTTTAATTGGTGGAAGATCATATGTTCAGATCCTATATGCATATTAATACCCCTCTGATTATGAATATGTTTATGCTTTGTGAGTAGTTACTTTTGTTCCTGAGGACATGGGAGAAGTCTTGCTATTAGTAGTCATGTGAACTTGGTATTCGTTCGATATTTTGATGAGATATATGTTGTCTCTCCTCTAGTGGTGTTATGTGAACGTCGACTACATGACACTTCACCATTATTTGGGCCTAGAGGAAGGCATTGGGGAGTAATAAGTAGATGATGGGTTGCTAGAGTGACAGAAGCTTAAACCCTAGTTTATGCGTTGCTTCGTAAGGGGCTGATTTGGATCCATATGTTTCATGCTATGGTTAGGTTTACCTTAATACTTTTGTTGTAGTTGCGGATGCTTGCAATAGAGGTTAATCATAAGTGGGATGCTTGTCCAAGTAAGGGCAGCACCCAAGCACTGGTCCACCCACATACCAAATTATCAAAGTACCGAACACGAATCATATGAACGTGATGAAAACTAGTTTGACGATATTCCCATGTGTCCTCGGGAGCGCTTTACATCATATAAGAGTTTGTCCAGGCTTGTCCTTTGCTACAAAAGGATTGGGCCACCTTGGTGCACTTTATTTACTTTTGTTACTTGTTGCTCGTTCCAAATTATCCTATCACAAAACTATGTGTTACCACTTATTTCAGTACTTGCAGAGAATACCTTGCTGGAAACCGCTTATATTTTCCTTCTGCTCCTCGTTGGGTTCGACACTCTTACTTATCGAAAGGACTACGATAGATGTCCTATACTTGTGGGTCATCAGTTATGTTTTCTTATATCCAAATAAAGTATATTGTCTTGGATACTCCAACATGTTGAGCTTGCTTTCCCCCCTCATGCTAGCCAAATTCTTTGCACCAAGTAGAGATACTACTTGTGCTTCCAAACATTCCTTAAACCAGTTTTGCCATGAGAGTCCACCATACCTACCTATGGATGAGTAAGATACTTCAAGTAAGTTGTCATCGGTGCATGCAATAAAAATTGCCCTCTAAATATGTATGATCTATTAATGTGGAGAAAATAATCTTTATACAATCTTGTGATGTGGAAGAAATAAAAGCGACAGACTGCATAATAAAGGTCCATATCACAAGTGGCAATATAATGACTTTCTTTTGCATTAAGATTTTGTGCATCCAACCATAGAAGCACATGAAAACTTCTGCTTCCCTCCATGAAGGGCCTATCTTCTACTTTTATCTTCTACCTTACGCAAGAGTCTTGTTGATATTCACCTTTTCTTTTTACATTTTATCCTTTGGCATTGTGTTGGAAAGATCCTGATATATATATCCAATTGGATGTAAGATATCATGAACTATTATTGTTGACATTACCCTTGAGGTAAAAGGTTGGGAGGCGAATCTATAAGCTCCTATCTTTCTCTGTGTCCGATTAAAACTTTGAACACATAAATGTCATGTGAGTGTTAGCAATTGCGAAAGATTAAATGATAGCTGAGTATGTGGAGTTTGGTGAATCAAAGCTATTACATAGACCCTTCCCGAAAATAAGATGAATTGCAATTGTTTGATGACTAAGAGCAATGTTTGTTAGTTTTCAAGAAAGTTTATGATCTATACTTTAACATGTGAATAGCTTGTTACTTGATCATGAAAAGTTGTATGAGATGAGCTACTGTTATGACATATAATGATGCTAGAAAAGGTTATTGAAATTACCATAGATCAAACTTGTGCACCTACTAGCATTCACACTTCATAAATTATATCTTTTATCATTTACCTACTCGAGGACAAGCAGGAATTAAGCTTGGGGATGTTGATACGTCTCCAACGTATCTATAAATTATGAAGTATTCATGCTATTATATTATCCATCTTAGATGTTTTATATGCATTTATATGCTATTTTATATATGATTTTTGGGACTAACCTATTATCCTAGAGCCTAGTGCCAGTTTCTGTTTTTTCCTTGTTCTTGAGTTTTACAGAAAAGGAATACCAAACAGAGTCCAATTGACGTGCCAATTTTTGTTGATTTTTTATGGAACAAAAGAAGCCCCTGGAGCAAAAGAGTTGGGCCAGAAGAGTCCCGGCCTGTCCACGAGGGTGAGGGGTGCGCCCACCCCCTTGGGCGTGGGCCCCTGCCTCGTGGACGACTTGGAGACCCCCCTGACGTGAAACCAACGCCAAAAATTCCTATAAATACAAAACCCCCAGAAAATAACCTAGATCGGAAATTCCGCACACCGATCCACCATTGTTCCACACTCGCTATTTATAATATTTAGTAATATATTCTAACTTTATGGTAACATCATCTACTTTAATATTTTAGCTCGTCGATACAATACAAAGTTATCCACTTCATACCCACAACGTAGTTTTATTTCTCGTTTCTAGTTGGAAGCAAACGTTCGGTGTATGTAGAGTCGTATCAGTGGCAGATAGGGCTTGAGAGAATATTGATCTTACCTTTACCTCCTTGTGGGTTCGACACTCCATACTTATCACTTCCACCTTTGGAAATTGCTACGATGATTCCCAGCACTTGGGGATTATCATGTCGCTGCCACCACCGCCGCCTCCTCCTTCCTCCCCAACTACCCATGTCGCTTCCGCGCATCCTCTTCTCTCCTCCTTGACCTATGGTTCACTCGACTTCATGGCGGCGAAACCCCTACACTCCTTCTATCATGGTGGTGCGAGGCAATGGTGACAATCGCTCAATGGTGCCAATGAGGGGGCACTAGTGCAGAACCGGTCTATAGCACCAGTTCGTAAGACCCTTTAGTGCCGGTTCTGTAACCGGCACTAAAGGGTGGGGACTAAAGGTCCCCCCTTTAATACCGGTTCAGCACGAACCGCCACTAAAGGGCCACCACATGGCACGAGCGAGCGCCGGAGGCGGGGAGACCTTTAGTACCATTTGGTAACACCAACTGGTACTAAAATGTTTGGGGGGTTTTGGGTTCACAATTTCTTTTTCCTTTCATTTTGTGTTTCCATTTAATTGTTTTTCATTTGCTGGTATTTTACTATACTACATATTGTACACGTTATGCATATATATAAATAGAATTTATCATAGAACCGATCATATATATCACCGAATGTCTCACACGTCCGTACCATTCACACATACACATGTATATATATACAATTTGGTATATACAATCTCTCCTACATATATATGGAGGCATTACTGCTTTAGCGGCGGTGGCGGCGGTAGCGGGTAATGGTATTCTCCTTTGGGATCAATGTAAGGGGGCTGGATTTCTGGGACATAAATCCCAGTAAACGACCCTTGTGTCATCACCAGCCCCAGGATTACTGTTGCTGGTGGACATTTCCTTGATATAGAATTCCAAGGAATTACAAGGATTTGAGTACAAGACCTTATAGGTCCATTGAGTACAACAATGATTTCTAGTGCCAGATGATGGAAGCGACTCGTGGATCTCCAACATTGATGGAACTGCATTCCCACGGGAACAACTGACCTGGATAACTCCTATCTCGCGTGGCTGCCATCTCCGAAGTCTAGGTTTCAGGGGTGTCTTCGTAGTGATCCTCTCCGAGTCATGATCTGGCCAAGACAATAGCCAGGGACAAGCCAGGGAGTATGTTTGAATGTACTCACAAACATCAAGAACAGAAGATATACATGATGCATATGCTCATGATGAATTTAATTATATGCATGTGCTGACTGAGAATTAAAGCATGGCATGAAAAATATTCATACAGTGTAGAAGGATAAATAAGTCATGTTATTAGTAAATCAAAGAAATGAAACAGAACGTCGGGCATTGGACCGCCCGAGAAATTCCAAGAGAAATGCCAAACGGGCGTCTAAAGGAGAATCAGGCGAGACATGACTGCCCGAGAACTCAAGCGATGCCACAAGAGGTCTTGAAAAGAAATGCCAAACGGGTGTCTAAAAGAGAGTCGGGCGAGACAGGACCGCCCGAGAACTCAAGCGACGCCATGAGAGGTCTTGAAAATAGACACCACTGTCAGGTTTCTGAAGCGACGCCATCCCAAGATGGACTAGCCATCCCAAGATATACTCATAGTTGCACATACACTACTAGGAAAGGGCCTATTAGTGGCGCACAGTTTTGCCTACTAATGGCGCACTACTGGTGCGCCACTAGTACCACTCCACTAGTATTATATACTAATGGCGCACCACAGGTGTGCCATTAGTATACCAGATACTAATGGCGCACCATGTGGTGCGCCATTAGTATACCATTCGGTGCTCCACCGGTATTCCCTCTAGGTGCGCCACTAATAACCTTATAGGTGTGCCACTAGCAATAAAGGAAGGTGCGCCACTAATAAGGGCTTAAATGCGCCACTAGTAATGTATTTGGAAAACAAAAAAAATCTAAATTTACAGAAAACAACCTATAAGGAAAAATAATTTAAAAACAAAAAATGAAATGGAATCATAATTTTTATTATAGTAAGAATATTACAATGTCTTTACAAGTTTCTAATAAAAGGAAAATTGCAAGGAAATAAAAGAAAATCCCAAAACTAATCTTCTAGTAATCTTTTCTTCTTTTTCTTCACTTTATCCCTGCAAAATGAAACAAAATAAACAGAAACACAAACAAACTATTTATAACATGTCAATACTGTCATTTTTTATGCAGAACTAGATATGAGCATATATTTCCAGAATTACATGGTGTGAATATTGTATGAGTAAGATTATAATGGAGATGAATTTTGATAGGAGCCCACTTTCGACGAGTATTTATCTGACAGAGCTAAATAATCAGGGCATTTACCTTTTGATAATATTATTATACTATACTACGAGTATACTACTCCACTTGGATTTTTTAGATGAGTAGATCTGAGATAGGCATTTGTTCAAGTGGCTATAGGTAGGCTTGAAGAATTCTCATCGGTTCAAGTGGCTACAGTTAGTCGCAGAGTTGGAATATAGACTACTAGTACTATTTGAAAAGAAAACAAGAGTAAATCTGAACGTACTAGTCGGATCTGATCACATTGAGCTAGAAAGAAAATTCATCAGGAAACAGATGGCCGGTGACTTACTTCCAGACGTTGAGGATCTCGTTGTGCCCGGCGAAGACGCTGCGGAGCGTGTCGTGGATGGACTGCTCACAGCGATAGGAGGGCTAGAACTGAAATAACTAACATCTTAGAAAGCAACAGGAGATAATTCATATATGCAAAATACATATGAAGTGGTCTTCACCAAATTTGTTGAAACATGAACGAAATGTTTTAGCAGTACCAATGATACATGTCAAATTAATTGTTCCTGTCATGACAATGTAAAAGTAGTACTTGCATGCCAATGAAGACTTGCTAGTGTCAGATTATATGAGGTTCGGGACATGTGTAATTGTGCCAAGTTCACTTGTAATGCCATTATTCATGATCTGAACTTTATCCTCCACAAAATAAAATAAAAGTTGATCCATGCGAATGATACTTAATTTTGTATCTACTATTTATTTATAAAATGAATATAAAGTGAGTTTATAAATTCAGGAACAGAAAATTCAGTTAGGCTACTGTTAACTGAAATTTGGAGTGTATACTTAACAAAGGCTTCATTTGAATGTACAGTCAAATTAAAAAAATGTGTTCATGGGGCAACAGCACTAAGAGCTGAAAGAAAAAGGTGCAGAAAAAAGCTACTAAAAACAATATCAGAAGTAGTGCAGACGCTGTTGAGGCGCTGACTGAACCATTGATAGTACTACCACTCTTCTTTTTTGCGTCCATTAGCGTGACAGTGAGGTTACAACCCTGCCATCGACGACGACGACTAGGTTGCTGCTGCTGCTGTCCCAGAAACAAAGACAGAGGGAGATCCATTCAAGCTAAAACCATTGGAAACAAAAAGACTGCTGTTGCAAAACTATTCTCTACAGATATGTGTGAGATATCTCAGGTAAATTTTTTAAGAAACAAACGCAACAGTGTAGACCCTGCTTAACTCCGTTGTTTATTTTTTTTGCTTGAGCTACATGCAGGAAAGAGAGCTCCCTTTGAATGCAACACATATAGCTTGAAACGGAAAAACCTATATGCATCGGTCTGCACAAGTATTTCAAAGACACACAACGCAATTCATTTATCGTGGCAATGCTTACTGGAAGTCTGATGCAGCCGACGTACTAAAACTAAGCTGCACTATCCAGAGGTTACAAGATTTGGTGTATATATAGTCATAATAGCACGTGGAATTCTTCCATGGCTTCTTATTGTCTGCACTCTGTGCAGAACATGACCAGATTCATGGACTGAATTTCATGGATTTTATATTATTCACATCTGCCAAAATGAAACCTGGTAGTGGTAGATACACGATTTTAGGTGCTGGACTCAGTTGAATGTACTTCCCCCTTCCCTGCTATGGAGTGCGAGCTACACAGGATGAGGATCATCAATTAACTGTGTACTACACTTGTTGCAATTTGATCATAAGACCAGAAATAAATCATCTATCAACTGAAACCTTCATTCCCCCCTTCAAAAATACCAAGCGACCAACTGTGGAGCTCGGCTACGGCAGGCGGGCAGAGGGATTTCTACGCCATACACGGGATCGGGACTGGGGGTACGGAAGGATCCATGGGCAAGAGCCCTGGTTCTGCCTTGAGCTCCCTTGCTCCTAGGGCATCGTCGTACTGATGCAAGGGGTGAATCGGGGCGGAGCGGAGAGGGCGTACCTGACTGGTGGGCAGACGAATTGGAGCTTCCCGATCAGGCCGCGTGACATGGATGACCTTTGGTGCCGGCGGCATGGATGACCTTCATTCGCGCAATGGGCTCCTCCAGCTCCAGAATATGAAGAACCAAATCCTCCCTCTAGATTAGACAACACATCCCCACCCACATCGCAGTTGAGGAGGAGGATGAAGGAGGGCACGGAGTACCTGGAGGTAGCTGCCCATGAGGTCCCACTGGTTGCCGCGGTTATCGGTGTCCGCGCGCACCTTCTGCGTGATGAGCCAGGAGAGCCGGGCCAGCACCTCCTCGTACTCCCCTGCCTCCACACCACCTGCACATCAATCCCCACCCCGCCGCACGAACGCGGCAGCCATCAGTACAATACCCAGCCCAACACGCACCACTAGTGTCACTCCATGAAGCTAGCAAGCCCCGATCGGGTCGCGTCGCTCACCTGCGTGCTCCATGGCGCGGGGGACGAGGAGGACTCCATGGCGCGGGGGAGGGAGAGGCGGGTGCGGGAGGAGGCGAGCGACGAGGAAAGGAGTAGGCGGCAGCGGAGGCTGGCGGCGGCGACGAGAGGGGGGTGAGGCATGGGCGGCGGGGGAAGATGCGGCCGGGGCTTCCCGATCTAGATCGAAGTCAAGGGAGGTCGGTGGATGTGTCAGGAGGAAGGGGAGGGGAGAGAACTTGACTAGAGGGAGGGGATAAGGGGTGATAGCAATGGCGCACTGGTAGCGGTGCGCCATACGTATAGATAGCAATGGTGCATCTCTTACTAGTGCGCCATTAGTAGTTAAAACTAGTAATGGCGCACTATCCCCTGATGCGCCATTAGTATTTTTGAAAAAAAAAATTTACTAGTGACGCATCGTGGATGTGATGCGCCATTAGTATTTGGACACTAATGGCGCACCAACACATGGTGCGCCATTAGTATATAGAAGTGGCGCACCACATGTGTGGTGCGCCATTAGTGTCCATATTATCTATAGCCCTTTTCCTAGTAGTGATAAGAGGAAACAGTTAGTCCACAACAATATTCATGTCAACAATAATATTAATAACGGCACCAACAGTAACAATAATTACCTTGCAGGACAAACCATGATCAATTTAATTATTTCCACCGGAGACTGACACTAAGACCGACACTTGACCAACCCAGACTATAGTCCTTAACCATGTACACGACTATTCGAATAGATATAACTCTACAGAGGATGTACTCTTTACCCATGTGTATAGGATTTCTTTAGCCAGCACCGAGATGATAACTAATTCCCATTACGGCCTTTGGATTGAAAACACACCTGACCAGCACACACCAGATTAACTTTCCGGATGCCAGGAATCACCCAAAGCATCGTTCAAGATAAACTCTAAGGCGGGGAGACCATCGTCTCGAGTAGCATGGGATCACTATTAACACGCGCGAATTACAAGGGGTTCCCCCCTCTCGGCCCAACCGGGTACACCCATGCTCCCTGGCCCGATGACTGGCATTGCAGCCAGTACCTAGAAACCCTCATCATGGCCTCTCTATACGGTGTGTGCAGGGAAAGGTGTTAACAACTTACTGAACCGTACCCTGCCTGTGGCGGGCACAAGTGGTAGCACGAACCAGTATGGGGGTTACCGGAACAATACTTGATCTATGGTCAACTCAGGAGGTTTAAGTTTTCCTGCAGTGGTTAGCACAACATAATTCCTTGGCAGTACCCAACAGGGTCACCACCTGGTATGTCCCAACATACCGTCACTGATCACTCTCGTCACAATGAGATTTCAGTCTCACAGTCACTTTTCTCGTGACTGTTTCTTCCTGCAAATTAGCCTGGACCAACACAGGTACATATGGCACATGAAAAGAGCCGTACTCACTTATACTTCATGCTTAAACGAAGATAAAACACTATCAAGGGGGGTCGTGCATGTATGAGCAATACTATGCAAATTTCATATGAGTTGAATATATTCATAATTCAATTCTACATGCAACAAACACTATGCATTCACCATATGATGTGTTCAAGATGCTTGCCTTGAGCATGCAGAAAGATTGGGTGCACTCCAAAACTTTGAAAATTATATCTCCCCTCCATTTCCTATTTTCAAAATATTTTAATTACCACATAATTCCAAAACAGTACATAAAAGTTGCTTGGAAATTTTTGAAATAAATATTAAAATAAACTAGATGAAATTTGAGAAATAACAGAAAAAGAATCAAGTCAGTTGGAGTTGTGGTTTAAAAACTAGAGCCAGTCAAAGTAAGGGTCTACTCTGGATTTAAATTAAAACAGAAAAAAGAAAACAGTTCGTTAGGAAATATGCTTTCAAAATAGGAAGACGTACTTCATAGATTACGCTTTCATGGGACATGCTTTCAAGAGGAGGAGACGTACTTTGAGGAATACGCCTCCACTTAAAAGGAGCTGGCACAGCGCTGGGTCACACACCCACTGGTCAGGTTTGACCATTCCACGCACGCGCCGTCTCCTCCAGCCGAATAGAGGCGGCACTCCGGCGATGCTCGCCGGCGAACGGCGGCACCCCTCAGGGATCTAAGCACATGGGTGTGCTCAGGACGTCGAGGAAAACCCGTGGGTACCCTCCATGGTCGCCGAAGTGGACGGAGCCGCTGACGGCGAGCTCTCCGGCGGACGGCGGCGTCGAGTGAGATGGGGCTTTCCCCTATGGCGAATCCTGATCAAAATCGAGCATGGTGATGGATTTGTGGGTGCTCCAGGGTGCTATAGGTGAAGAGAGTGGAGAGTGGGAGGCCCTAATGGCATTGAAATCGACCGGAAGGTGGTGGCGGGTGCCGTGGCCGGAGTCGAGGAAGATGACCTCGTCCGGTCACTTGGATGCTTGAGGGGGATCAGACAGGGGGAGGGGAGTGTGGTGAGGATACTAGCGATCTCAGGGTGAGCTTTTATAGTGCATGGGGTCGGCTCCGCGGTGTCCAGAGGATAAGCACAACGGCGGTGGCCATTACGGTGGCAGGTGAGGCCGTTGAGGTCGGCAGCATGGCCGGTGAGGATGGTGGTCGCCCGCAGTTACTCCTGGGAGGAGCTGGGCTGCTCGAGACGCGCCACACAGGTCGGGCAGAGACGTGGCCGTGTGGGACTCGTCGGGCGGTGGTCTTGGTCGTCGTGGACGGCGGTGGATGACACTAGGGGCCAAGCGAGGGTGTTGGAGAGGTTCTTGGTGGTTGGGATGATCCAAAGGAGGATCAGGATGAGAGGGGGAGGAAGCAGAGACACGACAGGAGCTCGGTGCCGACGCGTGCAAGACACACACACTCTAGCCGCACCTGGTGCACACATGTTAGGTGTTCGTCAGATTGCCAGTGGCATCTACAGGGACACAAATGAGATAAGAATCAACAGGATGGTGCTTCTAGGTATGAGAGGGGTGATGGACATGCTAGTTTGGCCAAATGACCAAGTGTCCAGTGTAAGTTAGAAAGTGGCCATATTTTTGTCATGCACGCAAGGTGTTTGACAAAATGATCGGGCTACCTAGGGGATTTGGGTGATGATGGAATTTGGCAGGATGAGGTCTCTTTAGATGATAGAGATTGTAGTGGAGTTAGTTTGGCAAGAAGAGAAACTTATTAGTGCAAGTTTTACCAGAATTCAGTTTTGGATAGAAACTTCAGTGGCATGTTTGGTGGACTTGAAAGATGAAAATAGAGCTGATCTCCTGGAGTTAAGGTTTTGGTTGGAAGGACTAGAAGATGGTAGAGTTTCAGAATTAATGGAGCTAGGAAGATTAGGGTTGTAGTTGCAACTCAAAAATGGGACAGAATTGAAAAGAGGATGTTTCTGCCAAAATTTTCAAAAGTCATAGTTAGGTTTTTGCTCAAAAGTGATTTATAGGCATCATTTGACCTCTCAAAATTTTTGTGGGATTTTGAAACAATTATTTAAAATAATTGTAGTGCAACAGAAGCATTTTAAGTATTGAAAATGTTTTTAAAAGAATTACTTGTGGCAAATTTTATTATGAAAAAATTTCCTACTGTTATTTATGATATAAATGAAATGATTTACAAAACAACCAAGGACCACAACATTTCACAAAAATGATCTTCTATGGAGGGAAGAATTTTGTAAAACAGAAAATAGAAAAGCTCTAAAATTAATAACTGAGCTCATATAGCTCAAAAAAATTATTTCTGACAAAATTTTACTTAACGAAAATATGATTAAATTTTTGGGGTGTTACAATCAATGACCTAGTCGAGCAAAAATCCCGCTATTTCCTCTTGAATTGCCGCTACGCGATCTGTTGGTAGGAGCTTATCCCGCACCTCAGTGAACTTTTAAGAAGGAGATCAATATGCATGTATTAGTCGTTGTGTGATTAGATATCGATAAGGATGTAAAATTTGTGAATAGTGTTCTAGCAAACATACCCGTTGCTGTCTAGCATCTTTAGGCCTTTCGGATACCATCATGCGAATGTTCTCGCAAACATAATATGCACATAAATTAGTCCCTGGTGCCTGCTTCATGGCCTTTATGAGAATAGAATTCAATCAGATAATAATTAATGAAGCATGATAATTAATTGTATTGAAACTATAATTAAAGAGATGAGCTAGCTAGCTATAGATAGTACTACTTAATTACTTACCTTGGGTCGAAACCAATACATCTCTTTTTTCCATTCGCCTAGAATCGTTTTGATGTACCTTTTCCAAGCCCTACCCACCGTCAAAGAAAATGAATAAAGGAGTTATTAATTAGTTGATATTAGGAAATGACGAACTAAAGAGGCCAACATAAAGTTCAATAATGATTGAAATTACCTGTTGACTATCCCCTTCATGATTGAGTAGTCAACAGGTTTTTTAAGTAGTGAGTCCAGTACTTCAACTGTTCCTTCTTCAACTTGAATGATTAACAAGATCCAGTGGTACCTGCATGCAGCTACGTTTGCATGTATAAATTAAGCGGGCATGTGCATAACACTCATCAACTACCCTAAACCCTATACACTTATTAGCATCTAGCTAGTAAGCAAAAACAGAATTTACAGTACAAGACAGTGTGACTCACTGGAAGTTGTAAGGAAGTAGTATATCTCGATTGGTATTGAGGCGCTTCAAGAACTCTAGCATGTTATTCTCTACTTCTTGTTTATACCGTTCTAAGCTCCATGTCTTTTCAATAATGGTATTTGGGTCAATGAACCCAATGCCATAGCGTCCAGCTTTTTTCATTTCATACATCTTCATCCTGTACATAATACCACAGAAAAGATTATAGTGAGGATAATTACAGGTAATGATCAACGAGAGCACTACAGCTAGCTAGAGACTTAAATTACAGAAAGAAATCAGTTACACACAATAGCAACTGATGATAGATTTGTAGAGTGCGTCTTGATTGAATAACTGAAACAGTTCTGAATACTCAACCGACAGAGCTAGCTGATGGAAGTAATGATCTTCCTTGACTTTCACCATGAGGGACTCTCGATTGGTAGTCTTGGTAATTTTCATGTACCATTGATGCAATTCACACATTCTTGTTGAGAGCTTCTTGACCTCCCCAGGCTTGACCAGAGGTTCACCGCGGACATATTTTCGTTTTAGCTCCTCCTCTTTAAAAGTTTCCATGGGCTCCAAGGCTAGGAGTTGTTCTATAGTGCATCCGATCTCTTTAGCATGCCTTATATGGTCGTCGGTTATTACCAGCTGATCAGCGCCAGTACTCGCATGTGTTGGTACAATGAGCGCGCGAGGGGGGGGGGGTCGATTGCACCGCCTGTTCTCCCAGCGGGGGAACGGTTTTCTGGCTATTTTGACAGCTGCTTGGCTCGAGCTCGAGCTCGACTCCATCTGTTGTTGTGCTCGATGTGCCTTTCTGATTTGGCGCTCATAGTCTGAGTCAACATGTTTCGGTCCAAAATGGGCATCCACTTGGGCCTTCACTATGGCTACAGTTTGCTCATCGGTCATGTCGTAAGGCCTCTGCGGAAGAGGTGCGAGGCTTGGACCATATTGAAATCGCTTGCCTCCGCCTGTACCTCCGGTATTACCTCGACTTGTACCACTACGCACCATAGCTATGGTGGCTCTCTTCTGCTATTGATGAGTTGGCGGAGACGGCTGACATGGCTGACTTGGAGGAGAAGTGGGCTGACGCGGTGCCGGACTTGGAGGAGGAGGAGTGGGCTAAAGCGGTGTCGTACTCGGAGCAGGAGTGGCCTGACGCGGTGCCGGACTTGGAGAAGGAGGAGTGGCCTGACGCATTGGTAGACTTGAAGGAGCAGGACTATGCTGAGGCGGTGGCTGATGATCACTTGGAGGAGTGGGAGATTGCTGACACGGTGCTGGACATCGAGGAGGAGTCGGTTGACGCAGTGTCGGTGGCCTTGGAAAGATGATGCAATCCTTTCTCCATAGGATGATACGATGTTTGGCCTCTCCCAGTGTGTGCTCCTCGTCACCTCCAGAAATGCCAAGCTCTAGCCCCGAATATTGGTCCACCGCTTCATCAACCACGACACGAGCATAGCCAGCTAGAATCGGGTTGCAATGGAAGGTTGCTTCGGGGGAATTTGTATAAGCAACAGCGTCTGCCACCTTCATGGATATGTTCTTCATTTTGAAGTGTAGCTCACAATTAGTGTTCTCCATGATGTCATCCACAGGGTATCTATCCAGCAGCTGTGCCTTGCCAGGGGCGGAACCCATGCTGCTTCTTGGCATGGATGGGACGGTGCTATCCAATGCTGGATCATCCGCTAGTTGCTGCCACTGTTGAGACCCCCTTTCTTTGCTAAGTGAGCCGATTTTCTGCTGCTGCTGCTGCTGCTGGAATTGGACTACCAACTCCGCGTGCTTTGACTCTAGGCCTTGAAGGCGTTCTGCTTCCTACGTCCTCTGCTCCTCCTCCTCCTCCATGTTCCTTATTGCACGACTTTTGTAGTCGGCGTTCCAGTCCGCAAACCCCTCATACCATGGAACAACGCCTTTGCCTCATGTTCTTCCCAGGTGTTCAGGATTTCCCAGGGCATGCATAAGCTCGTCGTTCTCTCTGTTGGGCGTGAACACCCCCGTTCAGGCCTCTTCTATTGCTGGCCTTTTCCATTCTTGCATGGAGATCGGGAGTTGGTCCTTCACAAGAACTCTGCACTGACGAACGAACTTGTCGCATTCTTCTTAGGCAAGATTGGTTCGCCATCAGTTTTGATGGCATCGATGTTGTACTTTATGCCCAGCTTCAACTTTTTGGCCGGGTCTCACACTATCCTGCTGTCAGATTTTCTCGATCCGGAGGGCTGAAAGAAGAAAGATCAATTGGTTAATATATCTTCAAATAATTTAAAACATGTGATGATCACCAGATGCCTACTTATATAAATATACCTCACCGGTCTCTGTCCTTTCAAGATCAACATTTTCTTCGTCATCATAATCATAGTTCTGGACTTCATCAATTTAGTCGTCATGATCGAATATCATATCACCCTCCCCGCTATTGTTTAGATATTGGGAGCCATCATCTTCTTCATTCTGATCATCTGGCTGGCCAGGGGAGCGTATGATCTGGAACAGGGCCTCTTCTCCTTCTCTGCCGGTATTGTCTGCCATAGCTTTTATTTAACTAATACAAAAGAAATATAAAACAATTTAGTATTCAAATTACAATGCATGCATGCAATCAATAAGGAAAAACCAAATCATAGTAAATAATATGCATCATCGAATATAATCTCGAATATTATCAAATACCCAGTCGTGGCTGCACCTTCGAGCTCCTCTCTAAAGCAGACTCCTGGGCCTAAACTGCATCGCTGCCTTGTGGGCCCACTAGGCCTTGTGGGCCTGCATCCTGGCCCAACTACAGGTTGGGTTTCTAGTCGTATGCAGGCCGTTGTGGTCCAGTAGGCAGGCTTTTTTCTTTTCTGCTTTATTTATTTTCTTTTATTTATTTGTGAGTTGTGTTTTGCTGTTTTTAGAGTTTCTTTGTGAATATTTTTGCTTTAGGTGCAAAAAACTACAAACTTTCTATTAGTGCCAGTAGTTTTCAAATTTTAATAGTTTAAATTTGAATTGTTTGAAATTCGTGTGAATCACTAGTTTGTGAATAACTTTACTTTAAAAATGGATTTTTCAGTGATTATTTTTTCTTATGTTTAATATTAGTTTGTTTTATCATTATATTCAATTTGGTAATACTCAGGTTATTTAAAAAATTAAGTGCCTTTGTAACAGATGAGTTTTTGTCCGAAACCCTGATACTTCGAAAGAGATTGTCCATTTTGTACATGAAGTGCATCCAATTTTTGCCGTATCCCTCTCAACTTTTTAGCACATGCTAGGTGCGTGAAATGATGATACCGTGCCAACTTTCAACCTTTTCAGAGTTCATTTGTAGTGCTTTTCAATTTCAGGGTCATATAGCTCAAAAAATCAGTAAATGCATGAAAAATAATAAATGAAGTCAGAAAGGGTTAAAAATTGATGACTTGGCTTTGAATGGTGCATACTGAACGCACAAAAAGTACACGTTTCACATGCCAAAACACATAAGTACCCTAACTATTACAAAGATTCCCTACGGTTTGTCAAGTGGGATTTTCCAGATATATAAGTCCAGAAACTCACTAGAGAAAGTGATGACAGTGAAGCCGATACATCCCAGAGTGGGATCTTTGGGCTGTGTGAAACTTTTTCTTCGCGTGTGTTCCTTTGCGCCGTAACCATGTACAATCTTCACCATTTAACTGGATGCTCGGGTCAATATTCACTCTAAATGGAGCAATTTCATCAAAATTTTCATCATCTTCTGATATGCCTATCTTGTCATCCACTCCCATGATGTTTCTTTTCCCTGAAAGAACTATGTGGCGCTTTGGCTCATCGTATGATGTATTTGCTTCCTTATCTTTTATTTTTCTCGGCTTGGTACACATGTCCTTGACATAGAAAACCCACGCCACATCATTGTCTAGGACGAATGGTTCATCTGCGTACGCAAGATTGTTGAGATCCACTGTTGTCATTCCATACTGTGGGTCTTTCGTTACCCCGCCTCGGGTCATATTGACCCTTTTGCACCGAAACAAAGGGATGTTCAAACAACGTCCATAGTCAAGTTCCCATATGTCCTCTATGTAACCATAATATGTGTCCTTTCCCGTCTTGGTTGCTGCATCAAAGCGGGCACCACTATTTTGTTTGGTGCTCTTCTTATCTTGGGCGATCATGTAAAATGTATTCCCATTTATCTCGTACCCTTTGAAAGTCATTATATTCGAAGATGGTTACTTGGACAGCAAGTACATGTCATCTTCAATAGCGGCGTCATGCATGGCACGTGTCTGCAACCAACCGGCAAAGTCCATGTTTGTTCATGTGTAATCCAGTTGTCAGACTACTCCGGGTGTTTGGAGCATAGAAAATTCATGTGTTCCTCCATATACAGAGCCACCAACAAGGCGGAATTATGTAGAACTGTGTAGTGTGCTTGAGTGAGAGAATGCCCGCCCATACATATTATTTGATTCCCTCCTAGCGTTCCTTTTCCACACAGTCTGCCCTTATGCCGCAATTCAGGAACACCAATCGGCTTAAGGTCAAGAATAAAGTCAATACAAAACTCAATGACCTCCTCATTTTCATGTCCCTTGGAGATGCTTCCTTCTGTCCAAGCACGGTTATGAACATATTTCTTTAATACTCCCATGAACCTCTCAAAGGGGAACATATTGTGTAGAAATACAGGACCAAGAACGTTAATCTCTTCGCATAGGTGAACTAGGACATGCATGATGATGTTGAAGAAGGAGGATGGGAACACCAACTCAAAACTGACAAGACATTGCACCAAATCATTCTCTAATGTTGGTATGATTTCTGGATCGATTACCTTCTGAGAGATTGCATTGAGGAATGCACATAGCTTCACAATAGCCAATCGAACGTTTTTTGGTAGAAGCCCCCTCAATGCAACTTGAAGCAGTTGCATCACAATCACATGGAAGTAATGAGACTTTAAGTCCTGGAACTTTTTCCCTGCCATATTTATTATTCCCTTTATATTCGACGAGAAGCTAGACGGTACCTTCATACTAAGCAGGCATTCAAAGAAGATTTCCTTCTCTTCTTTGGTAAGAGCATAGCTGGCATGACTCTGATGTATGTCCTCTTTTCCGTGCATATGTTTCTGGTCCTCGCGTGCCTCCGGTGTATATTTGGTCTTCCCATACACACCCAAGAAGCCAAGCAGGGTCACGCAAAGATTCTTCGTCACGTGCATCACGTCGATTGCAGAGCTTTGAAATGCTTGCCTTTCTTTCTTACGGGATGCCTGCTCGGAAGTAATCGATGATGTCCCATGTACACATTCTTCTTACAATTATTCAAATATATATACTGTCGGTATCATCCAAACAGTGCGTGCATGCGCTGTATCCCTTGTTTGTCTGTCCTGAAAGGTTACTGAGAGCAGGCCAATCATTAATGGTCACGAACAGCAACGCCTTTAGGTCAAATTCTTCCCCCATGTGATCATCCCACGCACGTACACCTTTTCCATTCCACAACTATAAGATTTCTTCAACAAATGGCCTTAGGTACACATCAATGTCGTTGTCGGGTTGCTTAGGGCCTTGGATGAGCAAAGGCATCATAATGAACTTCTGCTTCATGCACAACCAAGGAGGAAGGTTATACATACATAGAGTCATAGGCCACATGCTATGGTTGCTACTCTGCTCCCCAAAAGGATTAATGCCATCTTCACTTAGACCAAACCATATGTTCCTTGCATCACCTGCAAAGTCCTCCCTGTACTTTCTCTCGATTTTTCTCCACTGCGACCCGTCAGTGGGTACTCTCAACTTCCCGTCTTTCTTACGGTCTTCTGTGTGCCATCGCATCGCCTTGGCATGCTATTTGTTTTGGAACAAACATTTCAACCGTGGTATTATAGGAGCATACCACATCACCTTGGCAGGAATCTTCTTCCTGGGGCGCTCACCCTCGACATCACCAGGGTCATCGGGGCTAATCTTATATCGCAATGCACCGCATACCGGGCACGTGTTCAAATCCACGTACTCACCGCGGTAGAGGATGCAATCATTAGGGCATGCATGTATCTTCTGCACCTCTAATCCTAGAGGGCAGATAGCCTTCTTTGCTTCGTATGTACTCTCGGGCAATTCATTGTCCTTTGGAAGCATCTTCTTTAACATTACCAACAACTTTCCAAATCCCTTGTTAGATACACCATTCTCTGCCTTCCATTGCAGCAATTCCAGTGTGGTGCCCAGCTTTTTCTTGTCAGCTTCGGAATTCGGGTACAACAATTTCTTGTGATCCTCTAACATGCGGTGCAACTTCTTTTTCTCCTTTTCACTTGCGCAGTTTCTCTCTGCATCGGCAATGGCCCGACCTAGATCATCAGCTGGCTCATCTGATGCCGCTTCTTTAGCTTCTTCCCGCATTGCACTACAAAAAAATACACCTCCGTGATGATACGTGTTTGTCATAGTAGGTCGCGTTTTTTGTCATGCATGTACATCCATGACGATTTTATGAGAGAGTCAAGATAGTCATACCTGTGCTGTCATAGAAGTGTTCCATGACATTACCAAAATTATCATCACGGAAGTGTGCACTTCCATGACGATAAATCGCACGTCACAGAAGTGCTTTCATCAAGGGTGACCGACACGTGGCATCCACCGTAATGGAACGCCGTTAAGCTATCATGTCAGGTTTTGGATCCGATAACCCGTTAACAGCCCCGACCAATGGGGATTTTCCACGTGTAAAATCATCACTGGCTGGAGGAAACACGTGTCGGCTCATCGTTGGGACATATGTCATCCACTCGTTGGACAGAAGGTGCCTATGATACGTCGACACATGGCACGGCCCAACAGAGGCCCATTCCTGTGAAAAGGCCAGCCCGTTTGACTTGGTCAAAAGGTGGCGGGCCGGCCCATGAAAAGCCTGTTAACAGCCTGTTCGCATATAGCCCATTTACAACCCGCTAACCTAAGGCCCGTTACGCCCTATCCGAATTAGGCCCAGTAGCGTCATCTGGGCCATCCAATATGATTCCAGCCCATTTTCACTTCTGGCCCATGTATGGCCCATGACGTCTTTCGGCCCATATGAGGCCCTATCACTACTAGGAAAAGGGCTATAGATGGAATTGACACTAATGGCGCACCAGACATGTGGTGCGCCATTACTATATACTAATGGTGCACCATGTGTTGGTGCACCATTAGTGTGCGAATACTAATGGCGCACCACATCCACGGTGCGCCATTAGTAAAAAAAAATTTAATTTATTTTCATCAAAACTACTAATGGCGCACCGTGGGAGTGGTGCGCCATTACTAGTTACTAGTTGAACTAGTAATGGCGCACCACTCCCATATTGCGCCATTAGTAAAAAAGGTTTTTTTAAAAAAAATTCAAAACTACTAATGGTGCACCGTGAGAGTGGTGCGCCATTACTAGTTGAACTAGCAATGGCGCACCACCCCCAGGGTGCGCCATTAGTAACTTGGCCACCACTTCCACCGAATGCACCCCCTCCCCCCGTGGACCGCCTTTTCAGTTAAAAAAACAAAAATGATGGAAATGTCAAAAAAATAAAAGAAAATAAGTTTCGCATGTGATATGTGGTCTAGTTGTTGTAAAAATTTATAAATATGAATTTCGACTTTATTTGCGAAATCTCTCGAGAATTTGTAAAATGGGCATAACTTTTGCGTACGAAATCGGATGAAAAAGTTTTTTATATGAAAAATCATCTACTCGAAAAGTTACATCCGAATTTAACTGGGGAAACCCCGCTAAACATTTTCAAAATCCTCAAAGACCTAACAGAAAAAAAGATACGGGGCTTTTAAGATCTGGAGAGGCAAAAAAATTCAAAAAAAAATCAAACTTACTAATGGCGCACCTACCCATGGTGCGCCATTACTATCTTCCCGCCTTCAAAATTCAAAATAAGTCAAAAAATAAAAAAAAAGTTACTAATGGCGCACCCGCCCATGGTGCGCCATTAGTATCTTCCCGCCTTCAAAATTCAAAATAAATAAAAAAAATAAAAAAAAGTTAGTAATGGTGCACCTGCCCGTGGTGCGCCATTACTATGCCATATATATGGCTGGGCATGGTCCTCTCCTCCTTCATTTTTGTCCTCCACTCCACCTCTCCTCCACTCCATCTCCTCCTCTCCTCCACTCCATCTTTCCTTCTCTCCTCCTCCATACTACCCTCCTCTCCGGCGACCTCCTCCTCCTCCTCTCCGGCGACCTCCTCCTCCTCCTCTTTGGCGACCTCCTCCTCCCTCCTCTCCTCCCCTCCCCTCCCCTCATGGTTTCTCCTTCCTCCTCTCCGGTGAGCTCCTCC
>NC_041382.1:72428829-72439000 GCF_002162155.2 Triticum dicoccoides | reverse complement strand
CCTCCTCCCTCCTCTCCTCCCATCCCCTCATGGTTTCTCCTTCCTCCTCTCCGATGCTCCGGTGAACTCCTCTCCGGCGACCTCCTCCTCCTCCTCTCCGGCGACCTCCTCCTCTCCGGCGAACTCCTCCTCCTCCTCTCCGGCGATGTTGGCGAGCGCCTCTCCGGTGACCTCCTCCTCCTCGTCTCCGGCGAACTCCCCTCTGGCAAAAGAACATGGCAAAAGAACGTACAAGATCCAAAAACAGGAACAAAATTTGAAATAATATCGTGCCAAAAAACGAGCAAAAAAAAAGCAAAAAATGGGCAAAAAAATCACGATCCAGATCCAAATTCAAAATTCAAAAATAGCAATGGCGCACGATGGGGGTTAGACGGTGCGCCATTACTATTTTCCCGCCTTCAAATTTCAAAAATACTAATGGCGCACCGTGGCCTATACTAATGGCGCACCACTGGCCTATACTAATGGCGCACCGTGGCCTATACTAATGGCGCACCAGTGGTGCGCCATTAGTATACCAGATACTAATGGCGCACCAGTGGTGCGCCATTACTAAAAAATACTAGTGGCGTGATACTAATGGCGCACCAGTGATGCACCATTAGTAGGCAAAACTGGTGCGCCATTAGTAGCCCTTTTCCTAGTAGTGTATGTAACTCTTGGCCTATTAACGGCCCGTGGTAAAACTAGCCCGTAATGAATAGTGTATCACTTTACACCCATTAACGGCCCGTGGTGAAACAGGCCCATAATGAATAGTGTATCACTTTATACCCATTAACGACCCGTTATTCCGTTCGGCTGTTTCCAGCCCATGTTATCTTTCGGCCTTCTCAGAGCCCATTTATTCTTGGGCTCATTTCCAGCATTCGTTTACTTACGGCCTGTTACTGTCATTTTCTGCTTGTGGGCCAAATTCAGCCCGTGGTTAAAGTCGGCCCGTTTGTGGTCCATTAATACGTTGGGCCATTTTCATAGCATCATCAGATACGGCCTATTAACGATGGCCCATTATGGTCAGCCCATGAACGGACGATTCCAACTCTAGCACGTTTACGGCCATAATGCGGCATGTTATTGGCCCATGTTTGGCCAATCGATCATACGGCCCGTATAAGGCCCATTGATGATACGGCCCGTAGAAGGCCCATTGTTTCTATGGCCCGTAGAAGGCCCATTTTTTCTACGGCCCGTAGAACGCGTGTTGTTTCTACGGCCCATAGAAGGCCCACTGTTTCTACGGCCCGTAGGAGGCCCAGTGTCACTACAGTAAATATTAGCCCATGGTTATTGTGGCCTAGTTTTAAAAAATAGGTTATTGCAGCCACTAGCAAACCGCGGAAAAAGAATTGCAATGACTACAAGCAAACAAATAATCAGGACAAGAAGGAAATAAATAAGCAAGCAACTTATGCTAGGCTATCACGACTATTACACATATTACATCCACTGGGCATCAAATTCGCCACCAGTGCAAATATAGGGAACAAAGCAGCATATAAACGCCGCAGCAAAACAAGTCCGGAACAGAAACCACTTCAAAATAGTTCAAGAAACAATATCCTGGGTATAATGCTAGAAAGATGCTTAGCAAGCTTATTAACTTTCTCTTGTTTGGCGCTTAAATCCTCCAGCGCTTGCTGTTGCACAAGAAAGGACACATCTGAATTCTGCAGGGACTTCCTCAGTCCTTCGGCTTCTTGCCGCAGCACAACTGACTGATGCCTTTCAGCTTGTAGCTGGGACTGAAGAAGCCAAAGTGATTCATGCAGCGAGTTTGAAGAGCTTGTGCCAGCGGTACTGGCCAGTAACTCGAACACTACATCAACGCAGGACTGTGGGGTTTTCTCACTCTCTACAAGATCATTTTTATCACCTTTCTTGGAGACCAACAGGGGTGTCTCACTATCTTGAACCTTATATGCATTACTTTCTCTACCATTGCATAGTGGGGTGTTCTTCTCCAATATTCTGTTTGCATACTACAAGAGAAACAAGCAGACACATCATAGGTTTAGCTTGTAGTATACGAAACTCATTTTGGTAAACCGTTTCAGTAGTAAGGTGGACATGATAACAACATGAAACGAACATATATCTATGTACTATGGTCACTGTATTGTCCATATCATTCTAGTTTATGTTCCCTAATCAAGATAGAGACACAGTTCAACTCATATATTTTTAAGACACATCAGCATAGACAGAATATAAGTGTGAGAAACTACACAACATTGGTAGCACTTGTAATGTGCATCACATGAGAACATAACTGTTTATACAACTTAAACTTAAATCGACATAGAGCAAAAGTTAGAACAGCAATCCAGTTAAGGAAATAGGTTTAAAACATACCTGTTGCGCCATTGGAGTTTCAATTGGATCCTTCAAATTCAAAAGTAGTTGGTATGAGTAAATACAGTGATGCAACAACAAAGGAGTATGGACCATAGCTACGGAATCTAACCTGAGAACAGTTGCTCTTCTGCTTTAAACGTGGAGTTTGGGTTAGCTGTGGTGGTCTTCGTGCTTTGGGCACTACAATAGCTTTACAAACTGCTCTTGTGGGGGTACTCTATGGTGGACATGGTGCTTTGTCAACTATAAGTGGGTTACTATCCGCTGGGGTTGCAGTTAGATGGGTTGTAGCTGGTTCTCTGCCCAACGGTGTAAGTGTGCAATCTGGAAGAGTCTTGATTATGTGTGGTGGGGCTAGTTTGTGGGCCAGTACAACCATGGTTCTATCTGCATCGACGGGTAGCACTGTCTTTTGTGAAGAACGGGTTTTTGCTCCCTTAGATACTGCCATCACCCCCTCCAATTCAAATGGGTGATAAACAAGAAAATAAATTGAACGTACAAACATTGTATGATAGACAGATGTGGTAATTCACATCTATGTTGTCTAACCAAACAGGAGAGCATGACACAATTTCAGATATATGATGGATAACTTAACATGATATAATGGCATAATTCAACATATGATGAGTACCTAAACAGAATGACATGACAAAGCTATATGATGTCTTTCTAAAATAGGTTGGGATGAAATAATTCACATACATATTGTCTAAGTATACAAGATGGCATGATATAATTGACAAAATTGATTCATATACTAAGCAGCTGGCACTCGCATGTATGATCTCTAAACTAAGTAGATAGAATTCAATATTGTGCATATGATGTCTAAACTAAGCAATGCAAGACACCATATGCATCATATGAGAAATATAAACATTTCAACTTAGAGCATACACCTCAGGTGGGATATAGGACTGGTCTTCTGTCTCTGAATCCTACTCTAAGGAGCTCCCTGTAACCATCGAGATATATGCTTCAACAGGTACCATTGCCTGCTCTGAAGGCCTTGTTTTCACTCCAGATTTTTCCATAACCGGCTCAAATGGCTGATACACATGAAGAGTAGTTCAATATACACAGATTGTCGAAAAATGGAATACGTAATGAAAAAAAGATGGAATGAGATAATTCACATATATGATGCCTGGCTCCATGGCAGTGCATAATTCACATATATGATAACTGGCTAAAAACATGGCATTGCATAATTCACATATCTGATATAGAAAGCAAACAGGAGGCATTCACACAAAGCATGTCTAATCTAAGCAGATGGCATGGCAATGCAAGACACCATATGCATGATATGAGCAATATAACCCAGCCAAGTTAGAGCATGCACCTCGGGGGTGGGATACGACTGGTCAACTCTCTCTGAATCCTCTTCTAAGGAGCTATCTGTAACCAGCAAGAAATCTGCATCGACAGGTAGTACTGACTGCTCAGAAGACCTTGTTTTCACTCCAGATTTTCCCATGACCGACTCAAATGGCTGATGCATAGGAAGATAGATGAATGTATAAACATTGTTGACAAATGGAATACATTATGGAAAAAAATATGGCACGATACAATTCACATATACGATGACTGGCTAAATAGGATGGCATTGCATGATTCACGTATATGATGCCTGGCTAAAGAAGATGGCATTGCATAATTCTCATATACTCCCTCCGTTCCTAAATATTTGTCTTTTTAGAGATTTCAAATGGACTACCACATACAGATGTATATAGACATATTTTAGAGTGTAGATTCACTCATTTTGTTCCGTATGTAGTCACTTGTTCAAATCTCTAAAAAACAAATATTTAGGAATGGTGGGAGTATGATATAGAAACCAAACAGGTGGCATTCACACAAAGCAAATCTAAACTAAGCTGATGACATATAAGATGTATAATGTAATCAATGCAAGGCGCCATATGCATGATATGACCAACATTAGCATGCCAGGTTAGAGCAAACACCTCAGGTGGTAAATAGGAGTGGTCGGCTCATTCTAAATCTCCATCTAACAATTATTTTCCTCTGGAATACAATCTGGAAATGCAGGAGGGGGGGCCACTTCGCCAACCATGGAGCGGCGTCTACATGACATTATATTCGCACACAGCGGCCTTCTCTTTTTCTCTACATGTTCAGTACGATTGTGTACAATATCTGACATGCATAATCAAAAAAATAGTTATATTTTGAAAGGCCTAAGGGGTGCATGCAAAAATCAAGACTGATGGTTGCAAACGAGTGGATGGATCCAAAACTAATGATAGCGGGTAGATTATAGCTTTAATTTAAAAAGATAGACAATGGATCCAACATGAACCACATAGAAGACCCCAGATGATGGCACGGCAGGAGCAGGACTTAACACACAGAGTTTTCTTTGACGCATTTATGAAAATGAAGTAAATCTGTAAGGGATCCTTAGAATTGGAGGATTCTATAAACGCAGGGACAGGAAAAACACAGGAATAGGATAGGAATGCACGTGCAAAACAAAGCATTTGGAAACATAGTATTTCAGTCAACCTGGGTGTTTGGCTCACATGAATTGGAAGAACAGAGGAATGTAGAAACAAAGTGATGCGACGAGTGTACAACCTCTTTGGCATACCCTTGTGGACCTCAACATCATTGGGTTGGACGTGGAGGATGGTGATGATGCTGGTGTGACTGTCGGAGGCGGGGAAGAAGATCCGAAGCCTCTGGAAATGGCACCGAGGGTACTACTCCACTGTGATGGACGGTTCCGTCGTTGGAGCAGCTCCGCTCAGGTGTACGGCGACGAGGCTGAAGCATGACAAGATAGACAATGTCAATCCAAAGTGCGACCCTAATATCATCAGCAATAGATGATATAAATACATCACCAAAAAGTGCTAGATGTAAAACGCATCAGCCGTGCCACGGCCGGTCTGACAGATGTTGTAAGTACTGTTCACTCTGAACTTAACTGAAGAAAATGAACTTCACAGTCAAAACTGAATTTTACTGTCAAAACTAATTGAACTAGTAACAGAGCATTGCAATATATGTTTAGGGCGTTCGAGCACTAGTAGCAGAGAAGCAGTGATCTAAATCAGCAGACGCTCGAGCAGGGAACACACTAGCAGAGAGCAAGTCGTGCAGTAGCACCGCGAGCGAGTGCTAAAGCAGAAACTCCTGTAGCTACCGGAGGTCGTGCAGCAGCAGCAGCGCAAGGGAGAGCAAGAGCAGAGTAGCAGCACGAACGAAAGCAGGAGCAGCGCAGCAGCGCGACCGACACCAAGAACAGAGCCGCAGTGCGAGCGAGAGACGGAGCAGCTGCAGCTAGTGCCGTTGTGGAAGTCGCTGCCGAGGAAGCAACGACATGGGGGAGAGACGCCATGGATGATGTGGCTAGCGACGGCGCCGTCAATGGAGACACGCCCTGTTTGCTCGGTATCGAGCACCGGAAGCCCCGTGAGATCGAATAAAAGATAAAATGCAGCGGTGCATGCAGAACCTCCTTGGTGGCCCCGACTTGGCCTCGGCTTCATCAGAGGAATTGGTGAGGGTGCTGCGGTTCTGGTGGGGCAGGTCAAGAAGGTGTTGTGGGGATTGAGGTGGCGCGATAGACGAGGCGAACGTCGGGGTAGCTCCTTGGAGGTGGAGTACGGGGCGGCAGATCCGACGGGACGACAAGATCGACAACGGATCCTCATCCGATGCTGTGGATGAGGGACGACAAGTTGTTGCGGTGGACGACATAGTTGGGGAAGAGTCTCCGGCTGGGCGGCGGTCGGGAGGCCGACGGAGGAGCGTGGGGTTTCGCGTGTTTTGGTGGCCTCGGTGTACGAATGGGGGGGGGCCGCCAATGTCCCTTTTTATATTATTACAGATGCCATGATCTCGAATTTCAATTTTTGAATCCATGTTATGTTGAATTCGAATACATCATTAGGTGACCTTGCGGTTTATAATTGATGTAGTCGTACATTTTGATCTTCCATCATATCTGAACATTTTACTCCACCATGTGAACATATATATTGTCGTCTACCATATGGACTAAATTTGAATCAATTTTCCTTATTTGAATACGATTGTTGTCAAGTTATACAATAATTTAAATATTATCTTGATAACAAAAAACATACATATAGCAGTAATCATATTTCACTATGAACTACAAGTACCATACGCTCTCCAATTCAAATATTTGTATCCATTTTATGTTGAATTCAAATCATAGTACATTATTGGTCTAGGTAGCGAGATGTTTGGGATAATCTAAACCCTGTTTTCATACGTATAATTATTGGCTGAATTGGGACAAGTTTTGGTATAAGCCTCTTGCAAAACTGGAGATTCTCTCAACAAGCCTCGTGGTTCCGAGAGGGAACATGTCACCTTTGTGTGCAAAACGATATACGCTGCCTCCCCCTGATTTTATTTACAGAGGCAACATAGAACTATACGAGTGCCCTGTTAAATTTTGGAATTATTTCGGGTTCATTTGGCCTTTTTATACATTAATTGAGTTTGTGGACTTTTAATGTGCATAATCTAAATATGAATTGCATGCACATGCTCCGGTGCACCAAAGTGGGTTGAAAAATCACATGTGTGTCCTTGGTTGAATTTCTAGGTCCCATGGAAGAAATGAGAATGAAATTCAAACATCTGGGCGTCATGACTCGGCCGAGAACATCAAGAAACTTTGCTTTTAAATTCATGTAAATCCAAAACTCGCTTGGAAATCATGAAACTTGTCATGGTGTCATGTCATGGCACTAACATGTTGTGGTAAAAAATTGGGCCGATTTGGAAGCTCGTGGTTCTAAGAGGGAACATGCCACCTTTGAGTGTGAAATGATATACGCTGCCCCCCTTGAGTTTCTTAACAAAGGCAACATAGAACTACATTAGTTCCCTGTTAAATTTTGGAATTATTCCGGGTTCGTTTGTCATTTTTATACATTAATTGAGTTTCTGGTCATTTATTGTGCATAAGTCAAATTTGAACTACAAGCACATGCTCTCATGCACCAAAGTTGGTTGAAAAATCACATTTGTGTCCTCGGGTGAATTTCTAGGCCCCATGCAAGAAATGAGAATAAAATTAAAACATCTGGGCATCGTGGCTCGGCCGAGAACATTGAGAAACTTGGTTTTAAAATTCTTGTAAATCCAAAACACGTATGAAAATCATGAAACTTGGCATGGATGTCATGTCATGGTACTACCATGTTGTGGTAAAAAAAATTGGCCGAATAGGAACAAATTTTGGTATAAGCTTTTGCAAACCGAAGCTTCTCTCAAGAAGGCTCGTGGTTCTGAGAGGGAACGTGCCACCTTTGAGTGTGAAACGATATACGTTGTCCCCCTTGTTGGGGATATTACTATCAGTTGAGACCCGCCCAGGAGGGGCCGGGTCAGCCCCAATGGCGGGTTACGTAAGAAGCCCAGTAAACATTCAAGATTGTAGTTTATTAAGTCTTATAGAAGGCCCAAAGGCCTGAAGGCGGTTTAGAGCCTGATATTATGAACCGCCGTATGTAAGGAAAGACTTGTAAAGAAAGGTATGTAAAGGAAGTCACCGAGCCGGACACAATTATGAGCCGGCCGGGACTCTGTAGGCCACTAGGCGTCAACCCATGTATATAAGGGGATGACCCGGTGGCGGCTTAGGGCAAGAAACAACAAATTGATAACCAAGCTGGCGAGTTGAGCCTCTTGGAGATCGAAACCCCAGCAATAGCAATCCCAACTAGACGTAGGCTTTTACCTTCATCGTAAGGGGCCGAACTAGTATAAAAACTCTCTCGTGTCCTTTGTCCCGACTAAGCCCTTTAAGCTTCCTAGTGCAATGGCCCTATGACTAAGTGTAGCGACCCGACCTCAGATGGTCATGTCTCTATGCTTCAGTGTCATCCCTGGATCGGTAATGCTGACACACACAGTACTTGAAGGATTTATAGTAGAGTAGCAATATCACAGTTATTACATCGAATGTCTCAAGAGAGAACTTATTACAATAATATGGCTTAAGGCCATCTAATATGATAACAACGGAAGGCTTGGAAGATAAGGTGAGTCCATCAAATCCATTGGCATAACTGAGCTGCATGGCAACGACCTAACGTACCTTACTCCTCGTCTGAAAAGTCTGCAACATAATACGTTGCAGCCCGAAAACGGGTCAGCACATGGAATATGCTGGCAAAGTAACACAGTAGAGCAAGAATAGAATAATGCTATCACTACATGCATATTTGGCTGGTGGAAAGCTCTATGGTTACAGTTTTGTGAAAAGCCAATTTTTCCCTACAACAAAGGAATAGATTTTAATTTTACTATCATGGTAGTTGAAACATCATTGAGAAGGTTCCTCCAACTCAATCCCAATTAAAGTGATTAACAACTCAACAATATTAATTAAACATGATGAGATACATGTGATAACCCAAGTACTAGATACTCAAGAATTGTCCATAACCGGGGACACGGCAAACCATGATTAGATTGTACACTCTGTAGAGGTTTGCGCACTTTTCCCCACAAGACTTGATCTCCTCCGTTGGATTTCTCGCACTACGGGGTGTTTGAGAAACGGATGTCCGAGACACAGTCTTTCAGAAACATTAACTCTCTACTCCGGGCAGACCATACCAAACCTACATCCCACTACCTGCTGATCTGCCTCTTCAGGAGCTTCACGTAACTTACTCAACTATGCTAGAGCCCATAATAGCTTGTGGCTGCACACGGAAGTTTCTAGCATGAATCATCTCAGTTCCCTTTGAGCCTGGGTGGCGGTCCAGAGGCAGATCACACGGGTACTCTGGGATTTCCAAAAAAATACAGGCAACACTGGGTACTCCAGGTGCCTCAATCCACCCAGTTGTTTGATTAAGGTGCCACCTTAAGTTGAACCATTAATTTAACAATCTCACATCTGTCATGTATTTCACTCAAACCCAAGCCACGTCTACGAGCATAACATAGCATAGTAATATAAGCAACACGTAGAGTAACTCCCAAGGGTTTGAATGTAACAGGGCAATAGGTTCTACCTCATCAACTGCTTCCTAACCCACAAGTTAATGACATCCTAATCATGCAATGTTTGAGGATTGGAACTAATGCATAAAAACTGGGTGATAAAGGGGTATGATCAAAGTGTTACTTGCCTTGCTGACGATCTGCGAAACCTAGGGACTCGTAGTAGCACGCTTCGCACTCCGGGTGTTCTATCGCAAGCAAACAATAGCATACATAAGTAACAAGCAACGATGCACAAGCAAAACCCAAAAAAGAGGTTGACCTGAAAGTTCAAGTTAAGAACTCTGGTTCGCAAAAGAATCAAATCAAACGGAGCAATGTAACTCAAACAACGAAAGAAAGAAGCTTCGTTTACTAATCTGACACTAGGTCAAATTTTACATTAGAGAAAACTTGTTTGAGTTGGTTAAACGGAAAGAGGGTTTCGAGATGAAACTATAGGCGCTTGAATCGCCTGATTCTGACTAACGAGCGAAAAGATAAACAGAAACTAAGATCGGATCAGAAATCGCGATCAGAGAAAATCGCGGATTAAATCCGATAAAAGAAAACTGACGAACAGACTAACGAATGAGCGTTCATTAGCTGTATCTAACGGGCGAAGAACCGTTGAAGAATGGAGAAAAACCGGCGAATCCAAAAAAAACGGATCTAGGGTTTCAAAAAAAAACGAATGGTTTTATAAAAAAACCGGCGGCGGAGTCCGGCGACTACCTCCGGCGAGGGGTCCGGCGAGGCGAGGTACGGCGTCTCGCGGGGCGGCGGCGGC
>NC_041382.1:72382364-72428613 GCF_002162155.2 Triticum dicoccoides | reverse complement strand
GGGGCGGGCGGCGGGGCTAGGCGCGGCGCGGGTGGCGGGGCTAGGCACGGCGCGGGCGGAGGGGCTAGGCGGCGGTGGCGGTGTATATAAAGGGGCTGGGCGGGGCAGTTTGGAGGAGGGGTCAAGGCGGCGGCGGTGGATTGGAGTCCGGCTCGGCCTCCTTGTATTTTCACCGTCTAAATAAAATATTTAGAGCAAGATGAACATTTTCTTGGCCCTAAAATGAAATTTTGAAAACGTGCAATTTTTCTAATGCAAACAAAATTGCAATAAAATCCAAATGGAACAAATATTTGATTTTAGTATTTTTCCTCCAATATTTCATTTATTTTGGAGAAGTCATATTATCTCCTCGCTTGTATTTTAATATGAAATATTTTCGAAGAGAAAAATAATTAAAACCAAAATCCTCGTTTCAAAATTTGATAAAAGAATCAAATATGAAAACCGGGAAATCCCCTACTCTCACCGAGGGTCCTTGAGTTGCTTAGGATTTCGAGGAGTACGGAACGGAAAAGCAATAAAACATGATATGCAATGATGATCTAATGTATAACATTCCAAATTGAAAATTTGGGATGTTACAAACCTACCCCCCTTAAGATGAATCTCGCCCTTGAGATTCGGGCTGGCTAGAAAATAGGTGTGGGTGGTCTTTGCGGAGATCATCCTCTCGTTCCCAGGTGGCTTCGTCCTCGGTATGGTGGCTGCACTGAACTTTACACAACTTGATGACCTTACTTCGGGTGATTCTGCTGGCAAACTCAAGAATCTTAACTGGTTTCTCCTCATAAGTCAAATCACTTTCCAACTGAATCGCCTCTAGGGGTACTGTATCTCTTAGCGGTATATCTGCCATCTCAGCATGACACTTCTTCAGCTGTGAAACGTGAAACACGTCATGAACTCCTGACAGTCAATCGGGTAACTCCAACTTGTAGGCAACTTCTCCCATCCGTTCCAAAATACGATACGGTCCTCCAAATCTCGGGGCTAACTTTCCCTTAACTCCAAAACATTTCACTCCTTGCAAGGGTGATACTCGCAGATATGCTCGGTCTCCAATTTCATAGGTTAACTCCTTGCATTTTGAGTCAGCATAACTCTTCTGCCTAGACTGAGCAATCTTCAGTCTGTCTCAAATCAATTTAACCTTCTCCTCAGACTCCTTGATCAAGTCTGGTCCAAACAACTGTCGGTCTCCTACCTCGTACCACATCAACGGTGTTCTGCACCTTCGTCCATACAGGGCTTCAAACGGTGCCATCTTCAAACTGGCTTGATAGCTATTGTTGTATGAAAACTCTGCGTATGGCAAATTGTCATCCCAACTAGATCCATAATCTAACGCACAGGCTCTCAACATGTCCTCCAAAATTTGGTTGACTCTCTCTGTTTGTCCATCCGTCTGCGGGTGAAATGCTGTACTAAACTCCAATCTCGTTCCCAAGGTCTGGTGCAACTAGTGCCAAAACATTAGGTAAATTGTGTTCCTCGATCTGATACGATGGTCCTCGGAACTCCATGCAAACATACTATCCTGGACATATATATCTTGGCCAGCTTTGCACTCGTATATGTGGTTTTCACTGGGATGAAGTGAGCTACTTTGGTCAAGCGATCAACTACTACCCATATGGAATCGTATCCTGCTTTGGTCCTGGGCAATCCAGTGATAAAGTCCATGCCCAGTTTATCCCACTTCCATTCAGGTATCGGCATAGGCTGTAACAGTCCTGCTGGCTTCTGATGCTCTGCCTTCATGCCTTGACATACATCACATACGGCTACATACTCGGCAATATCCTTCTTCATACCGGTCCACCAGAAACGTTCCTTCCAATCCAAATGCATCTTGGTGTTTCTGGGGTGTATCGAGTATGGTGAGTCATGGCCCTCTTGAAGTATTAACTTCCTGATCTCCTGGTTATTGGGCACATAAACTCGGTCCTCAAACCATAGGGTATCGTGCTCATCTTCACGAAAACCTTTGGCCTTTCCTTTGCTCATCTTCTCCTTTATCTCAGCAATGTCCTTGTCCTCTTTCTGGGCTTCCCGAATCTTGTCCAGCAATGTCGACTAGACCTCCATTGTTGCAATAAATCCTCTAGGAACAATCTCCAATCGAAGTTCCATGATGTCCTCTGCTAATTCCTTCGGCAGTCCCTTACTTTCAAGGATATTAGCATAACTCTTCTGGCTCAAAGCGTCTGCTACGACATTGGCCTTTCCTGGATGATAGTGTAGTTTCATGTCATAATCCTTTATAAGTTCCAACCATCTCCTCTTTCTAAGGTTCAGTTCCTTCTGGGTGAAAATGTACTTCAAACTCTTATGGTCCGTGTACACATCACAACGGTTTCCAATAAGGTAATGCCTCCAGGTCTTCAATGCATGTACTACGGCTGCTAACTCCAAATCATGTGTGGCATAGTTCAACTCATGAGGTTTTAGTTGTCGTGAGGCATACGAAACAACTCTCCCGTCCTGCATAAGCACACATCCAAGTCCTAAGCGTGAGGCATCGCAGTACATTTGGAACTCCTTATGTATATCTAGCAGTGTTAGTACTGGCGCTGTAGTCAAACGTTTCTTCAATTCCTGGAAACTTGCCTCGTAATCTTTTGTCCATTTAAACTTAGTATCCTTCTTCAACAGTTCAGTCATTGGCTTTGCAATCTTGGAAAAATTCTCGATGAATCTCCGGTAGTATCCTGCGAGTCCAAGAAAACTATGGATCTCGCTAACTAAAGTGGGTGCCAACCATTCAGTGACTAACTGAATTTTGTTGGGGTCTACTGCTATACCTTCTCCCGATATAACATGTCCAAGGAACCCGACTTCCTTCAACCAAAATTCACATTTGCTAAACTTAGCATACAATTGGTGTTCCCTGAGTTTCTCGAGAACTAAGCACAAATGCTCCTTGTGCTCCTCCTTGTTCTTTGAGTATACCATAATATCATGAATAAATACCACAACAAACTTGTCCAAATACTCCATGAACACCTTGTTCATCATGCTCATGAAATAGGTAGGGGCGTTAGTCAGTCCAAATGACATGACCATGTACTTGTATAATCCATATCGTGTTGTGAACGCTGTTTTCGGTATGTCCTTCTCTCGTATCTTCAACTGATGATACCCCGATCGCAAATCGATCTTAGAAAACACTTTAGCTCCTTGCAACTGATCAAACAGATCGTTGATCATCGGCAGTGGGTACTTGTTCTTAATCGTCACTTCATTTAATGCTCGATAATCAACAACCATCCTTAGGGATTTATCCTTCTTCTCAACCAAAAGTACTGGGGCTCCCCAAGGTGATGAACTTCTTCGGATGTATCCTTTCTCCAATAATTCCATGATCTGTTTCTTAATTTCTTCCAGATCATTTCCGGGCATCCGATAGGGTCTCTTGGATATTGGTCCTGTACCTGGCAACAACTCTATCAAAAACTCAATGTCTCTATCCGGTGGCATGCCTGGTAACTCCTCTGGAAAAACATTCAGGTAATCCTTCACTACAGGCACTTCCTCTTGAACAACTCCAGTAAGGGCATTCACTTGACTCCTCCTAGGCACATGCCTAGATACATACTTAATCCTTTTTCCTTCCGGGGTGGTGAGATAAATTGACTTACTAGCACAGTTAATGCTTCCTCCAAACTTTGACATCCAGTCCATACCCAATAACACATCCAGTCCTTGTGACTCCAAGATAATTAGGTCGGACAGAAAAACATGTGTACCAATGGTTAAGGGTATCTGGTCACACAATCGGCTGGCCATATACTCTGCTCCGGGTGAACTTACTAAAAGAGGGGTCCTAAGGGTTTGTGTAGGTAGTTTAAACTTATCCACGAATCCCCTTGATATGTATGAATGCGATGCACCAGTATCGAAAAGAACAAGAGCGGTAAATGACTTCACCAAAAACTTACCTATTACCGCGTCCGGCTGCTCTTCAACCTCCTCCACGTTAACGTGGTTCACTTGTCCTTTGTTGAATGGATTTGGCTTCTTCCCAGCGCTCCCATTTCCATTTCCATTCTTTTCTTCAGGGCACTCCGTGGCGTAGTGTCCAGTCTTCACGCACTTGAAACAAGTAACATGACTTAGAACCCTTTTGGCGGGTGTGGCTGGGTTGGGGCGGTTATGATTATTGTTGGTTCCGTTCCCATTCCCATTCTTAGAACCATTGTGGTTATGCGATCCTCCTCTAGTGTGGATGTGACCTCCATGGTTGTGAACAAGTCCTCCCGAGTTCAGGGTTAGGCGAGGCTTCTGCTGAGCTCCTGAGTTATACTTCCCATGTCCATACTTCCTCTTGCGGCTCTCAATCTGCTGTTGCTTCCCTTCAATCATAAGAGCCTTATCTAACAACTCCTGGTAGTTGTTGAAGGTTGCTACCATCAACTACATACTCATCTCATCATTCAGCTCTTCCATAAACTTCACCTGCTTCACGGCATTTGTGGCCACATCATCAGGGGCGTAGCGAGATAGCTTGCTAAACTCATCCACGTACTGAGCAACAGTACGGTTCCCCTAGCGCAGGTTGTGGAACTCCCGCTTCTTCATTTGCATAGCTCCAGCAGAGACATGGGCTGTGCGGAAAGCTTGCTGAAACTGGTCCCAAGTGACATTGGGTATAGGAAAAGTGGCTGTGTAATTCTCCCACCATGAGGCTGTTGGTCCATCCAATTGGTGTGCGGTAAAGCGCACTCTCTCAGCATCTGTGCAACCTGCGGTGGTCAACTCCCTTCCAATACGGCGTAGCCAATCGTCCGCAACTATGGGCTCGGTGCTACTGGAAAACACCGGCGGCTGTAACCTTAGAAAACGAGCTAGGTTGTCCACGGGCGGCGGGTTGTTGTTGTTGTTGCCCTGATTCTGAATAGAAATTGCATCAACGTATTCTGCTGTTGGATCAACTAGGTGAGCTCCGGTGGGAAGGCAAAACCGGTGTCACGTCTCGGAGGCATCTGAGGGGTTTAGATGGAAGAGATTTAGAATAGAAAAGAGGTCTAATGAGAAAACACTACCCATATGCACATGAGACAAACACAATCATTTCACTCAATCAATCAAGCAAGGGCATACAAACGATCTAGAACTATCACACAAGTGTTCAACTACTACTAAATACATGGGGGACTACTAGTGATATATGGCAGTCATCTAGAAATTTTGATCGGTGGAAGACTCCATGATGTCTGCTCTAGCTTCGTCTTCATAGTCATCATCACTAGGATCGGAATCGGTGTCGTCGATGATGATGTAGTTGTCCGGGCAAGTGGGATGTTCGTCTTCGTCTCCCGGTGCTGGTCCTCCCATGAGTACTCCGATCTTCTTGACTAAGTCATCATTCTTCTCCAGTAGTGTCTTGATTTCCTCCTCATACCCATCGCGTGTAAACTTGAGTTCTTCCTCCAGCTCGATGATCCTAGTCTTCGCCTTCTTTAAGTCCATCATGTCCGCGGACATCTGGTTCTCCTGACGTCGGATGTGCTGGTTTAACTCCTGAATGAAGGCTGCAATGGATCTATCCTTCCTGGTGCTGATTAGTTCCCATTGCTCATCTCGGCGCCCACATATTTGGTACATAGTGTCCTTAAGCTCCCTGTTGTAAACTTCTCCAATGCGTCCAATGGTAATGTGGGCTGCCATGCTCTTGCTTAGACTCCAGGTGGGTGCTTCGAAAGAAAACTCTATGGGTTTAGAAGTTGGCGAGAACGTCCTTCCTAGAACTTGTACTTGAATCATCCAGCGCTCCTCTTCAGGTAAAGTGGCGTTGTACGTCCCGGTGAAGCTTGGTATTCCAATGTTCAAGTACCTAGTGACTTCCTTCAAGTGACGTCCAAAAGGTGTGTCTTCATCCGGTTGTGCAAACTTGTTCTTCATCTCCGTCATCCTAAAGAGTAGAAAATGGAGAGGAGTCAGAAATGAGAAGAGAGGTGTGATCTAGGGTTTATCTTAGTGGTCGTGTCCTACACTCAGCGTGTGCTCTGATACCATCTTGTAGCGACCCGACCTCAGATGGTCAAGTCTCTCTGCTTTAGTGTCATCCCTGGATCGGTAATGCCGACACACACAGTACTCGAAGGATTTATAACAGAGTAGCAATCACACACTTATTACATCGAATGTCTCAAGAGAGAACTTATTACAATAATATTGCTTAAGGCCATCTAATACGATAACAGCGGAAGGCTTGGAAGATAAGGTGAGTCCATCAACTCCAACGGCATAGCTGAGCTGCACGGCAACGACCTAACGTACCTTACTCCTCGTCTGAAAAGTCGGCAACATAATACGTTGCAGCCTGAAAACGGGTGAGCACATGGAATATGCTGGCAAAGTAACACAGTAGAGCAAGAACAGAATAATGCTATCACAACATGCATATTTGGCTGGTGGAAAGCTCTATTGTTACAGTTTTGCGAAAAGCCAATTTTTCCGTACAACAAAGGAATAGAGTTTAATTTTACTATCATGGTAGTTGAAACATCATTGAGAAGGTTCCTCCAACTCAATCCTAATTAAAGTGATTAACAACCCAACAATATTAATTAAACATGATGAGATACATGTGATAACCCAAGTACTAGATACTCAAGAATTGTCCATAACCGGGGACACGGCTAACCTTGATTAGATTGTACACTCTGTAGAGGTTTGCGCACTTTTCCCCACAAGACTCGATCTCCTCCGTTGGATTTGTCGCACTACGGGGTGTTTGAGAAACGGATGACCGAGATACAGTCTTTCAGAAACATTAACTCTCTACTCCGGACAGACCATACAAACCTACATCCCACTACCTGCTGATCTGCCTCTTCAAGAGATTCACTTAACTTACTCAACTATGGTAGAGCCCATAATAGCTTGTGGCTGCACACGGAAGTTTCTAGCATGAATCATCTCAGTTCCCTTTGAGCCTGGGTGGCGGTCCATAGGAAGATCACACGGGTACTCCGGGATTTCCAAAAAAATACAGGCAACACTGGGTACTCCAGGTGCCTCAATCCACCCAGTTGTTTGATTAAATACAGGCAACACTGGGTAATATAAGCAACACGTAGAGTAACTCCCAAGGGTTTGAATGTAACATGGCAATAGTTTCTACCTCATCAACTACTTCCCAACCCACAAGTTAATGACATTCTAATCATGCAATGTTTGAGGATTGGAACTAATGCATAAAAACTGGGTGATAAAGGGGTATGATCAAAGTGTTACTTGCCTTGATGACGATCTGCGAAACCTAGGGACTCGTAGTAGCACGCTTCGCACTTCGGGTGTTCTATCGCAAGCAAACAATAGCATACATAAGTAACAAGCAACGATGCACAAGCAAAACCCGAAAAAGAGGTTGACCAGAGAGTTCAAGTTAAGAACTCTGGTTCGCAAAAGAATCAAATCAAACGGAGCAACGAAACTCAAACAGCGAAAGAAAGAAGCTTCGTTTACTAATCTGAAACTAGGTCAAATTTTATAGTAGAGAAAACTTGTTTGAGTTGGTTAAGCGGAAAGAGGGTTTCGAGATGAAACTCTAGGCGCTTGAATCGCCTTATTCCGACTAACGAGCGAAAAGATAAACAGAAAGTAAGATCGGATCAGATATCGTGATCAGAAAAAATCGCGAATTAAATCCGATAAAAGAAAACTGACGAACAGACTAACGAACGAGCGTTTATTAGCTGTATCTAACGGGCGAAGAACCGTTCGTTCACACGAACGTTCGGACGAAAGTCCGCTAATTAGAAGAACGGAGAAAAACCGGCGATTCTGAAAAAAACGGATATAGGGTTTCAAAAAAAACCAAATGGTTTTATAAAAAAACCGGCGGCGGAGTCCGGCGACTACCTCCGGCGAGGGGTCCGGCGAGGCGAGGTGCGGCGGCGGAGTGACGGCTCGCGGGGGCGGCGGCGGCGCTCGGCTGCTGCGGCGGCGGCGGCTAGGCGCGGCACGGGCGGCGGGGCTAGGCGGCGGTGGCGGCGTATATAAAGGGGCGGGGCGGCGCGGCTTGGAGGAGGGGTCAAGGCGGCGGCGGTGGAGTGGAGTCCGGCTCAGACTCCTTGTCCGAGTCGGCGGCGGCGCGCGCATGGGGAAGGCGGCGGCGGCGGCCTGGCTAGGCTGGCCTTAGGCCCAGTCGGTGCGGGAACTTTTTAAAAAAAAAATTGCCGACCGAAATAAAATCCTAGAAAAATAAAAAAACTAAAAATGCCAAAATAAATTTTCACCGTCTAAATAAAATATTTAGAATGAGATGAACATTTTCTTGGCCCTAAAATGAAATTTTGAAAACATGCAATTTTTCTAATGCAAACAAAATTGCAATAAAATCCAAATGGAACAAATATTTGATTTTAGTATTTTTCCTCCAATATTTCATTTATTTTGGAGAAGTCATATTATCTCCTCTCTTGTATTTTAATATGAAATTTGATAAAAGAATCAAATATTAAAACCGCGAAATCCCCAACTCTCTCCGAGGGTCCTTGAGTTGCTTAGGATTTCGAGGATTACGGAATGGAAAAGCAATAAAACATGATATGCAATGATGATCTAATGTATAACATTCCAAATTGAAAATTTGGGATGTTACACTAAGTACTTGCTCTAGGACATCTGTCGTGACAATTCCACGACAGTTGGCGTCCACCGTGGGGCCAGCGCGCAGTGGATTTGAGTTCTTGAAGGGCAACTTCGAAGGGCTCAAGGGATACGCTGTGGGCCGGATGACCAAGAGTCGTCGCGGCAAGCTCTACATCGACGATGAAGGATGGGGCCCCGAGGCCGGCTCAATCGAGTACGGGTACTGGGTCCCCTTCGGCGGAATTCACGTCTTCATTAGCCGGATCGGTGAGTCAGGCCCTGAGCCGGACGTCGACACCAACTTCATTGAAAAGGCTCAGCACGCAAGGACCACCCGTGTTCATTCTGTCGTGAAGCATGCCTTCGTAGGCTACATCCACGATGGTGAATACTCTGAAGGGTCGATGGATGGCGGTGAGACGGCCGTCTATTCTGACACTGCATCATCAACGGGCGAGACGGACTCTTTGTACCAGCTACAAGACGGCATGCTCGGGGGCTGTTCCGATGGCAGCCGTATTCCGGACCCCTTTGAGCCGCCAAATTGGGCCGGAGTCTTCATGGCAGGGACACAGCCCGGGTAGAACTCTATCGTAGCGGCAGCAGCAGCTACCGGGTCGGCTGCAACCGGGTCAGGAGACCCTGCGCGCCCCCCGGCTCAGATTCTAATGGACCTCATGGATAAACTGACAACTCTGTTAACCGCCGCGGTAGAGCCGGCGGATAAAGCCCAGCACGACGCTGAAGTGGCACGTGTACGTGAGGAGATGGTGCAAGCTAAGGAAAATCTAGCCGCAGAGGAAACCCGGATGGCAGCAGAGCGAGCGGCTTTGGATGCTCGTGCTCAACAACTTCAAGCGAAGAGTTTCCGGCTCTCAGTGGACCTTAATGCATCAAACGAGGTCATGAGGAGGAGGCATCAGAAAACTCAATCACGTCTACCACTAATGCTTGATCCGAAGAACCTGTTGCATACACCCGAGGCTGGGGGGAGCAACCCGCCGGAGGCAAACCGGATCACGACACCCGGCGCACTGGTTTAGCCACAAGCCATGGATCCACCTCGTATAATTATCGCTCCACCTCATTACGTGCCAACACCGCCGGGGTCACTTCGCCAACCCCTTGGAAAACCTCATCGCAGCGTCGGCTCATTCGGCGGCTCTCCCAATGGAAGGTGACTCGCCAGCAGCAATTGAAACACGGAGGGTAAGAGAACTTCTTCAAACGTATCTGGCGTAGCAGGCTGCGTACTCCTACAGTCGAGACAGGATCCATTCAACTCCTCGCCCAAGCCGGAGCCCGAGTTACAGTAGGCATATGGAGTCCGCAGATATGTCAAGCAATGCTCAATGCCACAACCGGCCATACAGGCATGAGCCGGTGCGGGCTGAATCCCTTAACTTAGCGGATCAGGAGAGGATTCGTCAAGAGGCGAAATGAGCAGCTCAAATGGCGGCAGATCAGGCGGCTCATCAAACCTTTCCGGCTAATCCACCAACCTCGGTTGAGGCAGGAGTGGCCACAAGAACCGGAGGAGTGCCTTGCTTGGTGCCGGCCATACGCAATGAGCGTTTACCAAAGGACTTCAAGGACCCTCGTAAAGTGCCTAATTACAGGAGTAACCTACAGCCGGGGGCTTGGATTGAAAGTTACGAGATGGCTATGGAATTATTGGAGGTCAGCGATGCTGCAATGGCCAAGTATCTATTATATAATTAAAATAAGAGTCAAACAAGCCATCACGTTCGTCCACATATGCTAAAAAAATAGTATCCATTGATCCTAATTATAACGGCCTAGATATAAAAACATGAAAAAAGTTACGTAGAACATCTATTGGGTTACAATCCATTGTTGACACGTACAAAGGCTTTGGCACGTTAAAAAAAGTTCAGCACACGTATAGGTGACGGAAACGCTTCAGACCGACCCAAATAAACATATCCTCTATAGTAGGAAAGTAAAGAGTTGTAATCGCATCACACTTGTACGAACGATTAGGATTTAAAAGATATAGCGTTACATACAAATATAGTTGTATACAATCAATTAGGTTTGGCACGTAAATTAGTTTGGCACGTCTTCTTCAAGTCACATGTTTTTTCCAATTAAGAAAAGTCTATCAAAGACAACTACACCTGGACAGCTAAAAAGTACAGGCTCCCGTATGACCTAAACAGCAAATAAATACTAAGGCTAAAAGGTATGGCTGCCATATAAAGAACTGCCGCCTGCTTCCATAAAAAAGAAGGCACCACTACCAAAAGATTAAAAAAACACGGCTGCCGTATAAAGGACTCTGAACGCCCGGAGTCCGATCGCAATACTACTATGCCAAAGATTTAAAAAACACAGCTGCCATACAAAGGAATCTGAACGCCCAGAGTCCGATTGCAATACTATTATGTCCATCGCAAACTACTGATGGTGCCATCTATGCTTTTCAAAAAATAATAGAATATGATATTAGTAAATTAATCAATTCATACTATTATTTGTGTTAAATTAAAATATCTAGACTACGACATTAGTACTCATGTTGCCGTAACAAACATTTTATATCCCCACGCAGAAAAGAACTTTTTATATCCACCAAAAAAGAAGTTTATATTCCCAGATAAAAAAGTACATTTGTACGTACGTAGCATAAAGACCAGAACAAACAAATAAGGAAAAAAATTAATAATAAAGCACGCATATAATAGGTTGTTAGCGGCAATAAATCATGAATGGAAAACTGATACTCAAAATACGTGAACATCTGAGTACCAAAAAAATATTTCTATTCTCGCAAGATCTTTTACAAATGTATTATGACATGTGTTCTAATTACAATGGTTGATGTTATAAATTAAGTATTTTTTTATTAAAAATAGTCTTAGAAGGATCACGTGAGACCATATACAATATATATGCAAGATAAAAATACACAACATCCTTCTCAAAATCTAAGGGGTGTACTTACAGTTAATGTTTTAAAAATATACACTGATACAGGAAAAAGTGTATGGTTTGGACATGTACGAACAACATCACGTTGACTACAAAATACGTTTATGCCATGTGTAATTTAGGTTTTGACGCATTATAAATGGAAGTTGTTAGCTGAAATTGTGGATTGGAAACTACAGAAAAATAAGTGTAATTCTATTGCCCAAAAGACGAGTTGTCTCGGGCATATCAACATAATCCAAGTATATCATGTTGATTCAGAGTGGTGACCTCAAGAAGATATGATAATTAGGAGCTAATGGAACTGATGTCCAAGGACAGAAAGAACATTGGTCCACACAGGCTAAATAATCCTCTATCTTGATTACATGATGGGTCCTAATTACGGTAGTTGAGATAAAAAGTGAAAGTAAAAGGTATACATGAATTACTAGAAAAATAAGTTTTGATGAAAATCAATCTGTATCTATCTTTATTCCATGAAGTACATGCAATAGCAACATTGTTGATGGCACCAGTTAAGCCAGTATTCAATCAGATATATTTATAAAATATTATGAGAACAAAACATATTAGATAGCCATAAAATAACATCCAAAGTTGTTTTCCCCGAGAGTAGGAACACAAAAAAATGTTACATATATGTCATGGTCAAATTTATTCTTTTATATTCTGTTAAATAATCTACATTGATGACACCTTACATTTTCTAAGAAAAAAAGAATAATACTATCGATCAAAAGTTACGTGTGGTGGTTAAAGGATGAATAGAGACTCCGCAGAAATATAAGTATGATTTTAATAAGATTAAAATAGTAATGCTTCAAACTAAATACCAAAAAATTTCTATCGAGCTAAGTAACACATTTCATTCGAATTCAATTTACCTTTTATATTGCAACATACGAAACCACACAACTAATGATAAGCACATGGTGGAAGAAAAAAAAATCATGTTCGGATGTACACGTAAGACATGCATATGTAGACTTATTTCTTGGTTGAACTTTTTTTTATATTTTTAAATATCACAAAGACGCATGCCCCTTTGGCGTCATTGTCAACCAATGATGAATACAAAATAGACGCGAGAAGAATGTGTGTTGCTGGAGCATTTGGATGGTGAGGAATCATAAGATATTCACAAATGCTCCTACTCATCTAGATTGGTGGAAATTCTATCTGAAGGAAGGGCTCTCAATTGCACTTATTAGAGCCAGAATAGTAAAGGCTGCCAAGATCGAATCCTGGATTAATAACTTTAATTTTTTTTCATGGCGATGTTTGATAGAACTGGCTTTGGGTGATTTTATTTTGTTTTAAGACCTTTTGTACCAATTTATTATTAATGAAAGACACCGTACAACTACTGTTCATGATTTGTTGGCTCAAAAAAAGAGTGTGTGTTGCATAACTTCCTAAACTTAGCTCCTAATATATAAAAGATATTTCGATTGTGAACGAAAATAGTGTCAATTTATCAATTATTTACTTAAAACACTAACATTGTATGTAGCATATACATATGAAAAGAATGAACACATTTTTCTACTAGAGACCCTTATCGAAATGTAAAATAGGATGTGTAGAAACGTTTTTAAAATCTAGCCGCGCAAATGCGCGGGTCACACTGCTAGTTTCACCATGATGTTAGATGGAACAACTCGTACTTGATTGAAGGGATAGCCACCCAATTCTATCGGCTCATGGGCGGAGTTGAAAGCCCGGTTCATCCAGAACTTTAAGGACACGTGTAAGCAGCCCATGTCGATTGTGGACCTGACCAATTGCAAGCAAGAGGATGGTGAATCCACAACCCATTGGATGCGCCGTGTCAAGGAGATAATACATTCATCTGATAAGATGGATGCCAGCTCAACAGTTTTAATGTTGGAGAAAAATTGCCGTTTTGAACCTCTGAAGCAGAAGCTGGGGCGGCTCAAGCGTGACTGTAATGACATGGGAACATTGATGGCAGCTCTCGTCAAGTATGTTGATTCTGATACTACCAAGGACACGGTGTCTGACGAAGAAAAGGCAATGAAGGGAAAGAAGAACGGCAACGGCAAGGGTCACCAGCATAACCCGGCAAATCAGGGAGGTAATAAACGTAAGGCTGATGAGTTTGTTGCTAACACTAATGCACAGGGTGGTAATCAGCGGCGCAAAGGCAGACAGCCCCCTCGGTCGGGCGAGTCAGGTCCCACCCTTGAGCAGTTGTTAAATGAACCTTTCCGAAGCACGGCACCCGGGACAAGCCAGCCACCCACCTGTGGAAAGATTGTACGATCACGAAGGCGTTTAAAAATTCAAACACGTGTGACGGAGGTCACGGCCCAGGTGGCGGTTCAGGAGGAGGCGATTTTCACGGCCCGGGCGCCAGTTTAGGCAGAGGAGGTTTTCACGGTCAAGGTTATCCTGGTCACCAAGGAGGATATAATCAGCAACCCGGCCAAGGTAATCAGCAGCAACAATCCGGTTATCAGAGCAACCCGAAGTAGCTGAGTAGTGGGCAATACCATGTATTTACCACCAGTTTAGTTAAGAGGGACCAGAAACTTCACAAGAGGGCCATCAATGCCGTTGAGCCGGCGATTCCACATTATCTACGTTGGTCAGAGCAGCCTATTGTGTGGAGCAGAGAGGATCACCCGCCCCGGGTTGATAATCCGGGTCACTTGGCTTTGGTAGTGGCACCTCAGGATGGTGGATACAAGTTTACTAAGGTACTCATGGATGGAGGAAGCAGCATCAACATCCTCTACTATGAGACGTTCCGCGGATTGAATGATAAAAATGTTAAACAATCCAACACTATTTTTCACGGTATGGTACCTGGTAAGTCGGCATACCCAGTTGGTAAGATTAAGCTGGAAGTAGCCTTTGGGGATGAGTATGACTCCAGAGCGGAAAAATTAACCTTTGAGGTGGTTAAGATCAAGAGCCCATATCATGCTCTGTTTGGACGACCGGCTTATGCCAAGTTCATGGCTCCGCCGTGTTACATGTATTTACAGCTCAAGATGCCGGGTCATAAGGGCACCATTACAGTACATGGGAGCCAGAAGATAGCCTTGGAGTGTGAAGAAGGTGGTGCTGCCTATGCTGAATCTTTTTGTGCAACTGAGGAGTTAAAGTTTTAGAAGGATCATGTTGACCCGGCAGACATGACGTCATTAAAGAAACCAACAACAGAGCATGAGCCGATGTTGAAATTCAAATCAGCTAATGACACTAAGATGGTTGACTTTGTGCCTGGCGACTCATCCAAATAGTTCATCATTAGCGCAAACTTGGATCTGAAATCGGAAAGCGCACTCATCGAGTTCATTCGTGAGAACCGGGACATCTTTGCATGGAAACCTTTAGACATGCCGGGTGTCCCGAGGGAACTCGCTGAGCACACTCTTAATATTGATCCAAAGTTCAAACCTCTTAGACAGTTTCTCTGACGGTTCAATGAAGAAAGGCGCAAGGCCATTGGAGAAGAGGTGGCCCGGCTCTTGGAAGCCGGGTTCATTGTGGAGGTCTTTCACCACGAATGTTTAGCTAACCCTGTGCTTGTACTAAAAAAGAATGGCACTTGGCGTATGTGTGTGGATTACACCGATCTAAACAAGGCTTGTCCGGCTGATCCTTTTGCTCTCCCCCGTATTGATTAGATCATTGATGCTACGATGGGTTACGCATGTTTGAGTTTCTTGGATGCTTATTCCGGTTATCATCATATTAAGATGGCGATCAAGGATCAGGAGAAGACAACTTTTATTACTCCTTTTGGAGCTTTCTGCTATGTGTCTATGCCTTTTGGGCTTAAGAGTGCCCAGGCGACTTACCAGCGGTGTGTGCAGAATTGTCTTCACAATCAAATTGGGCGTAATGTTCATGCTTATGTGGATGATATAGTGGTAAAATCCAGGAAAGAGGAAACCTTGGTCGCAGATCTGAAAGAGACTTTTGATAATCTCCGGGTCTACAAAATGATGCTTAACCCGGCCAAGTGTGTTTTTGAGTCCCAACCGGCAAGCTCTTGGGTTTTTTGGTGTCCAACCAAGGTATTGAAGCTAACCCGGAGAAAATCAAGGCAATTACGTCCCTAGCCAAACCAACATGCATCAATGACGTTCAGCGGCTGGCGGGTCGTGTTGCTGCTTTGAGCCGGTTCATAAGCCGGTTAGGGGAGAAGGCAATGCCTCTGTATCAGATGATGAAGAAAACATATGCTTTTGTTTAGAGCGATGATGTGAATGCTGCTTTTGAGGATCTGAAGACACAGGTTGCTGAGCCGCCGGTCCTGGCTGCTCCAATTGAGAAAGAGCCGATGTTGTTATACGTGGCTGCCAACTCACGAGCTGTTAGTGTGGCTATTGTGGTAGAGCACAAGGAGGCTGGTAAAGAGCATCCGGTTCAATGGCCGGTTTATTATGTCAGTGAAGTGCTAATTGAATCTAAGCAACGATATCCACATTGGCAGAAGCTTGTATATGGGGTGTTCATGGCAAGCCGGAAGCTTAAGCATTATTTTCAGGGACATCCAATCACTGTGGTTAGCTCTGCTCCTTTGGGAGACATCATTCAAAACAGAGAAGCCACTGGGTGAGTCGCCAAGTGGGCAATTGAGCTTGGGTCTCATGGGTTGAAGTATGTGCCACGTACGGCAATCAAATCTCAAGCACTGGTTGACTTCACTAATGACTGGACAGAGATGCAGATGCTGGAAGAGAAACCAGACAACACGTATTGGACTATTCACTTTGACGGGTCTAGACAGTTGGAAGGCTCGGGGGCTGGAGTTGTGTTAACTTCTCCACGAGGTGACAGATTTTGTTATGTGTTACGGTTGATGTTCCCTTGCACTAACAACGTAGCAGAGTATGAAGCCTTGCTCCATGGTGTTCGAATGGCGAAAGAGATGAGTTTGAGCCGGGTCAGATGTCTTGGCGACTCAGATCTAGTGGTTCAACAGGTGTCTGGCAAGTGGGATTCCAAGGACCCTCTCATGGCGGCTTATTGTCGGGAGGTTGATGTCATTGCAGGGCATTTTAATGGTTAACAGGTGGAGCACATTGACCGTTGAAAGAACAAAGCGGCTGATGCCTTGAGCCAGTTGGGGTCTTAGCGTAAGCCGGTACCACCTAACACCTTTTTGGATGTTTTGCATAACCCCTCTGTGAAGTTTCCCACAGAAGAAGATTTAGTTGTTCATGACCCGGAGGCGCAGTTGGTGGCGGCTCTTCATGTCATCCCAGATTGGATGGTACCGTTCTTGGCTTACATGACCCGGGGAGAGTTGCCAGCGGATGAGACCCTGGCTCGACAGATAACCTGGCGGTCTAAGTCCATGACGATTTCGGATGGAGAGTTATATCATCACAGTGTTTCCGGAGCGTTTCAGCAGTGTGTTTCCCCCGAAGAAGGTCAAGAAATCCTTCATGAGATGCATGAAGGCGATTGTGGTCATCACGCCGGGTCAAAATCTTTGGTGGCCAAGGCATTTCGTCACAGTTTTTACTAGTTGACGGCTCACGCTGATGCAGAAGATCTGGTCAGTAGATGTGATGGATGTCAAAAGTTTGCACGACGAGCACATGTGCCGGCTCAAGAGCTCCGGATGATTCCAATCACTTGGCCATTTGCGGTCTTGGGGCTTGACATGGTGGGACCTTTCAAAAGGTCTAAGGATAAAAAGACACATCTCTTGGTGGTAGTTGATAAATTCACCAAGTGGGTTGAGGTGGAGCCTGTGAGTAAATGTGATGCGGCCACGGCGGTTCAGTTCATGAAAAAGGTGATCTTCTGTTTTGGTTTTCCACACAGTATTATCACTGATGGCACTAATCTGTCCCAAGGGGCTATGGAGGAGTATTGTCAACAAGAGCACATCCGGCTTGATGTTTCTTCTGTAGCTCATCCTCAATCCAATGGTCAAGCTGAGAGACCCAATCAGGAAATTTTGAAAGGGCTCAAACCCCGATTTATGGTTCCGTTACAGCGAACGCCGTGTTGTTGGGTAGAGGAATTACCCTCGGTGTTGTGGAGTATCAACACCACACCCAACAGGTCTACATGTTACACACGTTCCTTCATGGTTTATGGAGCAGAAGCAGTGTTGCCTAGTGACATCCATCATGACTCGCCCCGTGTGGCGGCTTATGTTGAATCTAATAATGAACAAGCCAGACAGGATGCACTTGACTTGTTGGATGAAGAAAGAGACTTAGCAGCGGCCCGGCCAGCAATTTATCAATAGGACCTGCGCCGTTAACACAGCTGCCGGGTTAAGTCCAGGACTTTTCAGGAAGGTGACTTGCTGCTCCGGCTCATCCATGATCTGTCAGATGCACACAAGTTATCCCCACCTTGGGAAGGACCCTTTGTGGTCAGTAAGAACTTAAAGAACAGGTCATATTACCTCATTGACGTTCGAGAGCACAAAGACTCGCGTAAGTCGGAGGAGGAGACCCGCCGGCCGTGGAACATTGCTCAACTTCGGCCATACTACACCTGAGCCACCGTCTCATCATGTACATACTTTAACATTGTGTATACCATGATAAGCAATAATGTAAGACCATCGGTCTCTTTTCTTTTCAAAGACTATACATCTTTGTTATTTCTTATTTTCAAATGACTATTAAGGAGCTGATTGTTGGAAATATGCCCTAGAGGCAATAATAAAAGCATTATTATTATATTTCCTTGTTCATGATAATTGTCTTTATTCATGCTATAATTGTATTATCCGGAAATCGTAATACATGTGTGAATGATAGACACCAACATGTCCCTAGTAAGCCTCTAGTTGACTAGCTCGTTGATCAACAGATAGTCATGGTTTCCTGACTATGGACATTGGATGTCATTGATAATGAGATCACATCATTAGGAGAATGATGTGATGGACAAGACCCAATCCTAAACATAGCATAAGATCGTGTAGTTCGTTTGCTAGAGTTTTCCAATGTCAAGTATCTTTTCCTTAGACCGTGAGATCGTGTAACTCCCGGATATCGTAGGAGTGCTTTGGGTATACCAAACTTCACAACGTAACTGGGTGACTATAAAGGTAGACTACGGGTATCTCCGAAAGTGTCTGTTGGGTTGACACGGATCAAGACTGGGATTTGTCACTCCGTATGACTGAGAGGTATCACTGGGCCCACTCGGTAATGCATCATCATAATGAGCTCAAAGTGACCAAGTGTCTGGTCACGGGATCATGCATTACGATATGAGTAAAGTGACTTGCCGGTAACGAGATTGAACGAGGTATTGGGATACCGACGATCGAATCTCGGGCAAGTAACATATCGATTGACAAAGGGAATTGCATACAGGGTTGCTTGAATCCTCGACATCTTGGTTCATCCGATGAGATCATCGAGGAGCATGTGGGAGCCAACATGGGTATCCAGATCCCGCTGTTGGTTATTGACCGGAGAGTCGTCTCGTTCATGTCTACATGTCTCCCGAACCCGTAGGGTCTACACACTTAAGGTTCAGTGACGCTAGGGTTGTAGGGATATGTATATGTAGTAACCCAAATGTTGTTCGGAGTCCCGGATGAGATCCCGGACGTCACGGGGAGTTCCGGAATGGTCCGGAGGTAAAGAATTATATATAGGAAGTGCTATTTCGGCCATCGGGACAAGTTTCGGGGTTATCGGTATTGTACCGGGACCACCGGAAGGGTCCCGGCGGTCCACCGGGTGGGGCCACCTGCCCCGGGGGGCCACATGGGCTGTAGGGGGTGCGCCTTGGCCTACATGGGCCAAGGGAACCAGCCCCAAGAGGCCCATGCGCCTAGGGTTCACAAAAGGGAAGAGTCCCACTAGTGGAAGGCACCTCCTAGGTGCCTTGGGGGGGAGGGAAACCTCCCTTGGCCGCCGCCCCCCTAGGAGATTGGATCTCCTAGGGCCGGCGCCCCCCCCCCCTTGGCCCTCCTATATATAGTGGGGGAAGGAGGGCTTTTCATCCATGCCTTTGGTTGCCTCCTTCTCCCTCTCCAACACCTCCTCCTCCTCCATAGCGCTTGGCGAAGCCCTGACGGAGTACTGCAGCTCCATCACCACCACGCCGTCGTGCTGCTGCTGGATCCATCTTCCTCAACCTCTCCTTTGCTCTTGCTGGATCAAGAAGAAGGAGACGTCACGCTGACCGTACGTGTGTTGAACGCGGAGGTGCCGTCCCTTCGGTGCTAGGATCTTCGGTGATTCGAATCACGTCGAGTACGACTCCCTCATCCCCGTTCTTTGAACGCTTCCGCTCGCGATCTACAAGGTACGTAGATGCATCCAATCACTCGTTGCTAGATGAACTCATAGATGGATCTTGGTGAAACCGTAGAATTTTTTTTGTTTTCTGCAACGTTCCCCAACAGTGGCATCATGAGCTAGGTCTATGCGTAGTTCTTCTTGCGCGAGTAGAACACAATTTGTTGTGGGCATAGATGTTGTCAACTTTCTTGCCGTTACTAGTCTTATCTTGCTTCAACGGTATTGTGGGATGAAGCGGCCCGGACCAACCTTACACGTACGCTTACGTGAGACCGGTTCCACCGACTAACATGCACAAGTTGCATACGGTGGCTGGCGGGTGTCTGTCTCACCCACTTTAGTTGGAGCGGATTCGATGAAAAGGGTCCTTATGAAGGGTAAATAGAAGTTGACAAATCACGTTGTGGCTTTCACGTAGGTAAGAAAACGTTCTTGCTAGAACCCTACTTCAGCCACGTAAAACTTGCAACAACAATTAGAGGACGTCTAACTTGTTTTTGCAGCAAGTGCTTTGTGATATGATATGGCCAAAGTTGTGATGAATGATGAATGATCTATATGTGATGTATGAGATGTTCATGCTATTGTAATAGGAATCACGACTTGCATGTCGATGAGTATGACAACCAGCAGGAGCCATAGGAGTTGTCTATATTTTTTGTATGACCTGCGTGTCATTGAGAAACGCCATGTAAATTACTTTACTTTATTGCTAAACGCGTTAGCCATAGTAGTAGAAGTAATAGTTGGCGAGCAACTTCATGGAGACACGATGATGGAGATCATGGTGTCATGCCGGTGACAAGATGATCATGGAGCCCCAAGATGGAGATCAAAGGAGCTATGTGATATTGGCCATATCATGTCACTATTATTATTTGATTGCATGTGATGTTTATCATGTTTTTGCATCTTGTTTACTTAGAACGACGGTAGTAAATAAGATGATCCCTCATAATAATTTCAAGAAAGTGTTCCCCCTAACTGTGCACCGTTGCGACAGTTCGTTGTTTTCAATGCACCACGTGATGATCGGGTGTTTGATTCAAACGTTCACATACAATGGGTGTAAGACAGATTTACACGTGCAAACACTTAGGTTGACTTGACGAGCCTAGCATGTGTATAGACATGGCCTCAGAACACAGAAGACCGAAAGGTCGAGCATGAGTCGTATAGAAGATACGATCAACATGAAGATGTTCACCGACGTTGACTAGTCCGTCTCACGTGATGATCGGACACGGCCTAGTTGACTCGGATCATGTTATACTTAGATGACTAGCAGAGGGATGTCTATCTAAGTGGGAGTTCATCGAATAATTTGATTAGATGAACTTTATTATCATGAACTTAGTCTAAAAATCTTTGCAATATGTCTTGTAGATCAAATGGTCAACGTAGTCCTCAACTTCAACGCGTTCCTAGAGAAAACCAAACTGAAAGACGATGGCAGCAACTATACGGACTGGGTCCGGAACCTGAGGATCATCCTCATAGCTGCCAAGAAAGATTATCTCCTACAAGCACCGCTAGGTGATCCACCCGTCCCACAGAACCAAGACGTTATGAAAGCTTGTCAGACACGTGCTGATGACTACTCCCTCGTTCAGTACGGCATGCTTTACAGCTTAGAGCCGGGGCTCCAAAAGCGTTTTGAGAGATATGGAGCATATGAGATGTTCGAAGAGCTGAAAATGTTTTTTCAAGCTCATGCCCGAATCGAGAGATATGAGGTCTCCAACAAGTTCTTCAGCTGTAAGATGGAGGAAAATAGTTCTGTCAGTGAGCACATACTCACTATGTCTGGGCTACATAACCGCTTGACTCAGCTGGGAGTTAATCTCCCGGATGACGCGGTCATTGACAGAATCCTCCAGTCGCTTCCACTGAGCTACAAGAGCTTTGTGATGAAATTCAATATGCAGGGGATGGAAAAGACCATTCCTGAAGTATTTGCTATGCTGAAATCAGCAGAGGTAGAAGTCAAGAAGGAACATCAAGTGTTGATGGTGAATAAAACCACTAAGTTCAAGAAGGGCAAGGGTAAAAAGAACTTCAAGAAGGACGGCAAAGGAGTTGCCGCGCCCGGCAAGCAAGCTGCTGGGAAGAAGCCAAAGAATGGATCCAAGCCCGAGACTGAGTGTTTTTATTGCAAGGGAAGTGGTCACTGGAAGCGGAACTGCCCCAAATACTTAGCGGACAAGAAGGCCGGCAAAACAAAAGGTATATATGATATACATGTAATTGATGTGTACCTTACTAGTACCCGTAGTAGCTCCTGGGTATCTGATACCGGTGCAGTTGCTCACATTTGTAACTCAAAGCAGGGGCTGCGGAATAAGCGGAGACTGGCAAAGGACGAGGTGACGATGCGCGTCAGGAATGGTTCCAAGGTCAATGTGATCGCCGTTGGCACGCTACCTCTACATTTACCTTCGGGATAAGTTTTAAACCTTAATAATTGTTATTTAGTGCCAGCTTTGAGCATGAACATTGTATCGGGATCTCGTTTAATTCGAGATGGCTACTCATTTAAATCCGAGAATAATGGTTTTTCTATTTATATGAGAGATATGTTTTATGGTCATGCTCCTATGGTGAATGGTTTATTCTTAATGAATCTCGAGCGTAATGCTACACATATTCATAATGTGAGTACCAAAAGATGTAAAGTTGATAATGATAGTCCCACATACTTGTGGCACTGCCGCCTTGGTCACATAGGTGTCAAACGCATGAAGAAGCTCCATGCAGATGGACTTTTAGAGTCTCTTGATTACGAATCATTTGACACGTGCGAACCATGCCTCATGGGTAAGATGACCAAGACTCCGTTCTCAGGAACAATGGAGCAACCAACCAACTTATTGGAAATCATACATAATGATGTGTGCGGTCCAATGAGTGTTGAGGCTCACGGTGGCTATCGTTATGTTCTCACCCTCACTGATGATTTGAGTAGATATGGGTATATCTACTTAATGAAACACAAGTCTGAAACCATTGAAAAGTTCAAGGAATTTCAGAGTGAGGTTGAGAATCAACGTGACAGGAAAATCAAGTTTCTACGATCACATCGTGGAGGAGAATACTTGAGTCACGAATTTGGCACACACTTAAGAAAATGTGGAATAGTTTCACAACTCACGCCGCCTGGAACACCTCAGCGTAATGGTGTGTCCGAACGTCGTAATCGCACTCTATTAGATATGGTACGATATATGATGTCTCTTACAGATTTATCGCTATCTTTTTGGGGCTATGCTTTAGAGACTGCCGCATTCACTTTAAATAGGGCTCCGTCGAAATCCGTTGAGACGACACCGTTTGAATTATGGTTTGGTAAGAAACCTAAGTTGTCGTTTCTAAAAGTTTGGGGATGCGATGCTTATGTCAAGAAACTTCAACCTGAAAAGCTCGAACCCAAGTCGGAAAAATGCGTCTTCATAGGATACCCTAAAGAAACTGTTGGGTATACCTTCTACCTCAGATCCGAAGGCAAGATCTTTGTTGCCAAGAATGGATTCTTTCTAGAGAAAGAGTTTCTCTCGAAAGAAGTAAGTGGGAGGAAAGTAGAACTTGATGAAGTGTTACCTCTTGAAACGGAAAATGGCACAACTCAAGAAAATGTTCCTGAGGTGCCTGCACTAACTAGAGAGGAAGTTATTGATGATGATCAAGATACTTCTGATCAAGCTCCTACTGAAATTCGAAGGTCCACAAGGACACGTTCCGCGCCAGAGTGGTATGGCAACCCTGTCTTGGAAATCATGTTGTTAGACAACGGTGAACCTTCGAACTATGAAGAAGCGATGGCGGGCCCGAATTCTGACAAATGGCTAGAAGCCATGAAATCCGAGATAGGATCCATGTATGAAAACGAAGTATGGACTTTGACTGACTTGCCCGTTGAACGGCGAGCCATAGAAAATAAATGGATCTTTAAGAAGAAGACGGACGCGGATGGTAATGTGACCATCTATAAAGCTCGGCTTGTCGCTAAGGGTTATCGACAAGTTCAAGGGGTTGACTACGATGAGACTTTCTCACCGGTAGCGAAGCTAAAGTCCGTCTGAATCATGTTAGCAATTGCCGCATTCTATGATTATGAGATATGGCAAATGGACGTCAAAACGGCATTCCTTAATGGTTTCCTTAAGGAAAAATTGTATATGATGCAGCCGGAAGGTTTTGTCGATCCTAAGAATGCTGACAAGGTATGCAAGCTCCAAAGCTCGATTTATGGGCTGGTGCAAGCATCTCGGAGTTGGAACATTCGCTTTGATGAGATGATCAAAGCTTTTGGGTTTACGCAGACTTATGGAGAAGCCTGCGTTTACAAGAAAGTGAGTGGGAGCTCTGTAGCATTTCTCATATTATATGTAGATGACATACTTTTGATGGGAAATAATATAGAACTCTTGGACAACATTAAGGCCTACTTGAATAAGAGTTTTTCAATGAAGGACCTTGGAGAAGCTGCTTATATATTAGGCATCAAGATCTATAGAGATAGATCAAGACGCCTCATAGGTCTTTCACAAAGCACATACCTTGATAAGATATTGAAGAAGTTCAATATGGATCAATCTAAGAAGGGGTTCTTGCCTGTGTTATAACGTATGAAATTGAGCTCAGCTCAATGTCCGACCACAGTAGAAGATATAGAAGAGATGAGTGTCATCCCCTATGCCTCAGCCATAGGTTCTATTATGTATGCCATGCTGTGTACAGAACCTGATGTAAACCTTGCCGTAAGTTTGGTAGGAAGGTACCAAAGTAATCCCGGCAAGGAACACTGGACAGCGGTCAAGAATATCCTGAAGTACCTGAAAAGGACTAAAGAAATGTTTCTCGTTTATGGAGGTGACGAAGAGCTCGTTGTAAAGGGTTACGTCGACGCTAGCTTCGACACAGATCTGGATGACTCTAAGTCACAGACCGGATATGTGTATATTTTGAATGGTGGGGCAGTAAGCTGGTGCAGTTGCAAGCAGAGCGTCGTGGCGGGATCTACATGTGAAGCGGAGTACATGGCAGCCTCGGAGGCAGCACAAGAAGCAATATGGGTGAAGGAGTTCATCACCGACCTTGGAGTCATACCCAATGCATCGGGGCTGATCAAGCTCTTCTGTGACAACACTGGAGCTATTGCACTTGCCAAGGAGCCCAGGTTTCACAAGAAGACAAGGCACATCAACCGTCGCTTCAACTCCATTCGTGAAAATGTTCAAGATGGAGACATAGATATTTGTAAAGTACACACGGACCTGAATGTAGCAGATCCGTTGACTAAACCTCTCCCTAGAGCAAACCATGATCAACACCAGAATTCCATGGGTGTTCGATTCATCACAATGTAACTAGATTATTGACTCTAGTGCAAGTGGGAGACTGTTGGAAATATGCCCTAGAGGCAATAATAAAAGCATTATTATTATATTTCCTTGTTCATGATAATTGTCTTTATTCATGCTATAATTGTATTATCCGGAAATCGTAATACATGTGTGAATGATATACACCAACATGTCCCTAGTAAGCCTCTAGTTGACTAGCTCGTTGATCAACAGATAGTCATGGTTTCCTGACTATGGACATTGGATGTCATTGATAACGAGATCACATCATTAGGAGAATGATGTGATGGACAAGACCCAATCCTAAACATAGCATAAGATTGTGTAGTTCGTTTGCTAGAGTTTTCCAATGTCAAGTATCTTTTCCTTAGACCGTGAGATTGTGTAACTCCCGGATACCGTAGGAGTGCTTTGGGTATACCAAACGTCACAACGTAATTGGGTGACTATAAAGGTAGACTACGGGTATCTCCGAAAGTGTCTGTTGGGTTGACACGGATCAAGACTGGGATTTGTCACTCCGTATGACGGAGAGGTATCACTGGGCCCACTCGGTAATGCATCATCATAATGAGCTCAAAGTGACCAAGTGTCTGGTCACAGGATCATGCATTACGGTACAAGTAAAGTGACTTGCCGGTAACGAGATTGAACGAGGTATTGGGATACCGACGATCGAATCTCGGGCAAGTAACATATCGATTGACAAAGGGAATTGCATACGGGTTGCTTGAATCCTCGACATCTTGGTTCATCCGATGAGATCATCGAGGAGCATGTGGGAGCCAACATGGGTATCCAGATCCCGCTGTTGGTTATTGTCCGGAGAGTCGTCTCGGTCATGTCTACATGTCTCCCGAACCCGTAGGGTCTACACACTTAAGGTTCGGTGACGCTAGGGTTGTAGGGATATGTATATGCAGTAACCCGAATGTTGTTCGGAGTCCCGGATGAGATCGCGGACGTCACGAGGAGTTCCGGAATGGTCCGGAGGTAAAGAATTATATATAGGAAGTGCTATTTCGGCCATCGGGACAAGTTTCGGGGTTATCGGTATTGTACCGGGACCACCGGAAGGGTCCCGGGGGTCCACCGGGTGGGGCCACCTGCCCCGGGGGGCCACATGGGCTGTAGGGGGTGCGCCTTGGCCTACATGGGCCAAGGGCACCAGCCCCAAGAGGCCCATGCGCCTAGGGTTCACAAAAGGGAAGAGTCCCACTAGTGGAAGGCACCTCCTATGTGCCTTGGGGGGGAGGGAAACCTCCCTTGGCCGCCGCCCCCCTAGGAGATTGGATCTCCTAGGGCTGGCGCCCCCCCCTTCGCCCTCCTATATATAGTGGGGGAAGGAGGGCTTTTCATCCATGCGTTTGGTTGCCTCCTTCTCCCTCTCCAACACCTCCTCCTCCTCCATAGCGCTTGGCGAAGCCCTGACAGAGTACTGCAGCTCCATCACCACCACGCCGTCGTGCTGCTGCTAGAGCAATCTTCCCCAACCTCTCCTTCCCTCTTGCTGGATCAAGAAGAAGGAGACGTTACGCTGACCATACATGTGTTGAACGCGGAGGTGCCGTCCGTTCGGTGCTAGGATCTTCGGTGATTCGAATCACGTCGAGTACGACTCCCTCATCCCCGTTCTTTGAATGCTTCCGCTCGCGATCTACAAGGTACGTAGATGCATCCAATCGCTCGTTGCTAGATGAACTCATCCAATCAATCGATCTACAAGGTACGTAGATGCGTCCAAACTGTAGAATTTTTTTTGTTTTCTGCAACGTTCCCCAACACTGATCATATTTGAATCAAGTTTAACCTTTTTGGTCTAGCTTATGATCGTATCCGAATCTAGCTGCAAATCTCATGGTCACTTGGGGGCTTCCTGTTCAAACATAGGTCGTATTCGAACCAAAGAGAACATAGCTGTCGTAACCCTCTTGATCGGCTCAAGGCCAAACTCACTTGGGGGCTTCTTGATCGTATGCGAATCATAGCTTAACCCCTTTTGAGTCCGACTTGGATCGTATTCGAATGAAGGTCGTTAAAAACGTCTCAAGGTCATTTGGGGGCTTCCTGTTCAAAAATAGGTCATATTCGAACCAAAGAGAACATAGCTGTTGGTACCCTCTTGATCGGCGCAATGCCAAAGACACTGGGGGCTATATGGTCGTATTCGAACCTTAGCTTAACCCCTTTGGTCCGGTTTACTGATCGTATTCGAATCAGAAACCCCCACCTTTTGAATACAGGATTAAAATTATGCTTATTATCTGTTGCTTGACTTTTAGTTTTTTGTTGTTTCAATATTACAAACAATTAGCCTGGTCTTGTTCACCGGCTCGACTATTTGACAACACAGCCGCCCGGGTCATTCACACCGGCGGCTTACGGATCAAAAGGGGAAATCTACCAAGGTATAGTAATCATTGAGTATTCAAAAAAGCATTGGCTTCTCATAAAGATTGAATTATCAAATTCATCACCCGGGTTATTTAAACCGGAGGTCTAAGGATCAAAAGGGACAAGGTATGGTTATTACATATACGCACTTACCTGCTGCATTAAGTAAAGAGTTAGTTTCAGCCCTTGTCCTTTATTTATATCTGTCTCTGGTTCCTATTATGGTAAACATATTGGCTATAAACTGGGTGTTTTAACCCATTTGGTTCTAAGCCGCCAAGCCAGTCTTTTCTTTGTATTTACAGGAATAGAGTTCAAACATTGTAGAAACAAACATTAAATACGATGCATACACTGGCATCAGGAAACAGAGACTGGCATAAAAGTGTTTTATGCGCGATGGCATAAGCAAAGCATATAGTGTTTTCACAACTAAGTTATTACAAGGCTTTGTAAGCCCATGAAGATGATCATTGTTCCTCCCTCGCCGGTTCACCACCTTTTGTTGGCTGGAAGTTGGGTTTTAACCAATCAAAACCATTCATGACGACAAATTCGGCTTCATCGTCGATCATGCCGATTGGGTCAACTTCCGAGGAAAATGTGTCTTCTCTCACTGGTGGGATCAAATCTGTTACCTTGTATGAGGGAGTGGCCATCTTCTTATTCTCACTATCAAAACCCGGCTGGTATTTATCAACATTGGTGTCGTCTCCAAGGGTAGTTGCCTGAGGCCGGACTCCGCGCATGCAAGCCATGAAGTCATCCTGATCAAAAGGAGACCCATCTTCCTTCACGGTGGGCTAGCCTCTTGCCACGTCCGCTGGGTCTAGGTCTGGCACCCAAGCCTTGGAGCGGCCCAGGGCAGTCAAAGCTCCAGCTCGCGCGTAGGAGCGTTTTACTTCTTGAAACCTGGTAGGAAGGATGGACGGTTTCTTCAGGACGTCGCTGAGCCGGTTGGGGCCTTGATTAGCAGGAGAGATGGCGGCAAGAGCAGCTGTGCGCCAATATACAGTTGTTCAACCAAAGTATATACTGCCTTCAGTTTAATCAATGGGTCTTGGCTCAGATTTTTGCTTCGAGGACCTGCATAAATTTTACACGCAAGGTCAGTTGGCGGATTATACTCCAGATCGGCAAAAAGCACACAAAAGTTTAAGCCAGACAGCTTACCAAAGATAGCAGCTACCATTTGAGACACCCGGCCCTTTAACCCGTTCAACTCTGTTGAAATCTCTTTCAGAGTTGTTTCGGCCGTCTCAGCACGTTGGGTCAGAAGCGTTTTTTCCTCTTCCCAAGTTTTCTTCTTGGCAGCAAAGCTGGTCTTTAAATTCTCTGTTGTAGAGAGACTTATTTGCAGTTTGGAGTTAGCAGATTTGATTTATGTCTCTTGGCTCGCTGGCCGGGTCTTCGCGTCAGTCAATTGAGAATTCAATTCAGATAAGGCATTCTGCAAAATATTCAGATGAGTCAAGATTTGGTTTCAAGTTCAAAAATCAAGATTCACGTATCAAGTACTGTACAAAATACCACTTGACACTTGGGGGCTAATGTATGCCAAATCGAATTTCTACGACTCTACAGACATATTTAAGTCCCAAGTACCTTACAAAGTAACAACACTTGGCACTTGGGGGATAATATATGCAGTTCAGCAAGTTTATCAAAGGTTAAGTTGGAATATTAAGCCTTTTAAATACGGAACCAAACAATTTAAAGTATCGGTTCATTTATTATCAAAATGAACTGGCCCTTGGGGACTACAGGTGAAGCTTTGGTCTATTAAAGTCAAGAAAAGCTTCAAGAAGTAAAGGTTTGAACCTATAGTTTAAAGTCGACAGATCATTCCGTTTCTCTCATAATCCGAAGACTTGGGGGCTGAAGGAATATAGATAAACCAGAAAAACATACCTCATATTTCAACTGAAGTTGTTTTACCATTTCAATCTCAGAGTCGCGGCTGGAGTGTACATGGTTAAGATAGCCGGACAAAATATCATTGGCATTTAGACGGTCATAGTTGGCAACGTCAAAGTGAACCTTTTGTCTCTCCAACGCCTCTTGTTTTGCTGTACACCGAGCCAGCACGGTTGGGTTCCCCGGCTCAATAAAGCGGCTCCCGGCAATTTGAACATCTTGTGCAGGCGGAGACGGCGGGTTGGCTGAGCTTGATGGAACGATTGTAGAAGGGTTCACAGTGGTTTCATCAAATGACGGCTCAGGAGGATTTGCTTCAGTGTCAACAGGCGGGTCTTCTGGAGCGTAAGTTAATGGAGAAGGCGGGCTAGCCGGGTCAGATGCCAGCACCGGCAGGTCTTCCGCTGACTTAGCTGCCTTCGCTTTTTTGGATTTAGCTTGTCCACTAAGAAACAATGTTGCAGGATTGTTAGTATAAAGGTACAATTGAACAACCCGAAAGAAAGGAGGATTTCTGACTACCCGGGAGCAGTCTTGAAAGCCGGGAATTGCGTCTGCGATGAGTCGCCAGAAGAGCGAGACACCTCCTGAAAGGATAAAATAGAGTTAAAAGAAATACAAGGAGAAGAATCCATTAAACAAAGTTAAAGACAGAAATAAGTAAACCTCATTCAGACGTTTCCGAGGGGTTTGTTGAAGAACAATAGCCGGTTCATATTCAATCCCAGCTTGACGGCGGTTTTCATGTTGCTGCTTTTTCAAACGAAAGTTGGGATCCAAGTGAGCTAAAGGGTTAGAAAACCTTACTTTACAGATCACTCGTCGAGCATTTTATCTTGGTAAGGGTTCTGAGTCGGAGGAAATGATAGTTACCCCTGCTTCTCCGGCCTGACTGGCCCCAGTGTCATCTTGATAATGATCAGTGTCAGTAAGATTGTTAGAAAATTAGCCAAGAGAATCAAGGGCTACCTCCGAGTCAGATGTATCATCAAGCTTCATCAGATCTTCGGCGTGCTCCTGTTCTTCTTTTTGGACTTCTGGGTCATTTTATTGGCGTTTATGGCGGCGGCTTTTGCTTTCTTGGCCACCTCGTGGTCGTACTTAACTTTCCAGAAGTCAGAATTGGCCTGCAAACAGGTAAAAACAAGGTAAAAGTTAGGCAAGTATTAAAAAAATATGACTGGAAAAATACTATAATGACATCCTTACTTTTGGGACCGGGTTAAGCTGGCAGAAGGGGTTTAACCCGACGACACTGCAATCTTCATACTTCCCGTTCACCAGAAGAGTTGACATTGCGACAATATCTTCTTCTGTCAATTGAACGGGGCTGTGACGAAGGGAGTCCTCAGGGCCTCCACCATACTCATACATCAGCTTCGACCGGCGGCTCAAAGGGATGACCCGCCATGAGATCCAGCAGCGGGTCAGATCAACTCCAGTTAACCCGTTCCCTAATAGAGCGTTGATCCTTCTAATGGATGGAAGCAGCATCTTGCGTTCAGCGATAGTCAGCTTATCAGGAAGTGCGAACTTGGAGTCAAGACGCTCGGGGCGATAACCCAAGAGGGGCTTCTCGTTTCCTGGCAAAGTGTCCTGACAGTAGAACCAAGTCTGGTTCCAGTCCTTTGGGTGACTTGGTAAGACAATAAGGGGAAAGACGTCACCCTGCCAGTGCTGAATTGATATGCCTCCAAGTCCTAAACTAGGGCCGTTGGTGCACTCATTCTGCCGGTTCAGATAAAAGTATTCTCTAAATAACTCCACGGTCGGCTCTTGTTGAAGATATACCTCACAAAGCACTTGGAAGTTACAAATATTAGATATAGAGTTGGGCCCGATGTCTTGAGGGTGGAGCTTGAAAAAATGGAGCACCTCTCTAAAGAACTTTGAGCCGGGCGGTGAGAATCCATGGTTCATGTGGTCATTAAAAACAATCACCTCACCATCTCTCGGATGGGGCTGTTCTTCTTCTGGGTCAGGAGCACGGTAAGACATGATGGCTTTTGATGGCAGAAATCCTATGATGAGGAACTCTTTTAAATGTTCCTCAGTTATGGACGAGGGAACCCAATTACAGATGGTTGGCGTTTTGGACGGCATGATGTGCAAGGAACTGAAAAAAGCAACTTGCCGATTCAGTTTAACGGTGATATTAACAGTTAAGGGATGAAGATGAAACAAATAATGGCGGCTTAACTAAGGGCTAATGACATATAAGGAAAAGAAAGCCAGTGCGGTAAGCCGCCATGACTATAGATTCATTCAGAAAGTGGGTTCAGCTAAGTGTTGGGACAAACAAGTTTCCCAAAATGGTTGATATTATTTCAAATCAAATGGATGTTCAAAATGAAAAAAATTCTAGACCTAAAAATGCAGTCCAGATGAGTTCATCAGATCTAAACATAGCTCTTGTACCAGAAAAAGGAGTTTGCTAGTGTCAGAAGGAGGCACCAAACAGCTACTGCATGAACATACATCTCTTTTGGATCAGAGAGAGGAGGCAGTGGAAGAACTATGAAGAACTATGATGAACTACGAAGGACACATAGGAGCTTGGAAACCCTAATGAAGATCTGAGACACGAAGGAAAGAAAGCGTACGGTTGCAGGTTTACTACGGAGGTCGCCGCGGGTTCTCTGGATCAGTTCAGGTCGATGCAGCGGCCAGAGTCGACGACAGAGATGAGGCGCGGCGACGGCGAAGCTCGAGCAGTAGCAGGGTCGCGAGAGGAAGAAGACAGAGAGAGCAAGAGAGAAGAATGAGGAAGGCTGGGGCGAGCCTATTTATAAGGTAAGGTGGGAACAGACGGGCGCGAAAATCAAGGGAGAACCGAATAATGGTTATCCAGCTATATAGGCGCCTCGATTCTTGGGAAACATTAAAGATAAAAGATCCGTTGGAAGATGACATCATGAAAGTTTTTTGCGTTTTCAAGACATGACATCACGACATGTTACAAGGAAATTTCAGTAAAGATAAGAAGATGGATTTTTTGGCTAAGTATGGAAGATTGACAAAGAACAAAGTTCAAAGTCAACCTGGGGCCTAATGTTGGGGATATTACTATCAGTTGAGACCCGCCTAGGAGGGACCGGGTCAGCCCCAATGGCGGGTTACATAAGAAGCTTAGTAAACATTCAAGATTGTAGTTTATTAAGTCTTATAGAAGGCCCAAAGGCCTGAAGGCGCTTTAAAGCCTGATATTATGAACCGCCGTATGTAAGGAAATACTTGTAAAGAAAGGTATGTAAAGGAAGTCACCGAGCCGGACACAATTATGAGCCGGCCGGGACACTATAGGCCACCAGGCGTCAACCAATGTATATAAGGGGATGACTCGGTGGCGGCTTAGGGCAAGAAACAACAAATCGATAACCAAGCCGACGAGTTGAGGCTCTTGGAGACCGAAACCCCAGCAATACCAATCCCAACTTGACGTAGGCTTTTACCTTCATCGTAAGGGGCCGAACTAGTATAAAAACTCTCTCGTGTGCTTTGTCCCGATTAACCCCTTTAAGCTTCCTAGTGTGATGGCCCTACGACTAAGTCCTTTCTCTAGGACATCTGCCGTGACAATTCCACGACACCCCTTGAGTTTATTTACAAAGGCAACATAGAAATACATGAATGCCCTATTAAATTTTGGAATTATTCTGGCTTCGTTTGGTCTTATTTACACATTAATTGAGTTTTTGGTCATTTAATGTGCATAATTCAAATTTGAACTACAAGCACATGCTCCCGTGCACCAAAGTTGGTTGAAAAATCACATTTGTGTCCTCGGGTGAATTTCTACTCCCTCCTTCCATCTATATAGGTCCTAATGTGTTTTTCGAGGCTAACTTTGACCAAACGTTAGAGCAATAATATATGATATGCAACTTAAACAAAGCATACCTTCAATTTTGTATGTCAAAGGAGCTTCCAATAATATAATTTTCATAGTATACATCTCATGTGCTATTAATCTTGTCAATAGTCAAAGGCTGTCTTGAAAAACACATTAGGCCTTATATAGATGGAAGGAGGGAGTAGGTCCGATGCAAAAAAATGAGAATAAAATTCAAACATCTGGGCATCGTGGCTCGGTCGAGAACATTGAGAAACTTGGTTTTAAAATCACAAAACTTGGCATGGTGTCATGTCCTGGTAGTACCATGCCGTGGTAAAAAAATTGGCCGAATAGGAACAAATTTGTGTGCATAATTCAAATTTGAAATACAAGCACATGTTCGAGTGCACCAAAGTTGGTTGAAAAATCACATTTGTGTCCTCGGGTAAATTTCTAGGTCCCATGCAAGAAATGGGAATGAAATTCAAAATTCTGGGCGTCGTGGCTGGGTTGGAAACATTGAGAAACTTAGTTTTTTAATTCCTATAAATCCAAAACACGCATGAAAACAATGAAACTCAGCTTGGTGCCATGACATGGCACCAACATGATGTGGTAAATTTGCAGTCCGATTTGTGAAGGCGCACACATTAACAATCAACAAAGTCATTTTGGAACAAGTGTTGTCCCGTTACAATGGGAAACACAAGTATTATTGAAACTGTCGGCGTTCTACTTACTAGTACCATTTACGTGCCGCCACGAGTCCCCATTTTTATTAGCTAGGAGGCACCATGCAGGGTAGCTATTTCAGTACGAGAGGCGTGCGATCAGACCCCTGCGCATGCTTATCGGGAGGAGAGCCCTTTGACCTCCATCTGCCGTCCACGTCTCTCCCAAGGTCTCCATTAATGGCGCCCAAGCCTCCGTTTAATGGCGTGGCTATGTCTCACTCGACTGAGATTTAAGAGAGAAAAAGAAAATCTGAATGCACGGATCTTGATGTAAGATCCGACGGACCTATATAGCATCTACTACGACTTATAGCAACACTGATGAATATATAAGGACGATTAATTTTTTTTGATCAAAGAAGGGCTTGCCCCTTCCGATTTTCATTACTGAAAACCACCACAATTCACAAGAAGTTCAGCACAACTCCAGCCTAACACGAAGGACTAAAAGCTACCAGATTGAAATCGCAACATCCCAAGAGGCCAACAAAGGCCAAACATCCGCGCTAGAACCCAACATTTCACAACCGACGACACAATCCACATCCTAAACTGATTATTACATCAAAAGAAACCATGAAACTAGTCTCTGTGGCGAGCAGCGATGAGCTCTTTCGTGTCCTCAAGATGCTGCTTGAGAACATCCACGGATTCCTCCACCAGCCTTTGGCGCTCGTTGCGGAGCATGTCATTCTCGTCCATAAGTTTCTTGCCGATGACGCCGGTCCTCTTCAACAAGGCACTGGTCTCCTCCTGCTGGTCTGCACTTCGAACGATCTTCTCCCTCAGCAGGTCGCGCTTGGCTCGGAGCCTCTCATTGCCCTCCCTTAGTTGACGGATGACGCCAGTAGCCTGTTCAAACGAGGCTATCATGTCGTCCTGCAACCTCGCTGAGCCGGAGATCTGATCCATCTGGCTATGGACGATCGCAAGCATGCTCCTGTAACAGTCGTCGCCTGCCCGTGAGAAATTTTCCCAGGCCGCCGCATCCTGGCGGAACATCTCTGCTGCTTTCGCGACGTGGCCGGACTAGTCTGATGCATTGACGGTGCAGCAGGACCTCTGTGCTGCTTCAGCGGCACGGCGGGAGCTCTATGCTGCTACTTCCGCGCGGCGGGACATGTCGGCTGCTCTTGCAGGGAGGCGGGACATCTCTCATGCTTCCGCTTCCATGCTCGCCTCTCCCTGGTGGCAATCTCTCGACCCAGAACTCCTGTTGGCCATGGCAGACGCAAGGGAAGGATGATCAATGACTTGTTTGTTATTGTGGATGAGGAGTTGAGGAGGAATGTGCAGTCATCTTGGCATACTAGTATTTATAAACGAGTACTAATACGCTCCTAATTGGGAAACCGTTTAGGTTGTGATCTGTGTGAACAGGTTTGCAATTCAATATAGGATGGAGTAATTTGGAATGTGACAAGACGCAAGCTCAAAATTTATTCACGGTTCTAGTTTCGAAGTGCGGCACTATTCCCGGATGGAGTACTTCTTTTTCTACTCCCTCCTTTCCGTTTTTATAGGGCTTATCTCAAAATTTTAGTTTTTCCATTTTATAAGGCTCTATTTGGTTGTTCCCCAACACATGTTCAGATTCCAAGGTGCATTAAATCATTGCATGCAAGTATTAAGAGGAAATTTATCAATGCATGTACTTTATGCATGCACGCATTGCAATTAATGCATTGATAAACATAATTTTTTTGAGAAAAACAAGAGCATTAATTAGGTGCTTTTGCAAACTACAAAAAATATTCCACCACTCACCATCTTGGTTGGTGAGATTTTTGAATTAAGCCCTATAAAACGGAAAGGAGGGAGTACTGCTGTGTACGTGCAATAACTGGCACCGTCGTACACATATCTTACGGTTAATGGGGCATTCGACAGGAATAGCCGCGTGGCGAGCTCTAGGATAGTCTTTTTTCAGACGCATTAAACCTATCTCTTGGGACTTCTCGCATGCACCATCGTGCCACCCACAAAAACTTGTACTCTGAGTTTAGTAGTACGTTATACAGGAAGAGAAGAGGTGCACGCACGCACTCATCCTCTCACACACGCGTCTTTTTTTTTCTCGAAAAGGAGGATGATGACCCCCGGCCTTTGCATCTAGGAGTCACACACACAAATTATTGAATTATATCGAGTGCAGTGCTTTCATGTGTCGCGTCAACTCGTACATCAACAAGAAGTTTGATTATCCTCTCCCTCGCGGACTTAACTGCACCTCCCTTTGGCTGTATGACAGGTTGGCAACACACTTGTCGGGCCCACCTGTCATACACGCAAAGGCAGGAGCCTCCCTCCCTCGCCCATGAGCATGATGGCTGGCAAGACTAGGAGAAGCTTTCGCTACACGCTCTCCCTCCCACACGCGGTGGACATGCAGCAGTTCAATCGGTGTCAGATGGCCAGAAGCATACTGTAGTACTCCTCCAGTGCAGTAGTATTTCATCATTGTTCGACTTCTTGAAGAGGCGAAGAGCCAGCGCAGCCTAGACGCTCGTGTGGCAATTTCATGTGTAGAGTAGTCTAGGATAGCGTGTACCGTGCCTGTAAGCCTAAAATCGTTGGGGTCGGCTCCATGCTATGTGGCCGTCTCGAAGTTTAAAAAAAATAAAATAGTCTTCTAGCCCTACCCGAAAACTACCGCGCGTACAGCCCGGGAAAAGCCCCGCCCTTAACTTTTAACTACGCAAAAATAGTTCGAGCTTGTTCGTTCTATATAAATACATTACTTACTCTATGTTTATTCACCCATGAGGTTGTTCAATGAATGGAGGGGCGGGGACCACAAGTGCACAATACTATAGTACTACTAGTAGTAAGTAGGAGTCGTACATTAGTCACGTTAAATAGAGTGTTTCTTTTCTTTAATGCCACATACACAAATTGAAACGCTTGTTGTGGAGAGAAAAAAGATAATCACTCCACTATATATGGATGCAGGGGCCTGAGCGCTTGCTTTACTAGGGTTGCTCTCTTCATTCTCTCACCCTCTCCAGATATAAACAAGATAGCGCTAGCGACATTTTCTCTCTGCTCACCGCTGGTCACAGATCCGGCCGAATCCCTTCGGCCAGTGTGTGTAGAGGACTAAAAGGTGCATCGTTCACGCAGTCATCACCGCCGAGGGAGGAAACCCACAGCTGCCGGAGGGGCCCGATCCTCTGCCCGTGCCATTCTCTCCGACACAACGTTAGCTCGGGAGGTCCTCCGACCCTTCTTCCTCCCTACCGTATTATACGCAGATCCGACCTGCCGCCGCCGACATCCCGGCGACCCTCGGGTATAATTTCTTCGAAAGCGGCCTTGCTCTATGCCCCAGCTCCCCATGTGTCTACATGTGCATCTTTTTCTACTCCCATCAGGTCTTGTAAAGCCACCTAAATTTTTAGTATTATTGGAGGTAAAGCTACTTCATGCATTCGAATCAAGGGCTTTGTTCAAACAACGAAGAAAGGGGGAAAGTTGTACCATGAATCTAGGACTTGATTCAAAGAGGAAATAATATGGTGAAAGTAGTAGAGATCGGATACCCAACCGGTCTCTTGGTTGAAAAAGGAAATAATGGGAAAACGCAGTACAAACCGGATAAGGAACAGATCTATTATTGGTTGAAAAAATGATAGAAAGTGGCGGCTGGTGGACAAGTTAACAGAGTATGTCCAGGATTAGATTTGCTACCAGCACATAGTAAAAGGTCTCCAGGATTAGATTTGGTGCCCTCACATAGTAAAAGGTCTCAGGATTAGATTTGGTGCCCTCACATAGTAAAAGGTCTCCAGGATTAGATTTGCTGCCCTCACATACTAAAAGGTCTCCAGGATTAGATTTGCTGCCCTCACATAGTAAAAGGTCTCCATAATTAGATTTGCTTCCCTCACATAGTACAAGGTCTCCAGGATTAGGTTTGCTTCCCAACAACTATTTACTTTCTATCTTTTTGTGCACATAGGGATATCCATTTCACCTTGTTGCTATTGTGACCTTTTGGTGAACTGCACAAAACACTTTTTTGGAATGAGTGTCTTATGCAGTTCAACTGAAATGTCACATGGGAAACATCTCTCAATTTTGGTGGAACTGCACAAGATGGTGATTGGAGTTTCGAAAATCTCCGTCAAGTTCTGCTGGTAATCTCGTGCAACATTTTATTAGCCTTTGCAAGATGGAGCCGTCAGTGTCACCACAATGGCACTTTATTTTAGTGGAACTGCACAAAAGGATAAGAAAATTATAGTTGCACCTTACATGAGCCGGACAGCCAACCTTAATGTTCCTCAATTTTAGTGCAACTACTAAAGAAGAACCTGCCAGCTCACAAGAGCAAGTACTTCTTGCTAGCTGAATGATGCAATCTTTGCTTCATTTCAGGTGAACTGCAAAAAAAGGTGCATGGATTAAATCATGGAACTCTAGGCAGACCTCATCCAAGGAGAGCTAGAGGTTGAGGTCAAGGAGGCCGCTATTAAAGCGAAATCATGCTCTCATGTCTCCTTGTTTGTGCTGTGCAAACATGTTGTGCAAACAGGAATACTCAACTACAGATGTTGTGACGGTCAAGAGCATTTGCCAAGTTCTTCGATTGTATGACATGGTTAGCCAAGATGGATTTAATCCTGATATTCACTTTATCAAAAGGCTCTAATGGGTTGGTTCTGAATCTTGCAAGCTGGGAATCAGTGAGATGAGTAGGCATCTTTGTTGTACTTATTATTTGAATCTTATTTGTTGGTTCTGAAACTTGCAAGCTGGGAATCAATGAGATGTGTAGGCATATTTGTTGTACTTATTATTTGGATCTTATTTGTTGGTTCTGAATCTTGCAAGGTGGGAATAAATGAGATGTGTAGGCATCTTTGTTGGACTTATTATTTGTATCTTATTTGTTGGTTCTGAATCTTGAAAGCTGGGAAACACGGCATGATGATGCAGAGGACAACAACCATAACAAACAGTTCAAACTTGGTAGTATTATCTTTGTGAAAGTGCGACAAATGTGCTGATCGTGTGCGTCCTGAGAATAATAGTTAGAGTTGTTGTGCATGTTGATCCTGTGGCACTGATAGGATGAGCGAATGCATTGCTTGTTTTAAGTATAAATTTCTATTAAAGCTAATTAAATTTAAGTAAAGTGACCACTAACTCCTATTATTACAGTACCAATGCAAACCCGCTCGTGAACCGATGTGTGGCCGAGGGTGCATCTTCTGCTGGGCGTGCAGTGGACGAGGGAGGGGTAGTAACTGTTGTCGCCTGTACACACTCAGCTTACTATTGAATCTAGTTCTCCAAGAGCTGAAAAACGAACTGCTGCCGCCGCCTACACACTCGTTCACTCGAAGAGACTCCAATGGCGATCCGAGGGGTGAGCCTGCTGGATATGGACTTCAGCAAGGAGTTCCCCTTTGAGTTCGCCGTTCAGTCCTATGGCTGCACCAAGTTGAATGTGATGTACACCAACGATACGGACTCGGTGAAGCTCTGCCTCACCTTAGTCCTATGGCTGCACTAGGTTCTGGAGCATTCACCCGTTTCATCGGCGGCGCCGACTTCACCTTCGCTACGGTGGAGAGGAGGAAGAATGTGACGATTCGGCCATCTGGTGCAACAAGCTTGTCGAGATCCAGAAGCAATACAAGATCATCAGCAACTGGCAGGAGAAGGACTCCTTGGTTGACCTCGCTGAGACCATCATCGACCCCTGATACGCCAACATGGAAGAAGACGACCTGAACACGTGGGAGGTACCTCTGAATCTAGCCTACATAACCTATGCGGCCAAGGACGCATACGCATGCCACGACATGTACAGGCAGATATTGGACATGAGGGCGTGTCTGCTTCCTGTAACCGATCAGTACACGGACAGCCGCAGCGTCATGATCAAGCATGCCAGGAAGGTCTAGATGTTGTACTTTATGTGTTTATAAGCACCTTTATCATCTGAGTATTTCATGCATTAGCCTATGCGTCGTAATTATCTGTTTTGTCCGAAATATTTCTTTTAAGAACCCATTAACCTGATTGCTTTTTTTAGTGGCTATTTGCTTATGTATGTAAACTAGTTCACTTGTCCGTAAAAAAACTAGTTCACTTAGCTGTCGTGCTTTGAATCTCCTTCCTCCCAACATATTCCCCTCCTCAGGTGGACCCAGCAGGTCTCTGAATTTTCTCCCACTTTCTTTTTCGATGTAAACTGAGTTTTCTCCCAGTACTTTCCCCTAGAACCAACTCAACTGTCCCATGTCTAGCCCAAAAAATAATAATATCCCATGTACTATTAACTCATCGAATTAAAATGTATTTTATTTCGTAAGTTGAAAGTTCTTACAAAATAATAAGAATAATTGTTTATATATAACTTGGCAAGTTAACTCCTAGTGATTGTATACATAAGCTTACAAAGATTTTACTGAGGTGCAATCATGTGTTTATGTTTTATAACATTTCTCCGTCTAGCCCAACATGATATTTTCACCCAGCCCAGCAAGTCCGTGGATTTCGAGAAAAACGCAAATGAGATTTAAACGGGCTGCATAGATGCTACATCATTGTTTCACCCAGCCCACCAAGTGGACTAAAAAAACAAATGGACTGGCTGACATGTGGGCCAGTAGGTCGAAGCTTAAGAAGGCGTTGGATTTACGTCCAACGGCCAACATTCTTCTTCAATCTCTCGTCTTCTTCCCCTAGCGCTGCCGGAACCGCCATAGTGGGTGGCTGACTTGTGGGCCTACTAAATTGACGAGGACGGAGGGCTTTGTCAACTTAGTGAATATGAACGATTCTAGCTCCAGTGACCGTACGATGTCCAGCCAACGACCATAGTTCTTCTTCAACCTCTAGTTTTCTTGCTCCAGCCGCCCAAAGCAGCGCCGGTCGTGCTGCGTGCTCCTACCTCTCGTGGCCGGCTGTGATGCCCCCTACTACTCCCACCGCCCCCTACTACTCCCACCGCCCCCTACTACTCCCACCGCTGGCCCAGGGTATCCCTCTACTCACCCACACCCCTGTTATTCTGTGGCGACGGCAGCCTCACGCCACAGCCGAACCAGTGAACCCCTGTACTCCTCTCCGCATGGGCATCCACTGTCGCGTCTTCCTCGGCTCCGCGTTGTCCCCTTCCTAGGCCTCGCCGTCGTCCACCGCCTTGGTGCTCTCGGCACGGCGTGGTCGATGTGCTCAACGACCGACTTCCATCGGAAGAGTACTGTACGTGGAGAGCCTGACAGCTGGGTCCATGGCCACAGCCCAGTTTTTTTGTGATTTGCCAAGTAAGTCGCTTTGTCAGGCCTGTTGGGCTGCAAATCTTTCAAGACGAGGAGAGCTTCATTCGGCTGGCCGAGAAAATGGCCTATCAATAATGAGAAATGGGCTATACATTTTTAAAACACATCAAACCGGCAATTAGTTTCAAATATCTTTTTTTTATTTCGAGATTTTAATTTACATTAATTTTTATCCATGGAGAATTTTTTGGATTTTATATTGATATAGATTTATTTTTAAAATCATTTTGAATGTGAGTCGAAATTTCGGGATTAAAAACAGTTCAGACCGCACCAAAATATGCAAAATTTCGTATAATTTTTTAACCGTGGCCACAATATGGGCTATAATGCTAACAAAAAGAATATGGGCTCCAAAAAAAACCTTAAGAAATAGCAAATGGGCTGTAAGTTATTAGAAATTATGGCAGATGGGTTGTATGATGTTTTCCACAGATTTGAGGCTTTCCTAAAAAAAGGTTGACGCACAAGCAGTGACTATTGGATGTCCATCGAACGGCCGTCGTGCTTCTTCAATCTCTGCTCTTCCTGCTCCAGCCGCTCAAACAAGCGCCGGCGGGACTTCCTGCTCCCTCCTCCCCATCGTACTCCCATCGCTGGCCTAGCCATCCCTCTACTCACCCACACCTGCTATTATTCTCCGGCGACGGCAGACGAACCAGTAAACCCTCGTACAGTCGTACTCCCCTTCGTGTGGGAAACAACTGCCGAGTCTTCCCTGCCTCCTTGTCGTTCCCTTCCTAGGCCTCGCCGTCGTCCATTGCCCTAGTGCTCTCGACGCGGCCTGGTCAACGTGGTCGACGACCGACATGCATCTGAAGTGGACTGTACGTGGAGAGGCCGACAGCTGGGTCCACGGCCGCACGCAAGGAAATGCCTCATTACGCGCAAAATAATGATTCCTCCACCAGACATCAGGGACCCACCGAAAGGGCCTCTGTATTTCGCGAAAATAATGTTACCACCGCTGACAGCTCGGACACACCAGCTATATCTTCGCATGCAAGGAAGTGCCTCCTTATTACGCACAAAAAAATGAATACTCCCCCTGTTAGCTAGGACCCAATATAGTGGCAGGCTGACTTGTGGGCCTACTAAGTTGACGGGGATGGAGGGCTTTGTCAACTTAGTCAATATGCACGATTCTAGCTCCAGTGACCGTATTATGTCTATCCAACGGCCGTATTGCTTCTTCAACCTCTGGTCTTCTTGCTCGAGCCGCCCAAACCAGCGCCAGTCGTGCCTCGTGCTCCTGCCTCCTGTGGCCGGCTACGATGCGACCGAGGCCTCACCGCCCCTACTACTCCCACCGCTGGCCAGGCCATCCCCCTACTCACCCACACCCCCTGTTATTCTGCGGCGACGGGAGCCTCACACCACAGTGAACCAGTGAACCCTCGTACTCCTCTACGCGTGGGCATCCACTGTCGCGTCTGTCACAGCCCTAGAATTGCTTGCCATTAGTTGCATTAAAGCATCCATGCACCATGTTAAATTTCATTTAAATATGAAATGGGGATGCTCAAACCCTAGCACCAGATTAAATCAAACTAGGTCCAAATAAAATATTTTTCAATGACCCAGAATGCCCTTTGGAAATGTTCATGATTTCTGATAAAGGTGAAAACCTCTGCCAAAAATGTTGAACATATTTATAGGTCATTCCTGGATTTTTGAATTAAATCATAAAGTATTTGAGTTTGGGAATTTAAACACTATAAATAATTTAAATGATCAAATAATGCTGAAATTAAATGCGGGCCACTAGAATAATCCATAGAGTGTCCACAAATTATTACAGCATTTTACAAAGTGCTTTAGCATTTTTAATTAAGTCCAAACAATTACAGAAAAAGAGAAAACATAAACTAAATAAAAGAGAGAGAGAGAGAACGACTAACCTGGCACTTACCTCGGCCCACCTACCTGTTGCCGCCCAGCTGCACCGGCCCAGCCCACCACCGCCTCCTCCTTTGCCAGGAGGACGAGCGCGTGCCCGACGCGCACGCGCAAGCGTCGACCACCTGCTGCTTGCCGCTTCGCCCTGGCCCTCTCTGGACGACGCCACGCTACCCCCAAGCCCATGGGGATCGCTCCCTCACTTGCTCGTTCTCTCCCGCGCCCGCTCCGCACCATGGCCGAAGCCACCGCAAGCTCACCGTCGCCGTTCCCATAGCCACCCCATTCCCCTCGATCGCTCATTGTGTCTACGAGATCCGCCACATCGTCCTCTCCGTCCACACCGAGCCATGCTTCGCTGGGAGCCATGCATCATCCTCACCACCGTCGTCTTCAACCTCGGACGTCCGAGATGGCCGACGTCGATTCGCTTCGTCCAAGCCATCCCCGAGCACGAAGAGCTTCTCTATGGGTTCCCTATGAGCCCCTCTTCCTTCGGACCTCTCCCCGCCGTCCTTTTCTCCGCCCCAGTCGTGGTTTCCCCCTTGGCCGGAGCTCGCTGCCGCCATCGCGAAGCTTGCCGTCAGTAGCCACCCCGCCTGGCCAATCCAAGCACGCAGTCATGCTCCGGGCTTTCTCAGGAAGCCGTAGCACGCCTCAGGTCGTCTGCTCGTGCACCCTAGCCCTCGCGCCCGTGCAAGCCGCAGCTGCGCCGCCGTGGAACTCGACACCGTTGACATTCCCGGGCAACCTAGCATCGCCCGACGCCACCAACCGACGCGCACCCTTGCTCCGCTTCCAACACGCCCAGCCCCGCTTGCTCCCGTCACCGGAGTTGGCCGGACGGGGAACGCCGCCGCCTCTGCTTACGCCGGCGAGTAACCGCCGGCCTAATCCAGCCATTAGGCACTAATTGCCAATTAGGTTAGCACCTGAGCCAATGACAGCCGGGCCCCACAGGTTTATTTAACCTACTAACGAAATTAATTGGACTTAATTTGATTCCAGTGGACCCACACGTCAGCATTGACTTTGCTGACGTGGCCTTTGACCGGTCCCACCTGTCGTTGACTCGAGCCAGCACTGTGTGACTGACCAGTGGACCCCAATGGTCAGGTTTGACCCTGACCAGCCACGATTGACCTGGTGACGTCATGTCGCTGTCATGCTGATGCAGAAATGATTTTCTAGCTTAAAAATAATTCAGGAATTCTAGAAAATTTCCTAAACTTCAAAAAATCATAGAAAATCAACCGTAACTCCAAATGCAAAGATTTATACATGAAAATGATCAGAAAAACCCAAAGAATCTGTTTATGGCATTTTCATGCATGTTAGAACAACTTATGGCTACTGTTTATGTCAATTAATATAAATGGAGTTTAAACTCTCACATATGGAGTTTGAACTTGAACCTAGGGTTCAAACCAACTTCATTTAATATGGTTGCTAGTTGCATTAGTTCAATGAACAGCATATTGCCTTGTCATGAGCATGCATCATATTGTTGCATTATATTGATTGTGTTTCTTCTTTGTTTGCTGGTTTTGTCCCCTCTCGGTAAACGTGGTTCCGACGATGAGTTCGACGACACCGATGAAGAGCTATTTCTATCTTTAGAAGTGCCAGGCAAGAAAACCCCCTTGTTCATTCCGATACAATCCCACTCTCTTGCTCCTGCTCTCTTTTACTGCATTAGGACAACAATGATTCAACTGTTACATGCTGCGATAGTTTTCCTCTGCATGACCTGTCATTGCCACAGTAAATAGATGAAACCCACTAGCATGAGTAGGAATTGTTTGTGCCCTGATGTGCCTACTCATTCATGTTTGTTTGTCATGCCTGCTACTGCTTAGAGTTGAGTCTGGTCTGATTCATCGGGGATGAATCGGAGGTGTGTAAACATGTCCTACTGTTGAGAGCTAAGTGTGTGAACATGATTTGGTAAAGGTAGCGGTGAGAGGCCATGTAGGAGTACATGGTGGGTTGTCTCATTGAAGTCGTCCTCAGGAACTGAGTTCTGTGTTTGTGATCCATGAAACAGTTACTACCACGCATTGGGCCCGAAACCAATGGACCCTCTCGGCTTCTTAACCACTCTAGTCCTCTGTCCAGGAGTTGCAACTAGTTTATGGTGTTTATAGGATATGTGTTCACGGCCATGCGTAGCGCTGACCCTAGGGGTGGGCTATGATGCGGTAGATACACCGTGGCCGGGCATGTCGGGCACCCGTTTGGTGTCTCGGAACCCTGTACACATCGTTCGGGGCCGTATGTGGAAACCTCGGCCGGACTCCCTGCGGATGGAACCTGGATAGGCGATAAACATGGACTAGCACTACTAGGAAAAGGGCTACTAATGGTGCACCAGTTTTTCCTACTAATGGCGCATCACTGGTGCGCCATTAGTATCAAGCCACTAGTATTTTTTACTAATGGCGCACCACTGGTGCGCCATTTGTATCTGGTATACTAATGGCGCACCACTGGTGTGCCATTAGTATAGGCCACGGTGCGCCATTAGTATAGGCCACTGGTGCGCCATTAGTATAGGCCACTGGTGCGCCATTAGTATAGGCCACGGTGCGCCATTAATATTTTTGAGTTTTGAAGGGCGGGAAAATAGTAGTGGCGCACCGTCTAACCGCCACCGTGCGCCATTGCTATTTTTGAATTTTGAATTTGGATCTGGATCATGATTTTTTTGCCCATTTTTTGCTTGTTTTTTTTTCTCGTTTTTTGGCACGATATTATTTCAAATTTTGTTCCTGTTTTTGGATCTTGTACGTTCTTTTGCTGTGTTCTTTTGCCGGAGAGGAGGAGGAGGTCGCCGGAGAGGAGTTCACCAGAACATCGGAGAGGAGGAAGGAGAAGCCATGAGGGGATGGGAGGAGAGGAGGGAGGAGGAGCTCACCGGAGAGGAGGGAGGAGGAGCTCACCGGAGAGGAGGGAGGAGAAACCGTGAGGGGCG
>NC_041382.1:72381389-72382136 GCF_002162155.2 Triticum dicoccoides | reverse complement strand
GGAGGAGGAGGAGGTCGCCAGAGAGGAGGAGGAGGTCGCTGGAGAGGAGGAGGAGGAGGTCGCCGGAGAGGAGGAGGGTAGTATGGTGGAGGAGAGAAGGGAAGATGGAGTGGAGGAGAGGAGGAGATGGAGTGGAGGAGAGGTGGAGTGGAGGAGAAGAATGAAGAGGTAAGGAGGAGAGGACCACGCCCAGCCATATATACGGCATAGTAATGGCGCACCGAGGGCAGGTGCGCCATTAGTAACTTTTTTTAATGATTTTTTTGATTTATTTTGAATTTTGAAGGCGGGAAGATACTAATGGCGCACCATGGGCAGGTGCTCCATTAGTAACTTTTTTTTATTTTTTTGGCTTATTTTGAATTTTGAAGGCGGGAGGATAGTAATGGCGCAACATGGGCAGGTGCGCCATTAGTAAGTTTGAATTTTTTTGAATTTTTTTGCCTCTCCAGATCTTAAAAGCCCCGTATCTTTTTTTCTGTTAAGTTTTTGAGGATTTTGAAAATGTTTAACGGGGTTCCCCCAGTTAAATTCGGATGTAACTTTTCGAGTAGATGATTTTTCGTATAAAAAACTTTTTCATCCGAGTTCGTACGCAAAAGTTATGCCCATTTTACAAACTCTCGAGAGATTTCGCAAATAAAGTCAAAATTCATATTTGTAAATTTTCACAACAACTAGACCACATATTACATGGGAAACTTATTTTCTTTTATTTTTTTGACATTTCCCTCATTTTTTTTATTT
>NC_041382.1:72357327-72380882 GCF_002162155.2 Triticum dicoccoides | reverse complement strand
AGTTACTAATGGCGCACCGTGGGATGGTGCGCCATTACTAGTTGAACTAGTAATGGCGCACCATCCCACGGTGCGCCATTAGTAGTTTTGAAAAAAAATACATTTTTTACTAATGGAGCACCGTGGATGTGGTGCGCCATTAGTATTTGCACACTAATGGCGCACCAACACATGGTGCACCATTAGTATATAGTAATGGCGCACCACATGTCTGGTGCGCCATTAGTGTCAATTCCATCTATAGCCCTTTTCCTAGTAGTGTAGAGACTTGAGTGTTTAGGTAGGCCATGGCCGACACCCTCGTTGGGCTTCCGCTTGAAGGTTGCCGAGTACATGTCGTGTAAACAAGGGTAAGTGGTGAGAGTGTGTGTGAAGAAGTACACCCCTGCAGGGTTAACATCATCTATTCGAATAGCCGTGTCCGCGGTAATGGACTTGTGGTTTGCCTATAACAGTTCATAGACAAGTGAAAGTGGATACTCAAAAACTCGCAAAGATAAGTGTGAGTGCTATGGATGGCGTTCTCGTAGGGAGACGGGAGAGGATCCATAGTGGTGTATTGGTATGGTGAATATGTGGACTCGTGTGCGCCACCTCAAAAGAGTTACTTGCAGTCGTAGTTCAGGATAGCCACCGAGTCAAAGCTAGCTTGCTGCAGTTAAACTCCACTCCCCCTTTCTTGATACTGATGTATATGTAGCTAGTTTTGATGTAAGTCTTGCTGGGGAGGAGTGCGTTGCGGAGTTATCGGACGATGAGTCCGATACCACATGGCGCCGGGAACTCTTTCAGGTTCCCATGGCCTTCTTCTTGGTTTTCTCCGGCACCTTATAAGGAGCCGGAGTCAGCATCTCCGTTAGGAGATCGTCCATGGTGTCTTCGGGCAGGGGGGCCGGACAGTCGATCTGCTCCGATGCCTTCACCCATGCCTGTCAAAGGCATGGGAACTCAGACGCCGCACATGATTATACTACGGGAAGTAAATATCCCACCAGATGTATAGAACTTACCGAATGCGCAGGGCGCTTCGCACTTAGCCCGCGGTCCTCGTTAAGAGAGGGAGGGACCTCAGCGCCCTTGAACAACACCTTCCAGACGTCCTTGTGCGTCGTGTCGAAGAGCTCAATTAGTTTCTGGTGCCGGGCCGGGTCGAACGCCCACAGATTGAAATCCCGTTGTTGACACGGGAGGATCCGGTGGATGAGCATGACTTGGACAATGTTGACAAGCTTGAGCTTCTTGCTTGCCATATTCCGGATACATTTCTGGAGTCCATCCAGCTCCACCGATGAACCCCAGGACATGCCCTTCTCTTTCCAGGAGGTGAGCCGCATGGGGATTCCGGATCAAAACTCCCAGTTGGTGTCGCGCGGCTCGGTGATGTAGAACCACGCCGATTGCCACCCCTTTATAGTCTCCACCAAGGAGCCTTCGAGCCATATAACATTGGGCATCTTGCCCACCATGGCTCCGTCGCACTCCGCTTGTTGGCCTCCCACGACCTTCAGCTTGATATTGAAGGTCTTCAGCCACAGGCCGAAGTGGGGCCGGATACGGAGGAAAGCCTCACATACGATGATGAACGCCGAAATGTTGAGGATGAAGTTCGGGGCCAGATCATGAAAGTCCAGCCCTTAGTAAAACATACGACCACAGACGAATGGATGGAGGGGAAACCCCAGTCCGCGGAGGAAGTGGTGGAGGAAAACTACCCTCTCATGAGGTTCCGGGGTAGGGACGATCTGCCCCGCAGCGGGCAGCCGATGCGCGATATTCGCGGCTAAGTATCCGGCTCCGCGCAGCTTTTTGATGTGTCCCTCCGTGATGGAGGAAGCCATCCATTTGCCCCCTGCTCCGGACATGTTTGGAGAAGGTTGAGGAGAAGGATGTGGACTTGGGCATTGGAGCTCGAGTGCGCAAGAATGGATGAGCAAGGAGGAAGAAGGCGTGGGTAGAAAATGGTTAAACCTTATCCCTTTATAAGGGAGGACTAAACTATGCGCCCCCACCAGCCTGGTAAAACTCACTTATCCACTGAGTGCCATAATTGATGGCACGGTTGGGTTACCCATGTCCGTATTGATGAGAATCCCGTAATGAGGGGATCACGATCTCTGCTTTGAGAAGACGTGTCAAGAAACCGCCTCGCGTTATGTGCGGGGCTGGTTAAGGAAAAACGGTTTGAATAATTACCGGGCCATGGCATAATGTCATGCCGCCGAAATGTGTCAGCAGATTGGATTTGTGGAAATATTATTCTCTCTACGGTGGTATGTGGAATTTATTTTGCAGGGTCGGACACTATCCTTGTATTCAAACTCTTCTATGATGTATTCGGAGGAGGAACCCGCCTTGCCATGCCGAAGATAACACTGCGCGCCGTACTCATTGTCATTGAAGCCTAGTTCATGGGCTACTAAGGGAGTCCTAGATTAGGGGGTGTCCGGACAGCCGAACTATATCCTTTGGCCGGACTGTTGGACTATGAAGATACCAGATTGAAGACTTCGTCCCGTGTCCGGATGGGACTCTACTTGGCATGGAAGGCAAGCTAGGCAATACGGATATGTATATCTCCTCCTTTGTAAACGACCTTGTGTAACCCTAGCCCCATCCGGTGTCTATATAAACCAGAGGGTTTTAGTCCGTAGGATAACAGACAATCATACCATAGGCTAGCTTCTAGGGTTTAGCCTCTCCGATCTCGTGGTAGATCAACTCTTGTAATACTCATATCATCAAGAATAAATCAAGCAGGACGTAGGGTTTTACCTCCATCAAGAGGGCCCGAACCTGGGTAAAACATCGTGTCCCCTGCCTCCTGTTACCATCCGCCTTAGACGCATAGTTCAGGACCCCCTACCCGAGATCCGCCGGTTTTGACACCGACAATGATCTTATAGAATTGCTCTTTGAGCGTCACTTAAATATTTTGAGTATGTTTTTATAGAATTCTTGGATATTATTTTGAGCTTGAATATTTTGAGCGTCACTTATTCATTTTGAGCTTGGATATTGGTTAGTTTATATTAATTGTAGAATGATCCATGAACTTCAATTATATCTTTTGGAGTACGAATAATACTATCATCTAAAGCAAGTTTGGAAGAGTGTCAACTTTAGGAACTAGTGATCCCGCTATTCCGAATGAGAAGAATTTTGCTTATGTTGAGAGTAGAAAAATTTCTATGCATGTAGAGCATGAAAAGAATGCTTTAGGTGATGCTTATATTGTTAAATTCATTCATGATGCTATTGAAAATTATTATGAGTGAGTAACATATGCTTGTAGGAGTTGCAATAATATCAAGTTTCTCTCTATGTGCTTAAAGTTTTGAAGTTATACTAGTTTTGCCTTCCTATGCTAGTTGATTCTTGTTCCTATAAATTATGTGCTCACAAAATACCTAGGCATAGGAAGTGGGTTAGATTTAAATATGCTAGCCATATTCTTCATGATGCTCCCTTTATGTTTCAATTCTTATCTTTTATGTGAGCATCATTGAAATCATCATGCCTAGCTAAAAGGCATTAAAGAAAAGCGCTTGTTGGGAGACAACCCAATATTTACCCTTACTATTTTTGTGTGTTCTCATGATTAAGCTACTGTAGTAATCATGTTTTATAGCTTTTGTTTCAAGAAAGTGCCAAGTAAGACCTTTGGGAAGACTTGGGTGAAAGTTAATGTGATCTTGCTGTAAAAAACAGAAACTTTGCGCTGACGAGATTAGCTTCCATTTTTTACAGAAGAGTGCTTTGGTGCTGATTCTTTTTGCAGAATATTAATATACAAATTCCTCACATTCACCAATTTATTTCATAATTTTGGAGTAGCAGAAGTATGGTTTATGTTCAGATCATTACAGACTATTCTGTTTCTGACAGATTCTGTTTTCATTGCATAGTTTGCTAGTTTTCTAGTTTCTATGGCTTATATATCTCAATATAAATTGTAGAAATGATATGGTACAGTAGGAATTGTGTGAGAACAATTATGAACCTTGTCTTTGACAGCACCAAAGTGAATGATTTACTCTTTATCATACTAACCTATCTCACGAAGTTCCGTTAAGTTTTGTGTGATTGAAGTTTTCAAGCTTTGGGTGAGATATCGATATGAGGAGAATAGGGAGTGGAAAGACCCTAAGCTTGGGGATGTCCAAGGCACCCCAAGTTAATATTCAAGGAAGACTCAAGCGCCTAAGCTTGGGGATGCCCCGGAAGGCATCCCCTCTTTCATCTTCAAAACTATCGGTATACCTTACTCGGAGCTATATTTTTATTCGTCACATGATATGTGTTTTGCTTGGAGCATATTTTCAATTCTACATTCCGTTTGAATAAAATCATTGGATCTGAAATCTTGAATGAAAAAGAATCCTCCCATGGCTAGTTAATTATTTGACTACTCAGTGTTCATCACTTATATCTTTTTGGGGTAGTTTGTCATTTACTCACGTACTTCAAGTATATCCTATGAGTAAATGGTTGAATGAATAGAATATAATAAATCTAAATTTATAAATGTTTCCTATACTTATACCATGGGGAGTAATGACTTCACATAGAATAACTATAGGTAGTAAACTTATTGAAAGTTAGCAAACGCAGAATTGGTCACTTGAACAATTCATGAAAGAATATTGAAGGAAGAGAGATTTAACATATAAATATACTATCTTGGACAGCTTGTTTAATTGCGAGCACTCATTAAAATATGACATGCTAAAAGTTGATGTCGGACAAGGAAGACAACGTAACGGGTTATTGATACGTCCATTTTGCATCATGCTTTTATATCAATATTTATTGCATTATGGGTTGTTATTACACATTATGTCACAATACTTATTCCTATTCTCTCTTCTTTTACAAGGTTTACATAAAGAGGGAGAATGCTGGCAGCTGGGATTATGGGCTAGAAAAGGAGCAAATATTAGAGACCTATTCTGCACAGCTCCAAAAGTCCTGAAACTTCACGGAAGATGTTTTCCAAATATATAAAAAATACTGAGAGTAAGAACTTCACCAGGGGCCACACCCTGCCCACGAGGGTGGGGGGCGCGCCCTCCGCCCTAGGTGCGCCCCTACCTCATGGGCCCCCTGGTGGCCCTCCGGTGGCCATCTTCTGCTATATGGAGTCTTTCGATGGGAAAAAATCATAAGACATCTTCTGGAACGAAACTCCGCCGCCACAAGGCGGAACCTTGGCGAAACCAATCTAGGGCTCTGGCGGAGCTGTTCTGCCGGGGAAACATCCCTCCCACAGGGGGAAATCATCGCCATCGTCATCACGAACGCTCCTCTCATCGGGAGAGGGCAATCACCATCAACATCTTCATCAGCACCATCTCATCTCAAAACCCTAGTTCATCTCTTGTATCCAATTCTTGTCTCTAAGTCCGGGATTGGTGCTAGTTGGTTGCTAGTAGTGTTAATTACTCCTTGTAGTTGATGCTAGTTGGTTTAATTGGTGGTAGATCATATGTTCAGATCCTATATGCATATTAATACCCCTCTGATTATGAACATGTTTATGCTTTGTGAGTAGTTACTTTTGTTCCTGAAGACATGGGAGAAGTCTTGCTATTAGTAGTCATATGAATTTGGTATTCGTTCGATATTTTCATGAGATGTATGTTGCCTCTCCTCTAGTGGTGTTATTTGGGCCTAGAGGAAGGCATTGGGGAGTAATAAGTAGATGATGGGTTGCCAGAGTGAAAGAAGCTTAAACCCTAGTTTATGCGTTGCTTCGTAAGCGGCTGATTTGGATCCATATGTTTCATGCTATGGTTAGGTTTACCTTAATACTTTTGTTGTAGTTCGGATGCTTGCAATAGAGGTTAATCATAAGTGGATGCTTGTCCAAGTAAGGGCAGCCCCCAAGCACCGGTCCACCCACATACCAAATTATCGAAGTACCGAACGTGAATCATATGAATGCGATGAAAACTAGTTTGACGATATTCCCATGTGTCTTCGGGAGCGCTTTACATCATATAAGAGTTTGTACAGGCTTTTCCTTTGCTACAAAAGGATTGGGCCACCTTGGTGCACTTTATTTACTTTTGTTACTTGTTGCTCATTCCAAATTATCCTATCACAAAACTATCTGTTACCACTTATTTCAGTACCTGCAGAGAATACCTTGCTGGAAACCGCTTATCATTTCCTTCTGGTCCACGTTGGGTTCGACACTCTTACTTATCGAAAGGACTACGATAGATCCCCTATACTTGTGGGTCATCAAGACTCTTTTCTGGCGCCGTTGCCAGGGAGTGAAGCACCTTTGGTAGGTGGATTTGGTAAGGTAAAATTTATATAGTGTGCTGAAATTTACTGTCACTTGTTACTATGGAAAGTAATCCTCTAAGGGGCTTGTTCGGGGTATCTTCACCCCGACCAGTAGAGTAAAGAGTTGCTCCTCAACCTACCGAACCTACTGAAAATGAAAATGAAAATGAGAATGCTTGCTTTGAAGTTCCTGCGGGTATGATAGAAAAACTCCTAGCTAATCCTTTTTTAGGAGATGGAACAAAACATCCTAATGAACATCTGATATATGTGGATGAAGTTTGTGGATTATTTAAGCTTGCAAGTGTACCCGGAGACATTGTTAAGAAGAAGGTCTTCCCTTTATCTTTGAGGGGAGATGCATCGACATGGTATAGGTTATGTGATGATATGAGGTCTTGGAATTACAAACGATTGAAATTGGAATTTCATCAGAAGTTTTATCCTATGCACCTTGTTCATCGTGATCGCAATTGTATATATAATTTTTGGCCTCGCGAAGGAGAAAGCATCGCACAAGCTTGGGGGAGGCTTAAATCAATGTTATATTCATGCCCCAATCATGAGCTCTCAAGAGAAATGATTTTCAAAATTTTATGCTCGGCTTTCTGGTAACAATCACACCATGCTTGATACTTCTTGTGCTGGCTCTTTTATGATGAAGACTATTGAATTCAAATGGAATTTATTGGAAAGAATTAAATGCAACTCTGAAGATTGGGACCTCGACAATGGTAAGGAGTCAGGTATGACACCTAGTTTTGATTGTGTTAAATCTTTTAGGGATACCGACATTTTTCGTAAATTTAGCACTAAATATGGACTTGACTCTGAGATAGTAGCTTCTTTCTGTGAATCTTTTGCTGCCTATGTTGATCTCCACAAGGAGAAGTGGTTTAAATATCATCCTCCCATAGAAGTAAAAGTAGCTGCACCTATTAAAGTTGAAGAAAAGACTATCACTTATAATGATCCTATTGTTCCTACTTCTTATGTTGAGAAACCACCTTTCCCTATTAGGATAAAGGATCATGCTAAAGCTTTAACTGTAGTCTGTAAAAGCAATATTAAAACATATACACCTCCTAAGCAAGTTAAAGTTGAACCTAATATTGCTATTGTTAAAGATCTCTTGTCTGATAATATTGATGGGCATGTTATTTATTTCTGTAATGAAACTGCTAGAATTGCTAAACCCTGTGCTAAAGATAAACCAAGACATGTGGTAGGAATGCCTGTTATTTCTGTTAAAATAGGAGATCATTGTTATCATGGCTTATGTGATATGGGTGCTAGTGCTAGTGCAATACCTTATTCCTTATACCAAGAAGTTATGCATGATATTGCACCTGCTGAAATAGAAGATATTGATGTCACAATTAAACTTGCCAATACAGATACTATTTCACCAATGGGAATTGTTAGAGATGTTGAAGTCTTGTGCGGGAAAACTAAATACCCTGCTGATTTTCTTGTTCTTGGTTCCCCACAAGATAGCTTTTGTCCCATTATATTTGGTAGACCCTTCTTAAACACTGTTAATGCTACCATAGATTGCAAAAGAGATGTTGTTACTGTCGGTTTAGATGATATGACTCATGAATTTAATTTCTATAAATTTAGTAGACAACACCATGAAGAAGAATTACCTAGTAAGGATGAAATTATAGGTCTTGCTTCTATTGCCGTACCTCCTAGTGATCCTTTAGAACAATATTTGCTAGACCATGAAAATGACATGTTTATGAATGAAAGAAGGGAATTAGATGAAGTTTTCTTTAAACAGGAACCGATTCTGAAAAATAATTTACCTATTGAAATCCTAGGGGATCCTCCTCCACCCAAGGGTGATCCCGTGTTTGATCTTAAACCGTTACCTGATACTCTTAAATATGCTTATCTTGATGAGAAAAAGATATATCCTGTTATTCTTAGTGCAAACCTTTCAGAACATGAAGAAGAGAGATTATTGAAAACTCTGAAGAAGCATTGTGCTCCTATTGGGTATACTCTTGATGATCTTAAGGGCATTAGTCCCACTCTATGTCAACATAAAATTAATTTGGAAGAAGATGCAAAACTAGTTCGTGATCATCAATGCCGGCTGAATCCTAAAATGAAAGAAGTGGTAAGAAAGGAGATACTAAAGCTCCTTGAGGCAGGTATAATTTATCCCGTTGCTGATAGTCAGTTGGTAAGCCCTGTCCATTGTGTCCCTAAGAAGGGAGGTATTACTGTTGTTCCTAATGATAAAGATGAATTGATTCCTCAAAGAATTACTACAGGTTATAGGATGGTAATTGATTTCTTCAAATCAAATAAGGCTACTAAAAAAGGTCATTACCCCTTACCTTTTATCGATCAAATGCTAGAAAGATAATCCAAACTTACACATTTTTGCTTTCTAGATGGTTATTCGGGTTTCTCTCAAATACCTGTGTCAGCCAAAGATTAATCAAAGACTACTTTTACATGCCATTTTGGTACTTTTTCTTAAAGACGTATGGCTTTTGGTTTATGTAATGCACCTGCTACCTTTCAAAGATGCATGATGGCTATATTCTCTGACTTTTGTGAAAAGATTTGTGAGGTTTTCATGGACGACTTTTCCGTGTATGGATCTTCTTTTGATGATTGCTTGAGCAACCTTGATCGAGTTTTGCAGAGATGTGAAGAAACTAATCTTGTCTTGAATTGGGAAAAGTGTCACTTTATGGTTAATGAAGGTATTGTCTTGGGGCATAAAGTTTCTGAAAGAGGTATCGAAGTTGATAAAGCCAAGGTTGATGCTATTGAAAAGATGCCATGTCCAAAGGACATCAAAGGTATAAGAAGTTTCCTTGGTCATGCCGGATTTTATAGGAGGTTCATTAAGGACTTCTGAAAAATTTCTCAGCCTCTGGCTAATTTATTACAAAAATATATACCATTTGTTTTTTATGATGATTGTGTAGAAGCATTTGAAATACTTAAGAAAGCATTGATTTCTGCACCTATTGTTCACCCACCTGACTGGAATTTACCCTTTGAAATTATGTGTGATGCTAGTGATTATGCTGTAGGTGCTGTTCTAGGACAAAGAGTTGATAAGAAACTAAATGTCATTCAATATGCTAGTAAAACTCTAGACAATGCTCAAAGAAATTATGCTACTACTGAAAAAGAATTCTTAGAAGTTGTATTTGCTTGTGATAAGTCCAGACCTTATATTGTCGATTCTAAAGTAATTATTCACACTGATCATGCTGCTATTAAATATCTTATGGAAAATAAAGATGCTAAACCTAGACTTATTAGATGTGTTCTCTTGCTACAAGAATTTGATTTGCATATTGTTGATAGAAAAGGAGCTGAGAACCCTGTTGCAGACAACTTGTCTAGGTTAGAAAATGTGCTTGATGACCCACTACCTATTGATGATAGCTTTCCTGATGAGCAATTAAATGTCATAAATACTTCTCAGACTGCTCCATGGTATGATGATTATGCTAATTACATTGTTTCTAAGTTTATACCGCCTAGTTTCACATACCAACAAAAGAAAAAGTTCTTCTATGATTTGAGGCATTACTTTTGGGATGACCCACATCTTTATAAAGAAGGAGTGGATGGTGTTATTAGACTTGTGTACCTGAGCATGAACAGGAACAGATCCTACGCAAGTGTCACTCCGAAGCTTATGGAGGACACCATGCTGGAGATAGAACTGCAAATAAGGTACTACAATCTGGTTTTTATTGGCCTACTCTCTTCAAGGGTGCCCGTAAGTTTGTCTTATCTTGTGATGAATGTCAAAGAATTGGTAATATTAGTAGACATCAAGAAATGCCCATGAATTATTCACTTGTTATCGTACCATTTGATGTTTGGGGCTTTGACTATATGGGACCTTTTCCTTCCTCTAATGGTTATACACATATTTTAGTTGTTGTTGATTACGTTACTAAGTGGGTAGAAGCTATTCCAACTAGTAGTGCTGACCATAACATTTCTATTAAAATGCTTAACAAAGTTATTTTTCCAAGATTTGGAGTCCCTAGATATTTAATGACTGATGGTGGTTCACATTTTATTCATGGTGCTTTCCGTAAAATGCTTGCTAAATATGATGTTAATTGTAGAATTGCATCTCCTTATCACCCTCAGTCTAGTGGGCAAGTAGAGTTGAGTAATAGAGAACTCAAATTAATTTTGCAAAATACCATTAATAGGTCTAGAAAGAATTGGTCCAAGAAACTAGATGATGCATTATGGGCCTATAGAACTGCATATAAAAATCTTATGGGTATGTCTCCGTATAAAATGGTTTATGGAAAAGCATGTCACTTACCTCTCGAACTAGAACACAAGGCATATTGGCCTATTAAAGAACTTAATTATGATTTTAAACTTGCCGGTGAGAAGAGGTTATTTGATATCAACTCACTTGATGAATGGAGAACCCAAGCCTACGAAAATGCCAAGTTGTTTAAAGAAAAAGTTAAAAGATGGCATGACAAAAGGATACAAAAGCGTGAGTTTAATGTAGGTGATTATGTATTGCTATACAACTCTCATTTAAGATTTTTTGCAGGAAAACTTCTCTCTAAATGGGAAGGCCCTTACGTTATCGAGGAGGTCTACTGTTCCGGTGCCATAAAAATCAACAACTTCAAAGGCACAAATCTGAAGGTGGTGAACGGTTAAAGAATCAAACACTATATCTCAGGTAATCCCATAAATGTTGAAACCAATGTTATTGAAACCGTAACCCTAGAGGAATACATAAGGTACACTTTCCGGAACGTTTCAGACTCCGAAAAGGAATAGGTATGTGGTACGGTATGTAAACCGACTCCAAAATAGTTTTTAAGGTAATATTTCTCCATTTTCGAATATTTAGAAAAATAGAAAAATAAGCAGCAGTCCGGGAAGGACACAAGGGCTCCACGAGGGTGGAGGGCGCGCCCTACCCTACTGGGCGCCGCCGTACCTCATGGGCACCTCGTGCGCTTTCTGGACTCCATTTCGTACACGTTACATATTTTGGTTTGTAAAAATTCATTATATAATCCCCCGGGGGTTTTGACTCCCGTATCACGCAAAAAATCTCCTGTCTTTGTTTCGAGCTGTTTTGTGTCAAGGTTTCCAAGGCCAGGCACTATGTCATCTCCCTCCTCCTCCAACCATGAGGGCAACGATGCCTGGCTAATGAAGACAGAGCTGAAGAGAGAAGAACCCATGGAGATCAACAAGGATGAAGGGATCAAGAAGGCCATGGAGGGCCAAGTTCCGGCAACGGAAGACACCCTTCAACTGGATCACAACCTTCTTACCCCAACAGAAATCGAAGCTTTCAAGATGATTGAGTTAGCTCGTATACAAAATAAGTATCCCACACGTGGAAATATTTTGTTGAAGGAGCACATCATCGCACTCAACGGCATTATCCGCAAGTTAGAAGACCTCCTATGCTCAATGTGCGACTATCCATCATCAACATCCCCACTGTCTCCACCAACAAAAAAGAATTGAGTATCTGGTATGGGCAATCCACTTGGCAACTACTAAGCTTGGGGGAGTGCCCCGGTATACTTTTATCTTTACCGTTTTTGTTAGTTCGATCTTTTTGGTAATATCTTGATCTAGTAGAATAAAAGTTCTTAGTATGCACTACTAGCAAAAAGCCTAGCAACAGCGCGGGTTTTCGGCATTTTAGTAGCGCGGGGGCCGGCGCTACTAATAAGGTGCTACAGCTAACGTATAGTAGTAGCGCTGGTCCACCCACGCTACTGCTACACAAGTGTTGCAGCAGCGCGTAAAGGAACCTCGCTGCTGCTAATAGCTATCGCGCGCTTCCCCTGTGCGCGCTACTGCTACAAGCGCGCTGCTGCTAACTTTTCTCCACTCGCTACTGCTAATTTTAGTAGTTTTTTTGTTTTTTTCGGCATATTTGTTTTGTATTTGAACAGGCTTTATAGAAGAATCTTTAGGACATACAAATGTCATCATGATACACATACAAATGCCTGCGAGACCACAAATGTAATCATAGCATATACATACAAATAGTCTCGTCATAATCATCATCCAACACGAAGTGGTATCTTGTCATCATCTCGAAAATAGCGATACATGCAAGTCTCGAATACTTGCAACTACAACGTCATCCATCTAAACAAAGGTATACGCGAGAAGAGCTATTACTATGAGTGAGAGCGGAACTATGCAGTACATGAGATGGCAGTTACGAGTCCTCTCTCGCGCTAGCGTGAACCTCAAGTAACTAGCTTCTCCTTCTTGTCTACTTTTGAAGCCTTTACGGATGGCGTCCGAGAACCCATTCACTTGCGCCTGACACTCATGCCACTCGTTGTACACCCCCGGAACCTTCCCTTTGTACATAGCAGTTCCATCTCACCATCAAGAAACTAGGTACCTGTTAGAGATGCATGTTCCATCTCGACCGCAAGCTTCACCTTCGCATCGATGTCCGCCTGACTAAACTTCTTTTTCTGCTTCTTGGCCTCCGGGCCCTCGTTGTAAAACACCTTCCACGTGGCGCCATCTCTAGTGCCGTGCACACGACCATATTGCGGCCGCTGGCCCAAAGGGAGTCCCTTACGTTCGTTCAAGGCCCGGTTGAGAGGGGTGTCCCACTTGGGCCTCATCGGAGAAGTAGGGTTTTCGGCTGCAAGCTGGTGTTGCTTCTCCAGTAGTCTAATCAATTTCCTCATGATCTTGTCCATGTAAAAAACCTTTTTCTCCTTGTCCCACTTGTAGCAGGCCCTGATGAAGTCTTGCTCCAAGGGGTTGGTGAACTTCGCGAAGGGGTCTGGGAGACCCGCGGCTTCACGTTCCACATCCTCCTTATCCCATATGGGCCTTTTACCGAGGTAGCCACGGCTTCCGAGGTGATTGAGTGAGTCCTGGATTAGGGGGTGTTCGGGTAGCCGGACTATACCTTCAATCGGACTCCAGGACTATGAAGATACAAGATTGAAGACTTCGTCCCGTGTCCGGATGGGACTTTCCTTGGCGTGGAAGGCAAGCTTGGCGATGCGGATATTCAAGATCTCCTACCATTGTAACCGACTTTGTGTAACCCTAACCCTCTCTGGTGTCTATATAAACCGGAGGGTTTTAGTCCGTAGGACAACTTCATCATACAACAATCATACCATAGGCTAGCTTCTAGGGTTTAGCCTCCTTGATCTCGTGGTAGATCTACTCTTGTACTACCCATATCATCAATATTAATCAAGCAGCACGTAGGGTTTTACCTCCATCAAGAGGGCCCGAACCTGGGTAAAACATCGTGTTCCTTGCCTCCTGTTACCATCCGGCCTAGACGCACAGTTCGGGACCCCCTACCCGAGATTCGCCGGTTTTGACACCGACATTGGTGCTTTCATTGAGAGTTCCTCTATGTCATCACTTTTAGGCCCGATGGCTCCTTCGATCATCAACAATGATGCAGTCCAGGGTGAGACTTTTCTCCCCGGACAGATCTTCGTCTTCGGGGGCTTCGCACTACGGGCCAATTCGCTTGGCCACCTTGAGCAGATCGAAAGCTACGCCCCTGGCCATCAGGTCAGGTTTGGAAGCCTAAACTACATGGCTGACATCCGCGGGGACTTGATCTTCGACGGATTCGAGCCACAGCCAAGCGCGCCGCACTGTCTCGATGGGCATGATATAGCTCTGCCACTGAACAGCGCCTTGGAGGCCGCACACGCATCGGTTCCGACCATTGAGTCGGAGCCTACTGCGCCGATCGAGGATCAGCGGTTGGACGCTGCCTAAGGGGCTGCGATCTCAGAGGCGATCGAACCAAACTCCATCCTGCACTCCGCGGAGCCGGATTCCTCTCCGAACTCCGAGCCCCCCGCGCCCCTGCTGATCGAATCTGATTGGGCGCCGATAATGGAGTTCACTGCCGCGGACATCTTTCAGCACTCTCCCTTCAGCGACATCCTGAATTCTATAAAGTCTCTCTCTTTATCAGGAGAGCCCTGGCCAGACTACGGTCAGCAAGGTTGGGATATGGACGATGAGGAAATTCAAAACCCACCCACCACCCACTTCATAGACACTGTCGACGACTTAACCGACATGCTTGACTTTGACTCCGAAGACATCGTCGGCATGGACGACGATGCAGGAGACGAACAAGAACCAGCACCTATAGGGTGCTGGAAGGCCACCTCGTCATATGACATATATATGGTGGACACTCCAAAGGATGGAGATGGCGATGGAACAGCAGGGGATGATACCTCTAAGAAACAGCCCAAGCGCCAGCGTCAGCGGCGCCGCTCTAAATCCCGCCAAAGCAAAAACGGTGATTCCGGCACGGGAGATAATACTACTCCGGATAGCGCCGAAGAACACCCCCTCCAGCAAGATTCAGCGTAGGAGGACAGAGGAGCCAGCCCTCACGAGAGGGCGGTGGACCAAGAGGTTGAGGACGATAATTATACGCCTCCCTCCGAAGATGAGGCAAGCCTCGATGACGACGAGTTCGTCGTGCTAGAGGATCTCGCCGAACAAGAGCGTTTTAAACGCAGGCTTATGGCCACGGCAAGCAGCCTCAAGAAAAAGCAGCAACAGCTTAGAGCTGATCAGGATTTGCTAGCTGACAGATGGACTGAAGTCCTTGCGGCCGAAGAGTATGAACTCGAATGCCCCTCCAAGAGTTACCCAAAGCGCAGGATGCTACCCCGACTAGAGGAGGAAGCACCTACATCACCAGCGCATGACATGGTCGACCGGCCACCTCGTGGCCACGACAGAGAGGCCTCTTGGCCCTCCACTCAAGCCATGCCCCGACGCCGCATCAAGCATACTAAGGCACGGGAAAATGCGCCCGACCTGCGCGACATACTGGAGGACAAGGCAAGGCAAACAAGATCGATCTACGGATCGCGCAGGCGCCCCACGGCACGTGACGGTGATCGTCACTCCGGATGCAGTAAATCCGGTCGGGCCAAACTCAACAGACAAAGCTCCTTCGAGCTGCATCGTGATATAGCCCAATATAGAGGCGCCGCACACCCACTATGCTTGACAGATGAAGTAATGGATCATAAAATCCCTGAGGGCTTCAAACCCGTAAACATTGAATCGTACAATGGCACAACAGATCCTACGGTATGGATCAAGGATTATCTCCTTCATATCCACATGGCCCGCGGTGATGATCTACACGCCATCAAATACCTCCCACTCAAACTTAAGGGACTGGCCCGACATTGGCTTAACAGCTTGCCAGCAGACTCAATCGGTTCTTGGGAGAACCTGGAAGCCGCATTCCTTGATAACTTCTAGGGCACTTATGTGCGACCACCGGACGCCGATGACCTAAGCCACATAATTCAGCAACCAAAGGAATCGGCCAGGCAATTCTGGACACGGTTCCTAACAAAGAAAAACCAGATAGTCGACTGTCTGGACGCAGAGGCTTTAGCGGCCTTCAATCCTAATATCCGTGACGAGTGGCTTGCCCGGCACTTGGGACAGGAAAAGCCGAAATCTATGGCAGCCCTCACGACACTCATGACCCGCTTTTGCATGGGAGAAGACAGCTGGCTAGCTCACAGCAACAACTTAACCAAGAACCCTGGTAATCCAAATACCAAGGACAAAAAGTGACAGGTCGCGTCGAAACAAACAAAAGCGCCGCGCTAACAGCGACAGCAACGAGGATGTGGCAGTTAATGCCGGATTCTGAGGCTACAAATCTGGTCAACAGAAAAAGCCATTCAAAAGAAATACTCAGGGCCCGTCCAGTTTGGACGGAATACTTGACTGCTTGTGCCAGATACATGGCACCCCCGAAAAGCCAGCCAATCACACCAATAGGGATTGTTGGGTGTTCAAGCAAGCAGGCAAGTTAAGAGCCAAAAACAAAGACAAGGGGCTGCATAGCGACAATGAGGAGGAGCCCAAGCCGCCGAACAATAGTGGACAGAAGGGATTTCCCCCGCAAGTGCGGATGGTGAACATGATATACGCAACCCACATCCCCAAGAGGGAGCGGAAGCATGCGTTACGGGACGTATATGCGATGGAGCCAGTCGCCCCAAAGTTCAACCCATGGTCCTCCTACCCGATCACCTTTGATTGAAGGGACCACCCCACTAGCATCCATCACGGCGGCTTTGCTGCATTGGTTCTAGACCCAATCATTGACGGATTTCATCTCACAAGAGTCCTCATGGACGGCGGCAGTAGCCTGAACCTGCTTTACTAGGATACAGTGCGAAAAATGGGCATAGATCCCTCGAGGATCAAGCCCACCCAAACAACCTTTAAAGGCGTCATACCAGGTGTAGAAGCCAACTGTATAGGCTCAGTCACACTGGAAGTGGTCTTCGGATCTCCGGATAACTTCCGAAGCGAGGAGTTAATCTTCGACATAGTCCCGTTCCGTAGTGGCTATTACGCACTGCTCGGGCGAACCGCATTCGCAAAATTCAAAGCGGTACCGCACTATGCATACCTCAAGCTCAAGATGCCAGGCCCTAGAGGAGTAATCACGGTCAATGGGAACATTGAACGCTCCCTCCGAACGGAGGAGCACACAGGAGCGCTCGCAGCAGAAGTACAAAGCAGCCTCTCTAGGCAGTTCTCCAGTTCGGCCTTCAAAAAGCCGAACACTGTCAAGCGTGCCCGGAGTACCCTACAACAAGACCGCCTGGCACGTTCTGAGCTAGCGTAGCAATGTGGCCCCAACCCTAGCCCTCGCGATATAGCGACACCAGTGCTTCACGTACATAACTACGCTCTTGAAATACCATGGGCACAGGGGAAGGGGCACTATCACGGCACACCCGAAATACGGCTTAAACCGCACTAGGGGCTGCCGGATTCCTTTTTTTCTTTTTTTTCTCTTACTCTCAGGACACCATACTTCGGATGACCCGTTCGGCAATTCAACTGCCGCACAAACGATGCAAGATCGAGGAAAGCAGACAAGACACACCGCATTATGGAACTCCCAGGTGGTCTCTATTGTGAGTAGTATACCTGTTTGTTAATACAATTCCGTGGCCTGCCCCTGGCCAGGACATGTTAAATAGTCCAATTTCTTTTGCTTATCGCACTATTTGTATCGTACCGCTTTCATAGCAGCCTTTCTATAAACAATGCATAGCTTTTTGTCTATTTTTTGCATTATCCTCTTTTTTATATATATGTTTATTAATAACATGTTGCATCCGTACACTGTGGTACGGCAAAAATACGCCAGGGGCTTCAGTACCCATCAATATGGCGTGAGAAGTCCGTACACTTTCACAAGTGTGGCACCCCGAACTTATAGCACTATATGCATCGGCTCCGAATCATGATTTGGGTCAATAGTTGGGTTTTCCCGGCTCCTATGTTTTGGTGCCTTACGTTCCGCTATATCGGCTAAGGTAGCACTAGGATAACTACTGCGATTGTGCCCCAGTTGAGCCGGGCTGAGCACCTCAGTAGAGAAAGCTAAAACTGACTGTCATGATGAGGCGAGAGACCGGTCGCTGTTCGAGAGGTTTTTCGAGTCCTTAAAGACTTATGCCGCTTCGAGTGAGGAACAGGCTTTGTCCGGCCAAGGCATGGATAGCGCCCCGAACTCGGTCTTCCGAATACTAGGGGCTTCGCCGAAATTTAAAATTATAGAGTTCTACGGCTAAGTGAGAGTGTTCAAGCATTATAGTCCGATTGCCTTGTTCGTTGTGCTGAGCGCCTCCCTTGATGGACCCAATCATGGGGAAAAGAGCGCTCAGGTTTATCCCGAACACCCCAGCACTAGTGGCATGGGGGCGGAAGCCGACGACTGGCTATCTCTCATATTTTTGATAAACGGCCGCACAAAAAGTAATATTTTAAATTCAACAAGCATTGCTTAGCGCATATGAACAAGTTTTCAGCGCACAGGATAACACGAGCGAGTTCATTCAAAAATTACATCCTTGGTACATTCATCCGCCATAAGGCGGGCACCAGCCAGAACATCCTTGTAATAGTTCTCGGGCTTGCGATGCTCCTTCCCCGGCGGCGGCCCGTCCCTCACAAGCTTCTCACCGTCCAGCTTACCCCAGTGCACCTTTGCACGGGCAAGGGCCCTACGGGCACCTTCGATGCAGACGAAGCGCTTGATGACCTCGATCCTTGGACAAGCCTCCACCAGCCACCGCACCAGTCCGAAGTAGCTCCCAGGCAGGGCCTCTACAGGCCACAACCGAACTATGAAGCCCTTCAGGGCTTGTTCGGCTGCCTTGTGGAGCTCGACCAGCTGCTTCAGCTGGTCGCTCAAGGGCACAGGGTGTCCGGCCTCAGCATACTGAGACCAGAACACCTTCTCCGTCGAGCTGCCTTCCTCGGCTCGGTAGAATGTGGCGGCATCAGATACGCTGCGGGGAAGATCTGCGAATGCCCCTGGAGAGCTCCGGATTCGGGTAAGTAACAAGTAGTTTACTTTTATATGTCTGCTTTGCATAGAGAATGCCTTACCCGCCGCTATCTTTTTCACCGCATCCAATTCCTGAAGGGCCTTCTGGGCTTCGGCCTTGGCAGATTTGGCAGTTTTAAGGGCCGCAGCAAGCTCGGACGCTCGCGTCTTCGAGTCGAGCTCCAAACTCTCATGTTTTTTCATGAGAGCCTGAAGCTCTTGCTGCACCTCGCCGACCTGGGCCTCAAATTTCTCCCGCTCAGTGCGCTCCATGGCCGCTTTCTTCTCGGCCTCGGACAGCGCCTGCTTGAGGGTCGCCACCTCAGTTGTGGCCCCTACAATAAGCAGTGTACTCCTGTCATTTTTTGCAATTGCGTATTCTTATAGGCATTTTTTCTATAAGGTATCTCTTACCTTATTTCTCCTCGAGCTGCCGTTTGGCAATGCCGAGCTCTTGCTCGGTCCGCTCAAGGCCCTGCTTCAGGGCACCCACCTCCGCAGTCAGTGCGGCGATGGCCAGCAGCGAAGCCTGCATACATATATTGACTCCTTTTTAGTTAGACTCCTGCGATATTTAATAGATCCTCTATTTGGCTTTTCTTTCCGAACGCCAAACAAAGCATCAGGGGCTACTGTCTATGCGGTAATATTTTTACATATTTTTTTACTTACCTCGAAGCCTATTAGAAGGCTAGCACAAGCTTCAGCCAGTCCGCTTTTGGCGGACCGAACCTTCTGGACCACCGTACTCATGATGGTACGGTGCTCCTCGTCGATGGAGGTGCCCTTAAGCACCTCCAGCAGATTGTCCGGCGCCTCCGGTTGGACACAGGACGCCGGCTCAATAGGCTTGCTCCTCTTGGCAGGAGTTCGCCTGTCGCGGTCCAGAACCGTTGATGATTCCGGCGCGGTGTCCGGCTTAAAGCCGGACTTGGAGCCCTGGGGGGTCTGGTCCCCCTTACTCCTGGAGTCAGGGAGGTCGCCTCGCGGTTCCTCCTGGACCACCTCCTCTTGCCCCGGAGCTTGTCGCGACGCCACTTCGGCGTCATCCGCAGCATAGGGGGAGGCAGCGGGCGGAACTGAATTCACGTACGTTGAATCCAGGGAGTCACTCGACGACTCGTCGAGCCCGTCCTTGGGCGGGCTGCATGATTATATTCGACATTAGGGAAAGTTGCGCAACAAAAGGAATATCATGAGTTACTCTGGTATCCAAACACTTACGATTTCGCCGGACGCTTGGCCCTGTCCGGCCACTCCTCTTCGTCCACGTCGGCGTCGGGGGCATAGTCCAGCGGAGGGGTTTTCCTCTTCTTGGACCCTTCGGCCTCCCCTACTGGGGCGGCCTTCCTCTTCTTTCCTCCCCTCGCTGGAGTGGGAGAGGTCTCTTCTTCCTCCTCCTCCTCTTCACGGGAGGAGTCCGTCTCAGACTCGTCGGACGACAAGTCCGACACCACCATATGCCGGGAACTCTTTCGAGTATCCGTGGCCTTCTTCTTCTTGGCCTTCTTCTCCGGCACTACATAAGGTGCCGGAACCAGCAGCTTCACTAGGAGAGCAGGGAGCCGGACAGTTAATCAGTCCGGACTTCGCCTGCCAAAGGTGAGGGAGTTTAGATACCGCATATAGTCAAATTATGAATAAAACTTAACATCCTGTAAAAGATGAAAATATTTTACCTCGCCAGCAGGACGCTGCGAGCTGAATCCGCGGTCTTCGGAGGCGGATGTGGGAGCCTCGGCACCTTTGGTTAGCCCCTTCTAGACATCTTCGTACGTCGTGTCGAAGAGCCTGCTCAGAGTTCGGTGCTGCGCCGGGTTGAACTCCCACAAATTGAAGTCCCGTTCTTGACATGGAAGGATCCGGCGGACGAGCATGACCTGGACTACATTGACAAGCTTGAGTTGCTTGTTCACCAGGGACTGGGTGCATTTTTGCACTCCGGTCACCTCTTCTTCGTCGCCCGATGACAAGCCCGTCTCCTTCCAGGAAGTGAGCCGCGTAGGGGGTCCAGATCGGAATTCAGGGGCTGCGATCCACTTCGGATCGCGTGGCTCGGTGATGTAAAACCACCCTGACTGCCACCCCTTCAAGGTCTCCACAAAGGAGCCCTCGAGCCATAGGACGTTGGCTATTTTGCCCGCCATGGCACCTTCGCACTCCGCCTGGTTGCTGTGCACCACCTTTGGCTTGACGTTGAAGGTCTTGAGCCAGAGGCCGAAATGGGGGCGGATGCAGAGGAAAGCCTCGCACACGACGATAAATGCCGAGATATTGAGGATGAAGTTCGGGGCCAGATCGTGGAAATCTAGGCCATAGTAGAACATGAGCCCACGGACAAATGGGTGGAGTGGAAAACCCAGTCCACGGAGGAAGTGGGGAAGAAATACTACCCTCTCATGGGGCCTTGGGGTGGGGAGAAGCTGCCCCTCCTCAGGAAGCCGGTGCGCGATGTCTTTGGACAGGTATCCGGAGTTCCTTAGCTTTTTAACATGGCTCTCCGTGATGGAGGAGACCATCCACTTGCCTCCCACTCCGGACATTGTTGGAGAAGGTTGAGGTAGGAAGTGCGGGCTTGGGCGCTGGAGCTCGGGTGCGCAGAAGATGGATAGGCAAAGGAGGAAGAAGGTGTAGGTAAAAAGGTGGATCCTTATCCCCTTATATGGGCAGATGCGACTATGCGTCCCCACTAGCCTAGTAAAACTCGCTTGCCTCCCAAGCGCCGTGATAAATGGCGCGGTTGGGTTACCCACGTCCGTATTGATGAGAATCCCGTAAATGGGGGACACGATCTCTGCTTTGACAAGACGTGCCAAGGAAACCGCCTCGCAAAACACGCTGAGGTGGAAAAGTGAAAACGATTCAAATAAAGGCTTGGCCGTAGTGTGATGTCATGCTGCGGAATACGTCGGCAGATTAGATTTGTGTTAATATTATTCTCTCTGTGGCAATACATGGAAACTTATTTTGCAGAGCCGGACACTACTCTTGGTGTTTACAAACTTTTATGAAGAATTTGGAGGAGGAACCCGCCTTGCAATGCCGAAGACAATCTACGCGCCGGACTCGTCGTCATTGAAGCCTGGTTCAGGGGCTACTGAGGGAGTCCTGGATTAGGGGGTGTGCGGATAGCCGGACTATACCTTCAGCCGGACTCCAGGACTATGAAGATACAAGATTGAAGACTTCGTCCCGTGTCCGGATGGGACTTTCATTGGCGTGGAAGGCAAGCTTGGCGATGCGGATATTCAAGATCTCCTACCATTGTAACCGACTTTGTGTAACCCTAACCCTCTCCGGTGTCTATATAAACCGGAGGGTTTTAGTCTGTAGGACAACTTCATCATACAACAATCATACCATAGGCTAGCTTCTAGGGTTTAGCCTCCTTGATCTCGTGGTAGATCTACTCTTGTACTACCCATATCATCAATATTAATCAAGTAGGACGTAGGGTTTTACCTCCATCAAGAGGGCCCGAACCTGGGTAAAAGATCGTGTTCCTTGCCTCCTGTTACCATCCGGCCTAGACGCATAGTTCGGGACCCCCTACCCGAGATCCACCGATTTTGACACTGACAGCGATGCTTCCCCGTGTTCCTTTGCTGAAGGCTCTTGAATTTCGCAGCCTTAGCCTTGGCGTCCTCGATAGTGCAAGTGTCCTTGAACTTTTCGAACTCCTCTTCCGTAAGTGTCGGATTTTCCTCCAGAATCTTGGACAGGGGTTCCTCAGCCTCAATAGCTCGTTTCACCCTTGATTTCCAGGAGGCCAAATCATTGCTGAACATGCCCATGGCGTGATTGTTAATCTTTTTCATCTTCGGATCATCCCACGGTTGTTCTATGTTATCATCCCGATCGGGGAACTTGAATATCTTATGCAACTTCGTTAGGAGCAACTGCATCAAATGTTCTTTACTCCTTAAGTCATCGTCATTGATGCTCGCGCATTCCCGTAGGATGCATCCTACTTGGTTCCCATAGCACTTGCGAGGTTCTTCCGGCACTAACGGCTCAAACTTGCCAGGTGCCATCTTTGTGATCAGAAGTCGTCCAATCCCTAGTTTGTTAGGTTTTCGTATCCTCTGCTTCTTATGCCTCTTTTCGGTACCAGCATCGGCGCTGGTATCTTCCCCGGCGGTACCTTCCCCACTGGTCTCGACGCCGCCATCGGTGCCGGCGCCGTCGGTGTCGGTGTCAGCGTCAGTACCATCATCGAGGCGGACCTGCAAACCTTGCTTAGCAGTCAAAAAGTCGAGGTAGTCTTGTTCGCCCTCATAATCCATCTCGTCTGCATCTTGGTCAGAAGGCCCAGTTTCTTCATTGTTCAACATGTTTCCTATGATTAAGTGTCCTAATTTATTTCTAAAAGTATGAATAAATGAGAAATGGGATAAAAAAGAAATCCATGTGCCAGCACTCGATATGCCAACTATGTAGCACAAATCATGCCTTTATTCATAGGAAATTTCAGCATGACCTTTGCTAAAAAATGGACATATCGAGCGCCTGAAATTCACCGGAACGGAAATGAATCAACATTCCGGTGTAACATAGGCAACTCGGATCATTTACCAAAACATGACATGTCCAAAACATGACATATCCACATATCACATGTCCAGTTCAAATTTGCATATAAATTCAGCAAATTTTGAAACCTATCTAAATTCATAACTAAATAGATAACCTAACTAACATAACTAAAACCTAAGTAAATTAACCCTAGCCAGCAGAGAGAGAGAGAGGGGGGTGGTTTACAGAGGGTGCAGGGCGAGGAGGCAGGCCCGACGACGGCCGAGGTTGGGAGGGGAGGAAGCAGAGGAGGGAGGCGAGGGCCGAT
>NC_041382.1:72351518-72357092 GCF_002162155.2 Triticum dicoccoides | reverse complement strand
GAGGTCGGGGCGGGCGCGGCGGTGCGACGGGGCCGGGGAAGAGAGAGTGGGGATTTGGGGGAAAAGAGGGGGGATGAAGCAGGGAGAGGGAGAATTTTGGGTTAAGTGGACGTAGCAGTAGCGCGTTTACACGAAACGCGCTACTACTATTACGAGCAGCATAATAGGAACATATATATTACATCATTGGACCCTTGCATAATAATGGCTAAGTGTGTATACAAAATAGGAACATATATATATTACATCATTGGACCCATGCATAATAATGGCTAATTAAGTGTGTATACAAAATAGGAACATATATTTCCATTTTGCAAAAGCATGAAATATTAATCACACCTCTATCTCGAGATCAAGCACACGGTGGAGATGATGATGTAGGGAGGTCAAAAGTGCACAAAGCTCTCCTTGACAAAGAAAGATCTAGTTAGGGGGCAAATAGGTCACTTAACTAAATGCTACATCTACCTAGCTAGCTAATTTGGGAGGAGACTACTTCAACTAGTGGAGGGGGGAGGAAAAAGAGAAAGGAGATGAATTAATGGAGGTGGTGTAGTTATAGCTAGGAGTAATGAAGAGAGAGAAAGGTAGGTAGAAGAGGGAGAGTAATGGGGGGAGAAGTATTGAGGAAGAAGAAGAGTGAGAGAGGGAGGATGTGGGAGGTAGGGGAAAGGGAGGAGAGGAGATGGGGAGGGGAGGTGGAAAAGGTGGTGGGTGCTGCGTCTTAGCAGTAGCGCGGGAGAGAAAGCGCGTTGCTGCTAAGAGCGTAGCAACAGCGCGCTTTCCTGTCACGCGCTACTGCTAAACGGGCCAACCCTGTGCACAATTTCAAAATTAGCAGCAGCAAGGTGACAAAAAAGCGCGCTGCTACTATGGCATTCGCGGCAGCGCGCTCCCTGGCGCCGCGCTACTAGTAAACTTATGTCGTTGTGTACAATCGGTGGATTTTTGTAGCAGCGCGGTTTAAGCGTCACGCGCTACTGCTAAGTTTGCACCAGTAGCGAGCTTTCTGTAGCCGTGCTGCTACTACTTAGCAGCAGCGCCTGTTTTTATGCCGCGCTGCTGCTAAGATTCTGTGTATAAGGTTTTCCCTAGTAGTGATGATCTAGTTGTGAGTTTTGCTTTATTATCCTCCTATGTAATCGAGTCCATGAGCTATATAATAAAGATTAGTGTTGAGTCAAGGGCTTGATTATTTTGCCATGATCCTAAGGGAATAAAAGAAAAGAGAAAGAAATAAAAAGAAACAAAGAGATCATATGGATCTCATGGAGAGTAATGATCTCACATAGAAAAAGTATGATGAATAAAAGTTGTTGAGGGTTGACAAACACAGTTTTGGCCATCGTTGCAATTAATAGGAAGTAATAAAGAAAGAGAGGTCTTCACATATAAATATACTATCTTGGACATCTTTTATGATTGTGAGCACTCATTAAAATATGACATGCTAAAGAGTTGACATTGGACAAGGAAGAAAACGTAATGGGTTATGTTTTCTTATATCTGAGATAAATTACATTGTCTTGGATCTTCCAACATGATGATCTTGCTTTTCCCCCTCATGCTAGCCAAATTCATTACACCAAGTAGAGATACTACTTGCGCTTCCAAATACCCTTAAACCAATCTTGCCATAAGAGTCCACCATATCTACCTATGGATTGAGTAAAATCCATCAAGTAAGTTGTCATCGGTGCAAGCAATAAAAATTGCTCTATAAATATGTAGGAGGAAATAAGCTTTATACGATCGTGTGATATGGAAGTAATAAAAGCGACAGACAGCGTAATAAAGTTCGTACCACAAGTGGCAATATAAAGTGACATTCTTTCGCATTAAGATTTTGTGCATCCAACCATAAAAGTGCATGACAACCTCTGCTTCCCTCTGCGAAGGGCCTATCTTTTACTTTTATCTCCTACGTTGCATAAGAGTCGTGGTGATCTTTACCCCTCCTTTTTACATTTTATCCTTTGGCAAGCATAATATGTTGGAAAGATCCTAGTATATATGGCTAATTGGATGTGAGTTTTCATGAACTATTACTGTTGACATTACCCTTGAGGTAAACCGTTGGGAGGCAAAACTATAAGCCCCTATCTTTCTCTGTGTCCTACTAAAACTCCATACCCATAAGTATCGCGTGAGTGTCAGCAATTGTGAAAGGTTCTATGATAGTTGAGTATGTGGACTTGCTGAAAAGCTCTTATATATTGACTCTTTCCTATGTGATGATAAATTGCAATTGCTTCAATGACTGAGATTGTAGTTTGTTAGTTTTCAATGAAGTTTACGATTCCTACTTGATATTGTGATTGAATTATTACTCTAGCATTAGAGATTATATGACAAAGAATTATATGAGTTGCTGTTCTAAGGATGATCATGATGCCCTCATGTCCGTATTTTATTTTTATCGACACCTCTATCTCTAAATATGTGGACATATTTTTGATTTCGGCTTTTCGCTTGAGGACAAGCGAGGTCTAAGCTTGGGGGAGTTGATATGTCCATTTTGCATCATGCTTTTATATCAATATTTATTGCATTATGGGCTGTTACTACACATTATGTCACAATACTTATGTCTATTCTCTCTTATTTTACAAGGTTTACATAAAGAGGGAGAATGCCGGCAACTGGGATTCTGGGCTGGAAAAGGAGCAAATATTAGTCCTGAAACTTCACGGAAGATGTTTTCCAAATATATAAAAAATACTAAGAGCAAGAACTTCACCAAGGGGGCCACACCCTGCCCACGAGGGTGGGGGGCGCACCCCCTACCTCGTGGGCCCCCTGGTGGCCCTCCGGTGGCCATGTTCTGCTATATGGAGTCTTTCGATGGGACAAAAATCATAAGCCATCTTCTCGGACGAAACTCCGCCGCCACGAGGCGGAACCTTGGTGGAACCAATCTAGGGCTCTGGCGGAGCTGTCCTGCCGGGGAAACTTCCCTACTGGAGGGGGAAATCATCGCCATCGTCATCACCAACGCTCCTCTCATCGGGAGAGGGCAATCTCCATCAACATCTTCATCAGCACCATCTCATCTCAAAACCCTAGTCCTTCTCTTGTATCCAATTCTTGTCTCTAAGTCCGGGATTGGTGCTAGTTGGTTGCTAGTAGTGTTAATTACTCCTTGTAGTTGATGCTAGTTGGTTTAATTGGTGGAAGATCATATGTTCAGATCCGATATGCATATTAATACCCCTCTGATTATGAACATGTTTATGCTTTGTGAGTAGTTACTTTTGTTCCTGAGGACATGGGAGAAGTCTTGCTATTAGTAGTCATGTGAATTTGGTATTCGTTCGATATTTTGATGAGATGTATGTTGTCTCTCCTCTAGTGGTGTTATGTGAACTTCGACTACATGACACTTCACCATTATTTGGGCCTAGAGGAAGGCATTATGGAGTAATAAGTAGATGATGGGTTGCTAGAGTGACAGAAGCTTAAACCCTAGTTTATGCGTTGCTCCGTAAGGGGCTGATTTGGATCCATATGTTTCATGCTATGGTTAGGTTTACCTTAATACTTTTGTTGTAGTTGCGAATGCTTGCAATAGAGGTTAATCATAAGTGGGATGCTTGTCCAAGTAAGGGCAGCACCCAAGCACCGGTCCACCCACATACCAAATTATCAAAGTACCGAACGCGAATCATATGAACGTGATGAAAACTAGTTTGACGATATTCCCATGTGTCCGCGGGAGCGCTTTACATCATATAAGAGTTTGTCCAGGCTTGTCCTTTGCTACAAAAGGATTGGGCCACCTTGGTGCACTTTATTTACTTTTGTCACTTGTTGCTCGTTCCAAATTATCCTATCACAAAACTATCTGTTACCACTTATTTCAGTACTTGCAGAGAATACCTTGCTGGAAACCGCTTATAATTTCCTTCTGCTCCTTGTTGGGTTCGACATTCTTACTTATCGAAAGGACTACGATAGATCTCCTATACTTGTGGGTCATCAGTTATGTTCTCTTATATCCAAATAAAGTATATTGTCTTGGATACTCCAACATGTTGAGCTTGCTTTTCCCCCTCATGCTAGCCAAATTCTTTGCACCAAGTAGAGGTACTACTTGTGCTTCCAAACATTCCTTAAACCAGTTTTGCCATGAGAGTCCACCATACCTACCTATGGATTGAGTAAGATACTTCAAGTAAGTTGTCATCGGTGCATGCAATAAAAATTGCCCTTTAAATATGTATGATCTATTTGTTGGGGAACGTAGCAGAAATTCAAAATTTTCCTACGTGTCACCAAGATCTATCTATGGAGAGACCAGCAACGAGTAGAAAGGGGAGTGCATCTACATACCCTTGTAGATCGCTAAGCGGAAGCGTTCAAGTGAACGGGGTTGATGGAGTCGTACTTGTCGTGATTCAGATCACCGATGATCAAGTGCCGAACGGACGGCACCTCCGCGTTCAACACACGTACAGCCCGGTGACGTCTCCCACGCCTTGATCCAGCAAGGAGAGAGGGAGAGGTTGAGGAAGACTCCATCCAGCAGCAGCACAACGGCGTGGTGGTGATGGAGGAGCGTGGCAATCCTGCAGGGCTTCGCCAAGCACCTACGGGAGAGGAGGAGGTGTCACGGGAGGGAGGGAGGCGCCAAAGGCTCAGGTATGGATGCCCTCCCTCCCCTCCACTATATTTAGGGGCAAGGGAGAGGGGGGAGGCGCAGCCTTGCCCCTTACTCCAAGAAAGGGGTGCGGCCAAGAGGGGGGGGAGGAGTCCATCCTCCCCAAGGCACCTCGGAGGTGCCTTCCCCCTTGAGGACTCTTCCCTCTAGGGTTCCCTAGGCGCATGGGCCTCTTGGGGCTGGTGCCCTTGGCCCATGTAGGCCAAGGCGCACCCCCTACAGCCCATGTGGCCCCCCGGGGCAGGTGGCCCCACCCGGTGGGCCCCCGGGACCCTTCCGGTGGTCCCGGTACAATACCGATGACCCCGAAACTTGTCCCGATGCCCGAAACAGGACTTCATATATATAAATCTTTACCTCCGGACCATTCCGGAACTCCTCGTGACGTCCGGGATCTCATCCGGGACTCCGAACAACATTCGGTAACCACATACAAGCTTCCTTTATAACCCTAGCGTCATCGAACCTTAAGTGTGTAGACCCTACGGGTTCGGGAGACATGCAGACATGACCGAGACGATCTCCGGTCAATAACCAACAGCGGGATCTGGATACCCATGTTGGCTCCCACATGTTCCACGATGATCTCATCGGATGAACCACGATGTCAAGGACTCAATCGATCCCGTATACAATTCCCTTTGTCTAGCGGTATTTTACTTGCCCGAGATTCGATCGTCGGTATCCAATACCTTGTTCAATCTCGTTACCGGCAAGTCACTTTACTCGTTCCGTAACACATCATCCCGTGATCAACTCCTTGGTCACATTGCGCATATGATGATGTCCTACCGAGTGGGCCCAGAGATACCTCTCCGTTTACACGGAGTGACAAATCCCAGTCTCGATCTGCATAAAACAATAGATACTTTCGGAGATACCTGTAGTGCACCTTTATAGTCACCCAGTTA
>NC_041382.1:72328249-72351130 GCF_002162155.2 Triticum dicoccoides | reverse complement strand
GACATCCAATGTCCATAGCCAGGAAACCATGACTATCTGTTGATCACAACGAGCTAGTCAACTAGAGGCTCACTAGGGACATATTGAGGTCTATGTATTCACACGTGTATTACGATTTCCGGATAATACAGTTATAGCATGAATAAAAGACAATTATCATGAACAAGGAAATATAATAATAATACTTTTATTATTGCCTCTAGGGCATATTTCCAACAGTCTCCCACTTGCACTAGAGTCAATAATCTAGTTCACATCGCCATGTGATTAACACTCACAGGTCACATCGCCATGTGACTAATACCCAAGAGTTTACTAGAGTCAGTAGTCTACTTCACATCACTATGTGATTAACACTCAATGAGTTTTATGTTTGATCATGTTGCTTGTGAGAGAGGTTTTAGTCAACGGGTCTGAACCTTTCAGATCCGTGTGTGCTTTACAAATCTCTATGTCATCTCCTAGATGCAGCTACCACGCTCTATTTGGAGCTATTCCAAACAACTGTTCTACTTGGAGCTATCCTAAATTATTGCTCCATTATATGTATCCGGTCTCTCTACTCAGAGCTATCCGGATAGGTGTCAAGCTTGCATCTTCGTAACCTGTACGACGAACTCTTTTACCACCTCCATAATCGAGAAAATTCCTTAGTCCACTAGTTACTAAGGATAACTTTGACCGCTGTCTGTGATCCATTCTTGGATCACTCTTGTACCCCTTGACTAACTCATGGCAAGGCACACTTCAGGTGCAGTACACAGCATAGCATACTATAGAGCCTATGTCTTAAGCATAGGAGACGACCTTCGTCCTTTCTATTGTTCCTTGGTCGAGCTTTAAGTCTTAACTTCGTACCTTACAACTCAGGCAAGAACTTCTTCTTTGACTGATCTATCTTGAACACCTTCAAGATCATGTCAAGGTATGTGCTCATTTGAAAGTATTATTAAGCATTTTGATCTATCCTTAAAGATCTTGATGCTCAATGTTCAAGTAGCTTAATCCAGGCTTTCCATTGAAAAACACTTTCAAAATAACCCTATATGCTTTCTAGAAATTCTACATCATTTCTGATCAACATATACTCATCAGAAATTCTATAGTGCTCCCACTCACTTCTTTGGAAATACAAGTTTTTCATAAAACTTTGTACAAACCCAAAATCTTTGATCATCATCATACATTCCAACTCCGAGATGCTCACTCCAGTCCTTAGAAGGATCGCTGGAGCTAGCATACCTTTTAGCATCCTTAGGATCGACAAAACTTTTCTGATTGTATTGCATACAACCTTTCCTTACGAAAACTGGTAAGGAAACTTGTCTTGACATCCATCTGCCAGATTTCATAAATGCAGCTAATGCTAACATGAATCCGACGGACTTTAAGCATCGCTACAGATGAGAAAAACTCATCGTAGTCAACTCCTTGAACTTGTGAAAAACTTTTCGCCACAAGTCGAGCTTCATGGATGGTGACATTACCATCCACGTCCGTCTTCTTCTTAAAGATCCATTTATCTTAATGGCTTGCCGATCATCGGGCAAGTCCACCAAAGTCCATGGATCTGTTCTCGGATTTTATGGCCTTGAGCCATTTATCGGAATCCGGGCCCACCATCGCTTCTCCATAGCTCGTAGGTTCATTGTTGTCTAGCAACATGACTTCCAAGACAGGATTACGTACCACTCTGAAGTAGTACGCATCCTTGTCATCCCACGAGGTTTGGTAGTGACTTGATCCGAAGTTTCATGATTAATATCATAAGCTTCCACTTCAATTGGTGTAGGTGCCACAGGAACAACTTCCTGTGCCCTGCCACACACTAGTTGAAGAGACGGTTCAATAACCTCATCAAGTCTCCACCATCCTCCCACTCAACTCTTTCGAGAGAAACCTTTCCTCGAGAAAGGACCCGATTCAAGAAACAATCCATATTGCTTTCGGATCTGAATTAGGAGGTATACCCAACTGTTTTGGGTGTCCTATGAAGATGCATTTTATCCGCTTTGGGTTCGAGCTTAATCCTGAAACTTTTTCACATAAGCGTCGCAGCCCCAAACCTTTAAGAAACGACAACTTAGGTTTCTCTAAACCATAATTCATACGGTGTCATCTCAACGGAATTACGTGGTGCCCTATTTAAAGTGAATGTGGTTGTCTCTAATGCCTAACCCATGAACAATAGTGGTAATTCGATAAGAGACATGATGGTACGCACCATATCCAATAGGGTGCAACTATGATGTTCGGACACACCATCACACTATGGTGTTCCAGGCGGTATTAATTGCGAAACAATTTCCACAATGTCTTAATTGTGTGCCAAAACTCGTAACTCAGATATTCATCTCTATGATCATATCATAGACATTTTATCCTCTTGTCACAATGATCTTCTACTTCACTCTGAAATTACTTGAACCATTCAATAATTCAGACTTGTGTTTCATCAAGTAAATATTCTCAACATCTACTCGAATCATCTGTGAAGTAAGATCATAACGATATTCACTGCATGCCTCAGCACTCATTGGATTGGACACATCAAAATGTGTTACTTCCAACAAGTTGCTATCTTGTTCCATCTTACTGAAAACGAGGCTTTTCAGTCATCTTGCCCATGTGGTATGATTTGCATATCTCAAGTGATTCAAAATCAAGTGAGTCCAAACGGTCCATTTGCATGGAGTTTCTTCATGCATATATACCAATATACATGGTTCGCATGTCTCAAACTTTTCTAAACCGAGTGAGTCCAAAGATCCATCAACATGGAGCTTCTTCATGCGTTTTATACCATTATGACTTATATGGCAGTGCCACAAGCAAGTGGTACTATCATTACTATCTTATATCTTTTGGCATGAAAATGTGTATCCCTACGATCAAAATTCAATAAACCATTCCTTTAGGTGCAAGAGCACTTATTCAGGTTTAATACTAATCTTGATGGTAGAGGGAGCGTGCGATGTTAGATCACATCAAACTTGGAAACACTTCCAACACATATCGTCAGCTCACCTTTAGCTAGTCTCCGTTTTATTCCGTAGCTTTTATTTTGAGTTACTTAACACTTAGCAACCGAACCGGTATCTAATACCCTGGTGCTACTAGGAGTACTAGTAAAGTACACATTAACATAATGTATATCCAATATACTTCTATCGACCTTGCCAGCCTTCTTATCTACCAAGTATCTAGGGTAATTCTGCTCCAGCGGCTATTCCCCTTATCACAGAAGCACTTAGTCTCGGGTTTGGGTTCAACCTTGGGTTTCTTCACTGGAGCAGCAGCTGATTTGCCGTTTCATGAAGTATCCCTTCTTGCCCTTGCCCTTCTTGAAACTAGTGGTTTCACCAACCATCAACAATTGATGCTCCTTCTTGATTTCTACTTTCGCGGTGTCAAACATCGCGAATATTTCAAGGATCATCATATATGTCCCTGATATATAATAGTTCATCACGAAGCTCTAGCAGCTTGGTTGCAATGACTTTGGAGAAACATCACTATCTCATCTGGAAGATCAACTCCCACTCGATTCAAGTGATTGTTGCACTCAGACAATCTGAGCACAAGCTCAACGATTGAGATTTTCTCCCTTAGTTTGCAGGCTAAGAGAATCGTCGAAGGTCTTATACCTCTTGACGTGAGCACGAGCCTGAAATCTCAATTTCAGCCCTCGAAACATCTCATATGTTCCGCGACATTTCGAAAACGTCTTTAGTGCCTCAACTCTAAACCATTTAACTGAACTATCACGTAGTTATCAAAAACGTGTATGTCCAATGTTCGAAACATCCACAAACGACGTTTGGGGTTCAGCACACTGAGCAGTGCATTAAGGACATAAGCGTTCTACTATCCGCATAATTGCTACTGTCAACTTTCAACTATATTTTCTCTAGGAACATATCTAAAACAGTAGAACTAAAGCGCGAGCTTACGACATAATTTGCAAAAGGTCTTTTGACTATGTTCAGGATAATTAAGTTCATCTTATGAACTCCCACTTAGATAGACATCCCTCTGGTCATCTAAGTGATCACATGATCCGAGTCAACTAGGCCGTGTCCGATCATCACGTGAGACGGACTAGTCATCATCGGTGAACATCTTCATGTTGATCGTATCTGCTATACGACTCATGCTCGACCTTTCGGTCTCCGTGTTCCGAGGCCATGTCTGCACATGCTAGGCTCGTCAAGTTAACCCTAAGTGTTTTCGCTGTGTAAAACTGTCTTACACCCGTTGTATGTGAACGTAAGAATCCATCACACCCGATCATCACGTGGTGCTTAGAAGCGACGAACTGTAGCAACGGTGCACAGTTAGGGGAGAACACTTCTTGAAATTTTGTAAGGGATCATCTTATTTACTACCGTCATCCTAAGAAAACAAGATGCATAAACATGATAAACATCACATGCAATCAAATAGTGACATGATATGGCCAATATCATTTTGCTCCTTTTGATCTTCATCTTCGGGGCTCCATGATCATCATCGTCACCGGCTTGACACCATGATCTCCATCATCATGATCTCCATCATCGTGTCTTCATGAAGTTGTCACGCCAACGACTACTTCTACTTCTATGACTAACGCGTTTAGCAATAAAGTAAAGTAGTTTACATGGCGTTCTTCAATGACACGCAGGTCATACAAAAAATAAAGACAACTCCTATGGCTCCTGCCGGTTGTCATACTCATCGACATGCAAGTCGTGAATCCTATTACAAGAACATGATCAATCTCATACATCACATATATCATTCATCACATCCTTTTGGCCATATCACATCACATAGCATACCCTGCAAAAACAAGTTAGACGTCCTCTAATTGTTGTTGCATGTTTTACATGGCTGCTATGGGTTTCTAGCAAGAACGGTTCTTACCTACGCAAGACCACAACGTGATATGCCAATTTCTATTTACCCTTCATAAGGACCCTTTTCATCTAATCCGTTCCGACTAATGTGGGAGAGACTGGCACCCGCTAGCCACCTTATGCACCAAGTGCATGTCAATCGGTGGAACCTGTCTCACGTAAGAGTACGTGTAAGGTCGGTCCGGGCCGCTTCATCCCACAATACCGTCGAAACAAGATTGGACTAGTAACGGTAAGCATATTGAACAACATCAACGCCCACAACTACTTTGTGTTCTACTCGTGCAAAGAATCTACGCAATAGACCTAGCTCTGATACCACTGTTGGGGAACGTAGCAGAAATTCAAAATTTTCCTACGTGTCACCAAGATCTATCTATGGAGAGACCAGCAACGATTAGAAAGGGGAGTGCATCTACATACCCTTGTAGATCGCTAAGCGGAAGCGTTCAAGTGAACGGGGTTGATGGAGTTGTACTCGTCGTGATTCAGATCACCGATGATCAAGTGCCGAACGGACGGCACCTCCGCGTTCAACACACGTACAGCCCGGTGACGTCTCCCACGCCTTGATCCAGCAAGGAGAGAGGGAGAGGTTGAGGAAGACTCCATCCAGCAGCAGCACAACGGCGTGGTGGTGATGGAGGAGCGTGGCAATCCTGCAGGGCTTCGCCAAGCACCTACGAGAGAGGAGGAGGTGTCACGGGAGGGAGGGAGGCGCCAAAGGCTCAGGTATGGATGCCCTCCCTCCCCTCCACTATATTTAGGGGCAAGGGAGAGGGGGGAGGCGCAGCCTTGCCCCTTACTCCAAGAAAGGGGTGCGGCCAAGAGGGGGGGGAGGAGTCCATCCTCCCCAAGGCACCTCGGAGGTGCCTTCCCCCTTGAGGACTCTTCCCTCTAGGGTTCCCTAGGCGCATGGGCCTCTTGGGGCTGGTGCCCTTGGCCCATGTAGGCCAAGGCGCACCCCCTACAGCCCATGTGGCCCCCCGGGGCAGGTGGCCCCACCCGGTGGGCCCCGGGGACCCTTCCGGTGGTCCCGGTACAATACCGATGACCCCAAAACTTGTCCCGATGCCCGAAACAGGACTTCCTATATATAAATCTTTACCTCTGGACCATTCCGGAACTCCTCGTGACGTCCGGGATCTCATCCGGGACTCCGAACAACATTCGGTAACCACATACAAGCTTCCTTTATAACCCTAGCGTCATCGAACCTTAAGTGTGTAGACCCTACGGGTTCGGGAGACATGCAGACATGACCGAGACGATCTCCGGTCAATAACCAACAGCAGGATCTGGATACCCATGTTGGCTCCCACATGTTCCACGATGATCTCATCGGATGAACCACGATGTCAAGGACTCAATCGATCCCGTATACAATTCCCTTTGTCTAGCGGTATTTTACTTGCCCGAGATTCGATCGTCGGTATCCAATACCTTGTTCAATCTCGTTACCGGAAAGTCACTTTACTCGTTCCGTAACACATCATCCCGTGATCAACTCCTTGGTCACATTGCGCATATGATGATGTCCTACCGAGTGGGCCCAGAGATACCTCTCCGTTTACACGGAGTGACAAATCCCAGTCTCGATCCGCATAAAACAATAGATACTTTCGGAGATACCTGTAGTGCACCTTTATAGTCACCCAGTTACGTTGTGACGTTTGATACACCCAAAGCACTCCTACGGTATCCAGGAGTTACACGATCTCATGGTCAAAGGAAGAGATACTTGACATTGGCAAAGCTCTAGCAAATGAACTACACGATCTTTTGTGCTAGTCTTAGGATTGGGTCTTGTCCATCACATCATTCTCCTAATGATGTGATCCCGTTATCAATGACATCCAATGTCCATAGCCAGGAAACCATGACTATCTGTTGATCACAACGAGCTAGTCAACTAGAGGCTCACTAGGGACATATTGAGGTCTATGTATTCACACGTGTATTACGATTTCCGGATAATACAGTTATAGCATGAATAAAAGACAATTATCATGAACAAGGAAATATAATAATAATACTTTTATTATTGCCTCTAGGGCATATTTCCAACACTATTAATGTGGATAAAATAATCTTTATACGATCTTGTGATGTGGAAGAAATAAAAGCGACGGACTGTATAATAAAGGTCCATATCACAAGTGGTAATATAATGACTTTCTTTTGCATTAAGATTTTGTGCATCCAACCATAAAAGCGCATGAAAACCTCTTCTTCCCTCTATGAAGGGCCTGTCTTCTACTTTTATCTTCTACCTTACGCAAGAGTCTTGTTGATCTTCACCTTTTCTTTTTATATTTTATCCTTTGGCAAGCACATTGTGTTGGAAAGATCCTGATATATATATATATATATATATATATATATATATATATATATATCCAATTGGATGTAAGTTATCATGAACTATTATTGTTGACATTACCCTTGAGGTAAAAGGTTGGGAGGCGAATCTATAAGCTCCTATCTTTCTCTGTGTCTGATTAAAACTTTGAACACATAAATGTCATGTGAGTGTTAGAAATTGCGGAAGATTAAGTGATAGTTGAGTATGTGGAGTTTACTATTACATAGACCCTTCCCGAAAATAAGATGAATTGCAATTGTTTGCTGACTAAGAGCAATGTTTGTTAGTTTTCAAGAAAGTTTATGATCTATACTTTAACATGTGAATAGCTTGTTACTTGATCATGAAAAGTTTTATGAGATGAGCTACTGTTATGACATATAATGATGCTAGAAAAGGTTATTGAAATTATCATAGATCAAACTTGTGCACCTACTAGCATTCACACTTCATAAATTATATCTTTTATCATTTACCTACTCGAGGACGAGCAGGAATTAAGCTTGGGGATGCTGATACGTCTCCAACGTATCTATAAATTATGAAGTATTCATGCTATTATATTATCCATCTTAGATGTTTTATATGCATTTATATGCTATTTTATATATGAGTTTTGGGACTAACCTATTAACCTAGAGCCAGAGCCAGTTTCTGTTTTTTCCTTATTTTTGAGTTTTACAGAAAAGGAATACCAAACGGAGTCCAATTGACGTGCCAATTTTTGTTGATTTTTTATGGACCAAAAGAAGCCCCTGGAGCAAAAGAGTTGGGCCAGAAGAGTCCCGGGCTGTCCACGAGGGTGAGGGGCGCACCCACCCCCCTGGGCGTGGGCCCCTGCCTCGTGGACGACTTGGAGACCCCCCTGACGTGAAACCAACGCAAAAAATTCCTATAAATACAAAAACCCCCAGAAAATAACCTAGATCGGAAATTCCGCACACCGATCCACCATTATTCCACACTCGCTATTTATAATATTTAGTAATATATTCTAACTTTATGATAACAACATCTACTTTAATATTTTAGCTCATCGATACAATACAAAGTTATCCACTTCATACCCACAACGTAGTTTTATTTCTCGTTTCTAGTTGGAAGCAAACATTCGGTGTATGTAGAGTCGTATCAGTGGCAGATAGGGCTTCAGAGAATATTGATCTTACGTTTACCTCCTTGTGGGTTCGACCCTCCATACTTATCACTTCACCTTTGGAAATTGCTACGATGATTCCCTGCACTTGGGGATTATCATGTCGCCGCCACCACCACCGCCTCCTCCTCCCTCCCCAACTACCCATGTCGCTTCCGCGCATCCTCTTCTCTCCTCCTTGCCCTATGGTTCACTCGAATGCATGGCGGGAAACCCCTACACTCCTTCTATCATGATGGTGCGAGGCAACGGTGACAATCGGTTGATGGTGCCAATGAGGGGGCACTAGTGCAGAACCGGTCTATAGCACCGGTTCTTAAGGCCCTTTAGTGACGGTTCTATAACCGACACTAAAGGGTGGGGACTAAAGGTCCCCCCTTTAGTACCGGTTCAGCATGAACCGCCGCTAAAGGGCCTCCACGTGGCACGAGCGAGCGCCAGGGGCGGGGAGACCTTTAGTACCGTTTGGTAGCACCAACTGGTACTAAAATGTTTGGGGGGTTTTGGGTTCACGATTTCTTTTTCCTTTAATTTTGTGTTTCCATTTAATTGTTTTTCATTTGCTGGTATTTTACTATACTACATATTGTACATGTTATGCATATATATAAATAGAATTTCTCATAGAACCGATCATATATATCACCGAATGTCTCGCACGTCCGTACCATTCACACATACACATGTATATATATACAATTTGGTATATACAATTTCTCCTACATATATATGGAGGCATTACTGCTTTAGCGGCGGTGGCGGCAGTAGCGGGTAATGGTATTCTCCTTTGGGATCAATGTAAGGGGGCTGGATTTCCGGGACATAAATCCCAGTAAACGACCCTTGTGTCATCACCAGCCCCAGGATTACTGTTGCTGGTGGACATTTCCTTGATATAGAATTCCAAGGAATTACAAGGATTTGAGGACAAGACCTTATAGGTCCATTGAGTACAACAATGATTTCTAGTGCCAGATGATGGAAGCGACTCGTGGATCTCCAACATTGATGGAACTCCATTCCTATTGGAACAGCTGACCTGGATAACTCCTATCTCGCGTGGCTGCCATCTCCGAATTCTAGGTTGCGGGGGTGTCTTTATAATGCTCCTCTCCGAGTCATGATCTGGCCAAGACAATAGCCAGGGACAAGCCAGTGAGTATGTTTGGATGTACTCACAAACATCAAGAACAAAAGATATACATGAGCATATGCTCATGATGAATTTAATTATATGCATGTGCTGACTGAGAATTAAAGCATGGCATGAAAAATATTCATATAGTGTAGAAGGATAAATAAGTCATGTTATTCGTAAATCAAAGAAATGAAACAGAATGTCGGGCGTTGGACCGCCCGAGAAATTCCAAGAGAAATGCCAAACAGGCGTCTAAAGGAGAATCGGGCGAGACATGACCGCCCGAGAACTCAAGCAATGCCACGAGAGGTCTTGAAAAGAAATGCCAAACAGGTGTCTAAAAGAGAGTCGGGCTAGACAGGACCGCCCGAGAACTCAAGCAACGCCATGAGAGGTCTTGAAAATACACACCACTGTCGGGTTTCTGAAGCGACGCCGCATAAATGGCTTATAATAAAATAACATGAGTATTCAGGTGGACTAGCCATCCCAAGATATACTCATAGTTGCACATACACTACTAGGAAAAGGCCTATTAGTCGCGCACCAGTTTTGCTTACTAATGGTGCACTACTGGTGCGCCACTAGTACCACGCCACTAGTATATTATACTAATGGCGCACCACCGGTGCGTCATTAGTATACCAGATACTAATGGCGCACCATGTGGTGTGCCATTAGTATACCATTCGGTGCTCCACTGGTATTCCCTCTAGGTGCGCCACTAATAACCTTATAGGTGCGCCACTAGTAATAAAAGAAGGTGCGCCACTAATAAGGGCTTAAATGCGCCACTAGTAATGTATTTGGAAAACAAAAAAATCTAAATTTACAGAAAACAACCTATAAGGAAAAATAATTTAAAAACAAAAAATGAAATAGAATCATAATTTTTATTATAGTAAGAATATTACAATGTCTTTACAAGTTTCAAATAAAAGGAAAATTGCAAGGAAATAAAAGAAAATCCTGAAGCTAATCTTCTAGTAATCGTTTCTTCTTTTTCTTCACTTTATCCTCCAAAATGTAACAAAATAAACAGAAACACAAACAAACTATTTATAACATGTCAATACTGTCATTTTTTATGCAGAACTGGATATGAGCATATATTTCCAGAATTACATGGTGTGAATATTGTATGAGTAAGATTATAATGGAAATGAATTTTGATAGGAGCCCACTTTCGACGAGTATTTATCTGACAGAGCTAAATAATCAGGGCATTTACCTTTTGATAATATTATTATACTATACTACCAGTATACTACTCCACTTGGATTTTTTAGATGAGCAGATCTGAGATAGACATTTGTTCAAGTGGCTATAGGTAGGCTTGAAGAATTCTCATCGGTTCAAGTGGCTACAGTTAGTCGCAGAGCTGGAATATAGACTACTAGTACTATTTGAAAAGAAAACAAGAGTAAATCTGAATGTACTAGTCGGATCCGATCACATTGAGCTAGAAAGAAAATTCATCAGGAAACAGATGGCCGGTGACTTACTTCCAGACGTTGAGGATCTCGTTGTGCCCGACAAAGACGCTGCGGAGCACATCATGGACGGACTGCTCATAGTGATAGGAGGGCTAGAACTGAAAGAACTAACATCTTAGAAAGCAAGAGGAGATAATTCATATATGCAAAATACATACGAAGTGGTCTTCACCAAATTTGTTGAAACATGAACGAAATGTTTTAGCAGTTCCAATGATACATGTCAAATTAATTATTCCTGTCATGACAATGTAAAAGTAGTACTTGCATGCCAATGAATACTTGCTAGTGTCAGATTCTATGAGGTTCAGGACATGTGTAATTGTGCCAAGTTCACTTGTAATGCCATTATTCATGATCTAAACTTTATCCTCCACAAAATAAAATAACAGTTGATCCAGGCGAATGATACTTAATTTTGAAGCTACTGTTAATTTATAAAATGAATATAAAGTGAGTAGAGACGTGGGAGGAGCTGGGCTGCTCGAGACGCGCCACACAGGTCGGGTAGAGATGTGGCCGTGTGGGACTCGTCAGGCGGTGGTCTTGGTCGTCGTGGTCGGCGGTGGACGACACTAGGGGCCAAGCGAGGGTGTCGGAGAGGTTCTTGGTGGTCGGGCTGATCCAAAGGAGGATCAGGATGAGAGGGGGAGGTAGCAGAGACACGACAGGAGTTCGGTGCCGACGCGTGGAAGACACACGCTCTAGCCGCACCCGGTGCACACATGTTAGGTGTTCCTCAGATTGCCAGTGGCATCTACAGGGACACACACGAGATAAAAATCAACAGGATGGTGCTTCTAGGTATGAGAGGGGTGATGGACATGCTGGTTTGGCCAAATGACCAAGTGTGCAGTGTAAGTTAGAAAGTGGCCATATTTTTGTCATGCACGCAAGGTGTTTGACAAAATTATCGGGCTAGCTAGCGGATTTGGGTGATGATGGAATTTGGCAGGATGAGGTCTCTTTAGATGATAGAGATTGTAGTGGAGTTAGTTTGGCAAGAAGAGAAAATTATTAGTGCAAGTTTTACCAGAATTCAGTGTTGGATAGAAACTTCAGTGGCATGTTTGGTGGACTTGAAAGATGAAAATAGAGCTGATCTCCTGGAGTTAAGGTTTTGGTTGGAAGGACTAGAAGATGGCAGTGTTTCAGAATTAATGGAGCTAGGAAGATTAGGGTTGCAGTTGTAACTCAAAAATGGGACAGAATTGAAAAGAGGATGTTTCTGTCAAAATTTTCAAAAGACATAGTTAGGTTTTTGCTCAAAAGTGATTTATAGGCATCATTTGACCTCTCAAAATTTTTGTGGGATTTCAAAACAATTATTTAAAATAATTATAGTGCAACAGAAGCATTTTAACTATTGAAAATGTTTTTAAAAGAATTACTTGTGGCAAATTTTATTATGAAAACATTTCCTACTGTTATTTATGATATAAATGAAATGATTTACAAAACAACCAAGGACCACAACATTTCACAAAAATAACCTTCTATGGAGGGAAGAATTTTGTAAAACAGAAAATAGAAAAGCTCTAAATTTAATAACTGAGCTCATATAGCTCAAAAAAATTATTTCTGACCAAATTTTACTTAATGAAAATATGATTAAATTTTTGGGGTGTTACAATCAATGACCTGGTCGAGCAAAAACCCGCTATTTTCCTCTTAAATTGCCGCTACGCGATCTGTTGGTAGGAGCTTATCCCGCACCTCAGTGAACTTTTAAGAAGGAGATCAATATGCATGTATTAGTCGTTGTGTATAGTGTTAGGGCAAACATACCCTTTGCTGTCTAGCATCTTTGGTCCTTTCGGATACCATCATGCGAATGTTCTCGCAAACATAGTATGCACATAAATCAGTCCCGGCGCCTGCTTCATGCCTTTACAAGAATAGAATTCAATGAGATAATAATTAATCAAGCATGATAATTAATTGTATTGAAACTAGAATTAAAGAGATGAGCTAGCTAGCTATAGATAGTACTACTTAATACTTACCTTGGATCGAAACCAATACAGCTCTTTTTTCCATTCGCCTAGAACCGTTTTGATGTACTTTTTCCAAGCCCTACCCACGATCAAAGAAAATGAATAAAGGAGTTATTAATTAGTTGATATCAGGAAATGACAAACTAAAGAGGCCGACATAAAGTTCAATAATGACTGAAATTACCTGTTGACTATCCCCTTCATGATTGAGTAGTCAGCAGGTTTTTTAAGTAGTAAGTCCAGTACTTCAACTGTTCCTTCTTCAACTTGAATGATTAACAAGATCCGGTGGTACCTGCATGCAGCTACGTTTGCATGTATAAATTAAGCAGGCATGTGCATAACACTCATCAACTACCCTAAACCCTATACACTTATTAGCATCTAGCTAGTAAGCAAAAACATAATTTGTAGTACAAGACAGTGTGACTCACTGGAAGTTGTAAGTAAGTAGTATATCTCGATTGGTATTGAGGCGCTTCAAGAACTCTAGCATTTTATTCTCTACATCTTGTTTATACCATTATATGCTCCATGTCTTTTCATTAATGGTATTTGGGTCAATGAACCCAATGCCATAGCGTCCAGCTTTTTTCATTTCATACATCTTCATCCTGTACATAATACCACAGAAAAGAATATAGTGAGGATAATTACAGGTAATGATCAAGGAGAGCACTACAGCTAGCTTGAGACTTAAATTACAGAAAGAAATCACTTACAGACAATAGCGTCTTGATTGAATAACTGAAACAGTTCTGAATACTCAACCGACAGAGCTAGCTGATGGAAGTAATGATCTTCCTTGACTTTCACCATGAGGGACTCTCGATTGGTAGTCTTGGTAATTTTCATGTACCATTAATGCAATTCATACATTCTCGTTGAGAGATTCTTGACCTCCTAAGGCTTGACCAAAGGTTCGTCGCCTACATATTTTCGTTTTAGCTCCTCCTCTTTAAAAGTTTCCATGGGCTCCAAGGCTAGGAGTTGTTCTATAGTGCATCCGATCTCTTTAGCATGCCTTATATGGTCGTTGGTTATTACCAGCTGATCGACACCGTACTCGCATGTGTTGGTACAATGAGCGCGGGGGGGGGTGTCGATTGCACCGCCTGTTCTCCCAGCGGGGAACGGTTTTCTGGTTATTTTGACAGCTGCTTGGCTCGAGCTCGAGCTCGACTCCATCTATTCTTGTGCTCGATGTGCGTTTCTGATTTGGCGCTCATAGTATGATTCAACATGCTTGGGAGCTGGGTTTTTTCCATACGAATAACGTGGTCAACGATTTCCTTAGGAACTTTCTCCTTTGGCGGTGGTGGCGGTTTCGGTCCAAAATGGGCATCCACTTGGGCCTTCACTATGGCTGCATTTTTCTCGTCGGTCATGTCGTAAGGCCTCTGCGGAAGAGGGGCGAGGTTTGGACCATATTGAAATCGCTTGCCTCCGCCTGTACCTCCGGTATTACCTCGACTTGTACCGCTACGCACCATAGCTATGGCGGCTCTCTTCTGTTGTTGATGAGTTGGCGGAGACAGCTGACGTGGCTGACTTGGAGGAGAAGTGGGCTGACGCGGTGCCGGACTTGGAGGAGGAGGACTGGGCTAAAGCGGTGCCGGACTCGGAGCAGGACTGGCCTAACGCGGTGCCGGACTTGGAGAAGGAGGAGTGGCCTGACGCATTGGTAGACTTGAAGGAGCAGGACTATGCTGAGGCGGTGGCTGATGATTAGGAGGAGCGGGAGATTGCTGACGCGGTGCTGGACATCGAGGAGGAGTCGGTTGATGCGGTGTCAGTGGCCTTGGAAAGATGATGCAATCCTTTCTCCATAGGATGATACGATGTTTGGCCTCTCCCAGTGTGTGCTCCTCGTCACCTCCAGGAATGCCAAGCTCTAGCCCTGAATATTGGTCCACCGCTTCATCAACCACGACACGAGCATAGCCAGCTAGAATCAGGTTGCAATGGAAGGTTGCTTCGGGGGAATTTGTATAAGCAACAGCGTCTGCCACCTTCATGGATATGTTCTTCATTTTGAAGTGTAGCTCACAATTAGTGCTCTCCATGATGTCATCCACAGGGTATCTATCCAGCAGCTGTGCCTCGCCAGGGGCGGAACCCATGCTGCTTCTCGGCATGGATGGGACGGTGCTATCCAATGCTGGATCATCCGCTAGTTGCTGCCACTGTTGAGACCCCATTTCTTGGCTAAGTGAGCTGATTTGCTGCTGTTGCTGCTGGAATTGGGGTGCCAACTCTGCGTGCTTTGACTCTAGGCCTTGAAGGCGTTCTGCTTCCTGCGTCCTCTGCTCCTCCTCCAACTTCCTCTTCTCCTCCTCCTCCATGTTCCTTATCGCATGGCTTTTGTAGTCGGTGTTCCAGTCCGCAAACCCCTCATACCATGGAACAACGCCTTTGCCTCATGTTCTTCCCAGGTGTTCAGGATTTCCCAGGGCATGCGTAAGCTCGTCGTTCTCTCTGTTGGGCATGAACACCCCCGTTCGGGCCTCTTCTATTGCAACAAGTAACTTGTCCTCGGCTCCTTTAAGACATGCCATCTTCGAAACGTTTCCTGTCTTTGGGTCCAACGCCCCCATGCACATAGAACCAAGTCCTACACCTGGGGGGAAGCTCAATGTAACTGGAGCGACCGCTGCATCCACCATCTCTTGCTCAGACTTATCCCACTTAGGCATTGCAACCGCATAGCCACCTGGCCCCAACTTATGGAACTTCTCCTTTTTCGCGGCATTGGCCTGGTTTACTCTCGACCGTTCCTTAGATAATTTTGATTCCTTGAATTTCACGAAATCGGGCCAGTGCACTCTTTGCTTCTCCAGTGTTCCCGTTAATTCCAGAGTCTTCTTTCCTCCATCAATGTAGTTGGCCCACATACATTTCTTGTGGTTGTTGAATGCAACTGCCATCTTCCTAAGAGAAGCGGCCTTCACTTTCTACATATCTGCATCTATGAAATGATCTGGTAGGGTGAAATGTTCCATGAGAGATTCCCAAAGTAGATCTTTTGCTCTATCGTCGACGCAAGTAAGATCTGGATGTTGCTTTGCTGGCCTTTTCCATTCTTGCATGGAGATCGGGAGTTGGTCCTTCACAAGAACTCCGCACTAACGAACGAACTTGTCGCATTCTTCTTAGTCAAGATTGGTTCGCCATCAGTTTTGATGGCATCGATGTTGTACTTTACGCCCGACTTCAACTTTTTGGCGGGGTCTCGCACTATCCTGCTGTCAGATTTTCTCGATCCGGAGGGCTGAAAGAAGAAAGATCGATTGGTTAATATATCTTCAAATAATTTAAAACATGTGATGATCACCAGATGCCTGCTTATATAAATATACCTCACCGGTCTCTGTCCTTTCAAGATCAACAGTTTCTTCGTCATCACAATCATAGTTTTGGACTTCATCAATTCGGTCGTCACGATCGAATATCATATCACCCTCACCATTATTGTTTAGATATTGGGAGCCGTCATCTTCTTCATTCTGATCATCTGGCCGGCCAGGGGAGCGTATGATCTGGAACAGGACCTCTTCTCCTTCTCTGCCGGTATTGTCTGCCATAGCTTTTATTTAACTAATACAGAAGAAATATAAAACAATTTAGTATTCAAATTACAATGCATGCATGCAATCAATAAGGAAAAACTGAATCATAGTAAATAATATGCATCATCGAATATAACCTCGAATATTATCAAATACCCAGTCGTGGCTGCTCCTTCGACCTCCTCTCTAAAGCAGACTCCTGGGCCTAAACTGCATCACTGCCTTGTGGGCCCACTGGGCCTTGCGGGCCTGCATCCTGGCCCAACTACAGGTTGGGTTTCTAGTGGTATGCAGGCCGTTGTGGTCCAATAGGCGGGCTTTTTTCTTTTCTGCTTTATTTATTTTCTTTTATTTATTTGTGGGTTGTTTTTTGCTGTTTTCAGAGTTTCTTTGTGAATATTTTTGCTTTAGGTACAAAAAACTACAAACTTTCTATTAGTGCCAGTAGTTTTCAAATTTTAATAGTTTAAATTTGAATTATTTGAAATTCGTGTGAATCACTAGTTTGTGAATAACTTTACTTTAAATTAGATTTTTCAGTGATTATTTTTTCTTATGTTTAATATTAGTGTGTTTTATCATTATATTCAATTTGGTAATACTCGGGTTATTTAAAAAAATTAAGTGCCTTTGTAACAGATGAGTTTTTGTCTGAAACCCTGATACTTCGAAAGAGATTGTCCATTTTGTACATGAAGTGCATCCAATTTTTGCCGTAACCCTCTCAACTTTTTAGCACATGCTAGGTGGGTGAAATGATGATACCATGCCAATTTCCAACCTTTTCAGAGTTCATTTGTAGTGCTTTTCAATTTCAGGGTCACATAGCTCAAAAAATCAGTAAATGCATGAAAAATAATAAATGAAGTCAGAAAGGGTTAAAAATTGATGACTTGGCTTTGAATGGTGCATACTGAACGCACAAAAAGTACATGTTTCAAATGCCAAAACACATAAGTACCCTAACTGTTACAAAGATTCCCTACGGTTTGTCCAAAGTGGGATTTTCCAGATATATAAGTCCAGAAACTCACTAGAGAAAGTGATGACAGTGAAGCCGATCACATCCCAGAGTGGGATCTTTGGGCTGTGTGAAACTTTTTCTTCGCGTGTGTTCCTTTGCGCCGTAACCATGGACAATCTTCATTATTTAACTAGATGCTCGGGTCAATATTCACTCTAAATGGAGCAATTTCATCAAAAATTTCATCATCTTCTGATATGCCTATCTTGTCATCCACTCCCACGATGTTTCTTTTCCCTGAAAGAACTATGTGGCGCTTTGGCTCGTCGTATGATGTATTTTTTTCCTTATCTTTTCTTTTTCTCGTCTTGGTACACATGTCCTTCACATAGAAAGCCCACGCCACATCATTGGCTAGGACGAATGGTTCATCTGCGTACGCAAGATTGTTGAGATCCACTGTTGTCATTCCATACTGTGGGTCTTCCGTTACCCCGCCTCGGGTCATATTGACCCTTTTGCACCGAAACAAAGGGATGTTCAAACCACATCCATAGTCAAGTTCCCATATGTCCTCTATGTAACCATAATATGTGTCCTTTCCCGTCTTGGTTGCTGCATTAGAGCGGGCACCACTATTTTGTTTGGTGCTCTTCTTATCTTGGGTGATCATGTAAAATGTATTCTCATTTATCTCGTACCCTTTGAAAGTCATTATATTCGAAGATGGTTACTTGGACAGCAAGTACATGTCATATTCAATAGCGGCGTCATGCATGGCACGTGTCTACAACCAAGCGGCAAAGTCCATGTTTGTTCATGTGTAATCCAGTCGTCAGACTGCTCCGGGTGTTTGGAGCATAGAAAATTCATGTGTTCCTCCATATATAGAGCCACCAAGGCGGAATTCTATAGAACTGTGTATTGTGCTTGAGTGAGAGAATGCCCACCCATAAATATTATTTGATTCCCTCCTAGCATGCCTTTTCCACACAGTCTGCCCTTATGCCACAATTCAGGAACACCAATCGGCTTAAGGTCAAGAATAAAGTCAATACAAAACTCAATGACCTCCTCATTTTCATGGCCCTTGGAGATGCTTCCTTCTGTCCTAGCACGGTTATGAACATATTTCTTTAATACTCCCATGAACCTCTCAAAGGGGAACATATTTTGTAGAAATACAGGACCAAGAACGTTAATCTCTTCGCATACGTGAACTAGGACATGCATGATGATGTTGAAGAAGGAGGGTGGGAACACCAACTCAAAACTGACAAGACATTGCACCAAATCATTCTCTAACGTCGGTATGATTTCTGGATCGATTACCTTCTGAGAGATTGCATTGAGGAATGCACATAGCTTCACAATAGCCAATCGAACGTTTTTTGGTAGAAGCCCCCTCAATGCAACTGGAAGCAGTTGCGTCATAATCACATGGTAGTCATGAGACTTTAAGTTCTGGAACTTTTTCTCTGCCATATTTATTAATCCCTTTATATTCAACGAGAAGCTAGACGGTACATTCATACTAAGCAGGCATTCAAAGAAGATTTCCTTCTCTTCTTTGGTAAGAGCGTAGCTGGCATGACTCTGATGTATGTCATCTTTTCCGTGCATACGTTGCTGGTCCTCGCGTGCCTCCGGTGTATATTTGGTCTTCCCATACACACCCAAGAAGCCAAGGAGGGTCACGCAAAGATTCTTCGTCACGTGCATCATGTCGATTGCAGAGCTTTGAAATGCTTGCCTTTCTTTCTTATGAGATGCCTGCTCGGAAGTAATCGATGATGTCCCAGGTACACATTCTTCTTACATTTATTCAAATATATATATTGTCGGTATCATCCAAACAGTGCATGCATGCGTGGTATCCCTTCTTTGTCTGTCCTGAAAGGTTACTAAGAGCAGGCCAATCATTGATGGTCACGAACAGCAACGCCTTTAGGTCAAATTCTTCCCCCATGTGATCATCCGACGCACGTACACCTTTTCCATTCCACAACTATAAGATTTCTTCAACTAATGGCCTTAGGTACACATCAATGTCGTTGTCGGGTTGCTTAGGGCATTGGATGAGCACCGGCATCATAATGAACTTCCGCTTCATGCACAACCAAGGAGGAAGGTTATACATACATAGAGTCACAGGCCACATGCTATGGTTGCTACTCTGCTCCCCAAAAGGATTAATGCCATCTTCACTTAGACCAAACCATACGTTCCTTGCATCACCTGCAAAGTCCTCCCTGTACTTTCTCTCAATTTTTCTCCATTGCGACCCGTCAGTGGGTACTCTCAACTTCCCGTCTTTCTTATGGTCTTCTCTGTGCCATCGCATCACCTTGGCATGCTATTTGTTTTGGAACAAACGTTTCAACCATGGTATTATAGGAGCATACCACATCACCTTGGCAGGAATCTTCTTCCTGGGGCGCTCACCCTCGACATCACCAGGGTCATCACGGCTAATCTTATATCGCAATGCACCGCATACCGGGCACATGTTGAAATCCACGTACTCACCGCGGTAGAGGATGCAGTCATTAGGGCATGCATGTATCTTCTACACCTCTAATCCTAGAGGGCAGATAGCCTTCTTTGCTTCGTATGCATTCTCGGGCAATTCATTGTCCTTTGGAAGCATCTTCTTTAACATTACCAACAACTTTCCAAATCCCTTGTTAGATACACCATTCTCTGCCTTCCATTGCAGTAATTCCAGTGTGGTGCCCAGCTTTTTCTTGTCACACTACTAGGAAAAGGGCTATAGATAGGATTGACACTAATGGCGCACCAGGGAAGTAGTGCGCCACTACTATATACTAATGGCACACCAGTTGGTGATGCGCCATTAGTGTGGAAGACACTAATGGCGCACCAGAAAATAGGTGCGCCACTAGTGATAATTTTTTTTTCATTTTTACATACATACTAATGGCGCATCCTACCGAAGTGCGCCATTACTAGTTCTAACTAGTAATGGCAGACCAGACAGGGAGTGCGCCAGTACTGATTTTTTTTTATTCTTTTTTTTGCAAAACTACTAATGGCACACCGCCTCACAGTGCGCCATTACTAGTTTAAACTACTAATGGCGCACCCTGTAAAAGTGCGGGACCACCTGCTCTTGCGTGGTTTCATGGATGGCTATCGGTGGCCTGGTGATGAAGATGACTATTGCGAACCCGGATTCTAGGCAAGGTGCGGGACCACCTGCTCTTGCGTGGTTTCATGGATGGCTATCGGTGGCAAGGTGATGAAGATGACTATGAAGTCGTCCATGGGGGCCGGGCAAGAAATGAGGAAGGGCAACAAGACAAGTACCACCGCGGCGAGGGCGGGCGAGAAGACGAAGAATCTCCAGGACATGATCACGACGGTGATGCTGTACACAGTCATCATGTAGAAGATGTCGTACATGATGATGAGGAAGATCAAGATGAAGGGCATGATCATGAAGATGAAGATGTCGGAGCAGATGACGATGGAGGCTGGGTGCAGGAGCCTCATATTCAAGAGCTGCTTCTCAAGCAGACGGATAACGCAAGAGCTGCCGCCCGAGAGAAAGCCAAGCTGGATCAACTAGAGATAGACGCGGTTACTCCATTGTATGAAGGATGCAGGCCCGAGGGTACCCCCCTGAAAGTAACGCTCATGGCTCTGGAGATGAATGTAAAACACAAAATGACCGACGCATGCTTTGACGAGAACATGTCATTCTGGCACAAACGTCTTCCCAAGGGGAACAAGTGCCCGACCAGTTTCGAGGGGGCGAAGAAAATCGTGTGTCCTCTGGATTTACCGCACGTGAAATACCATGTGTGCATGAACAATTGCATCATTTATCGGGATGAGCAGGCGGAGTCTACCATATGTCCGGTGTGCGGCATCACTCGATACAAGAAGAGGAAGAAAGCTCCTCGAAAATCGGTGTGGTACTTTCCGATCACTCCTCGTCTGCAGCAGTATTTCGCGGACCCTAAGGTAGCAAAGCTCCTGTGTTGGCACACGGATAGGGAGGAGAAGAAGTGGGAAGATGACGAAAGGATCCAAGGAACATCGTGCTGGGCGCGAGCACCGATGGAGTCAATCCGTTTGGCAGCCAGAGAAGCACACACATAGCACCTGGCCTGTGTTTGTGTGGATGTACAACCTTCCCCCCTGGTTGTGCATGAAGAGGAAGTACATTCACATGAGTATGCTAATTCACTAGTCGAAAACGGAGCTTTAAAACCGGTTTGTAAGGGCCTTTAGTGCCGGTTATGGAACCGGCACTAAAGTGTGGGCACTAAAGGCCCCCCCTTTAGTACCGGTTCGGCACGAACCGGCGCTAAAGTGCCACCACGTGGCGTGAGCTCACGCCTTGGTATGGGGGACCTTCAGTACCGGTTGGTATTACCAACCGGTACTAAAGGTTTTTTTTTAATTTTTTTTTGAAAATTTTGGAAAAAAATTTGATTTTTTTTCGATTTTTAATTTTTTTGAAATGTTTCATGATTTAGTATCTAATCACCTCTCTTAACTGCTCAAGTGTGGATCACTCATTCCAAATCATCTAACTTCCCGACCGGTCACCCATCCCTCTCACTACTCCAGCCCAAGCACGCTTAACTTTCGGGTTCTATTCTCCTTCGTTTCCAAGTCTGCACTTGTTGTTTTCCTGACAATAGTAAGATGTTAATCCTATTAACCCTCAGGAGTTTAGCTTGAGCATGAAGTCACACATTTCACCGTATGAGTTTGAAACTATTATTCTAAAAAAACAGTAATTATTTAGTAACGCTAATATTTCTTGAATAAGTTTGACCATAGTTTGACCACAGTTTGACCAAAGTTTGACCAAATTTGACCAAAATTCAAAAAATTGAAATAATTATTTAGTAACAATAATATTCTTGAATAATTATGTAGTAACATTAATACTTCTTGAATAAGTAGTTTGACCAGATTTAACCAATTTTTTTAAAAAAACTGAAATTTGACCATATCTTTTTTTCCTTTTGGAATTTGAGGATTCTAAAAAATTCCAAACAGGCCGTAGGCCGTCTCCATCGGATGTGGACTTTCATGCTGAATTTTTTGATATATTATATGTTTTTTCCGACATCGTATGCAAAAGTTATAGTCGTTTTACATTTTCCCTACACTTTTTGCAAAACATGTCCAAATTTAAGTTTTCAATTTTTCCTAACTAGTAGATGTAGTAATATAACTACCTCTCGAAAGATTTTATTTTCTGAAGTTTTTATCATTTTTTTTGATTTTTTCAAAACTAAAATGGTGACACAC
>NC_041382.1:72324200-72327568 GCF_002162155.2 Triticum dicoccoides | reverse complement strand
TGCCGGTTTGTGTCACAAACCGGTACTATAGGTCAGACCCCTTTAGTACCGGTTCGTGGCACAAACCGGTACTAAAGGTTAGCCCTTTAGTACCGGTTTGTGACACGAACCGGTACTAAAGGTGATCGTGGGGCCCCGGCCTGACGCCAGCCTGCCATCACCCCTTTAGTACCGGTTCGTGGCACGAACCGATACTAAAGGTTCAACACGAACTGGCATTAATGCATAGCCATTCGAACCAGCACTAATGGTACAATTAGTGCCGTCTCAAATTCAAACCGGCACTAATGTGCTTCACGTTTGACCCTTTTTCTACTACTAATTGAAGGGCCGAAACAACCAGGGAACGACATCAATCTGTATCTGGGGCTGCTGAAAGAGGAGCTAGACACGCTGTGGAAAACGCCAACCAATACGTGGGACACCGCAAAGAAAGAATATTTCCGTATGAGAGCCGCACTGCTCACGACGGTGCACGACTATCTCGGTTACGGATATCTCGCGGGGCAGGTAGTCCACGGATTTTCTGGATGCGTAAGGTGCATGGATGACACAACGTATCGCCAGCTAGATAGAGATCTCGGGTCTTCGAAAACCGTCTTCATGGGACATCGAAGGTGGCTTCGCGACGATGACCCGTGGAGGTTAACACAAGGATCCGTTCGATGGTGAAACCGAACCCTGAAAACGCCCGTGTACGAGGAGCGGCGAGGAAATAGACGAGCTGTTGAAAAATTGGAAAGATTGCCCACTGCCGGGAAAGAAGCAAAAGGCGCCAGAGCCGGGAAAGAAGCGAAAGGCGCCAGAGCCGCTGCTGAAGGTATGGAAAACGAGGTCTGTTTTCTGGGACTTGTCGTACTGGAAGATCCACCGTGTGCCTCACAGCCTTGATGCCATGCATATCATGAAGAACATGTGCGAGAGTCTGCTTGGTACCCTGCTCAACATGCCAGAGAGGACCAAAGATGGGCCGATAGCAAGGGCAGACTTGAAATCAATGGGCATTAGGCAGGAGCTTCACGCTAATGATGATGATGATGATGATGATGATTAGGTGAAGCAGGACACAAAAACTCGTCGCAAAGGCAAAAAGGCCAAGAAGACCGGAAGTGACTACCCTCCCGCATGCTTCACTCTAAGTCAGGAGGAGATCGAGCAGTTGTTCACCTGCCTCGTAGGAGTAAAACTTCCTTACGGTTACACGGGGAAGATAAGCAGATAGCTAGACCCAGCGAAGCAGAAGTTCAGCGGGATGAAGTCTCATGACTGTCACGTGCTGATGACGCAGATACTTCCAATTGCAATCTGTGGGATCATGGACGCGCACGTCCGTGAAACGCTATTTGGCCTATGCAACTTTTTTGACGTCATCTCTCGGAAGTCGATTGGCATGAGGCAACTCAGAAGGCTACTGGAAGAGATCATGGTGATACTATGAGAGCTTGAGATTTACTTCCCGCCCGCATTCTTCGACGTTATGGTGCATCTGCTGGTCCATATCGTGGAGGATATCATCCAACTCGGGCCGACGTTCCTGCACAGCATGATGCCGTTCGAAAGGGTGAATGGTGTCATCAAAGGATATGTTCGCAACATGTCACATCCAGAGGGAAGTATAGCCAGGGGCTTTCTGACCGAAGAGTGCATCTCCTACTGCACGAATTATCTAGGCATCGAGAACCCCGTTGGTCTGCCCATCAACAGGCACCTCAGCAGGGTCGCTGGATGGGGTCACCGTGAGGGTCGCCGCGAAATGTATGTCGACTTCGAGGGTCGACTCGTCGACTTTGAAAGAGCAAACCTAGTCGCGCTACAACACATAGACGTGGTCGATCCTTGGGTGGTAGAGCACAAAACCTTTATTGAGAAGACGTACAATGACCGAGGCCAACAGAGGATGGACGGAGATATAATAAAAGAGCACAACTCATGTTTCACGCGTTGGTTCAAGCAGAAGCTTCTGTCGTACCCTTTACATGAGGATTCTTCCGCGGAAGAACAACTCATATTTGCCTTGTCACAGAGCGACGAGCACAACCTGATGACCTATGAGGCGTACGATATCAACGGCTACACATTCTACACCGAGAACAAGGACATGAAGAGCGATGGTTATCAGAACTCCGGGGTAACGATGGAATCCTACACCGGTAACGACAAGGACAGATACTACGGAAGGATCGAGGAGATCTGGGAGCTGAGCTACGCTGGAGAGAAGGTCCCGATGTTCCGTGTCAGATGGGCCAAGAGCGTCCTAAAAGAAGACCGGTATTTCACCACCATGGTTATACCCGAAGCCAAATCCAAGACCGCGGGCACAAACGTCACCGTGAAAAATGATCCATGGGTACTGGCTTCCCAAGTGGACCGATGCTTCTTCATTACCGACCCGTCAAAGCCCAGTCGTGTTGTCGTGAGGAGAGGCAAAAGGAAGATCATCGGAATGGATGGAGTAGCCAATGAGCAAGACTTCGACAAGTACAGCGACCCGAAGATCGAACATGACAACGGCGATGAAGTAGCAGCACACACCACAAGAAGAAGTAGGACCACCCTACCTAAAGGACGTCCGTTCCACAAAAGAACTCCATTTGCGAAAAAGAAGGGCAAGAAGATTGTGAACAGATAGCTAGCTAAGATCGATTGTATTTAAATCGTAGTCTTCATTTCTCGATTGTATTTCATGGGCACTTTTTCATATCATGAATATTTTTAAATTTCATGGGCACTTTTTGAATTCATGAGGACACTCGATCTCGATCCCCCTCCACCGCCGCCGACGAGCACCCGGCCCCCCGCACCCTCCCCCGCTCCACCGTCGCCGCCGATGATATTTTCAAGTAACAAATTTGAACATATTTTTTAAAAAATTATTACTGTTTTTATAAAAAAAATATTACTATTATGATTTAAACAAGTTTGAACACATTTAAACACAAATAAATATCAAACAGCATTTAAAATGCAAAAAAAATATTGCGGAGCCTAGGAATCGAACCCAGGACCTCCTGGTGTGTGTGCTGCGTGCTGACCAGTCGGGCTAATGGGCTGGTTCTAATGTGGATTGGGTTAGGTGCAATATAACCTGTGCTCGAACTGTAATAAAAAAACATTCTAATGGCGCAACGCTGCGGGGTGCGCCATTGCTATCTAAAAAAAGATTTCTAATGGCGCACCGAGGTGTGGTGCGCCATTAGTAAGCTTCCCCTTCGACCCTCTCTCCCTAGCCACGAGATCCACCCACGCGCTGCCCCGACCCACGACGCCGCCGCCCCGACCCTCACCGGACTCCACCCCGACCCTCGCCGGACTCCACATCCCCCGCCGTCCCCGCGCCCCACCCCCGCCGCCCCCGCGCCCCCGCGCCC